>NC_134123.1:13182472-13529972 GCF_040939455.1 Microcebus murinus
TATTGATCATTTTATCAGTAGGTCTTAACCATAACCAGTAGCAGCCACTAGCAAAATCAACATAAACATAAGCTTCACATTCTAGGCTGTAGGTGGTGGGACAATTCATTGCAAAAGTAATGTATAGAAAGTACTATTAATCAAAATCTAAAATGTAAATGGCCATTTCCGTGTAATGCTTTATGTTGTGACTCAAGAATATTAAATTTATTCCAACATATCCTAAAACTCTTTGACAGTCCCCTTTAGGAAGTGTCTTTAAGATTTTTGCTGGAAGCTTTGTTTGAAAGTGATAGGAATTGGGGAAAGAATGGAAAAGCCAAAAAGTGATTTCTACTTTGTACATTCATGTATTGCCATACATTTGCATTCAAGCATGTGGGACTTTGATAAGGATAACAGTCGAGATACTTGAGATGTGCACTCATGTAAAGAGAGGAAGATTATAAGACTAAGAAGTGTGTCCAGTAGAATTTCCCATGCCTTACTCTGTGTCTTTATTTACCCACTAAAATCTATGCTTTTTGATCATCACCAGTCTTCTTCTTTTTTTTTTTTTTTTTTTGATACCCACTTATCACCTGTTCAATTTTGTTTATGATTGGTTCTATGAATCTTTGTCTTGACAGTGAGGTTGTTTGTTCTCCACTCATTTCAATTAAAAATTTCCTGCTTTAATTGGCTTTAGTAGCTATATTCAACACCATTATTCTGACCATTTTTATCTGGACCTGCTACTGATCATCCTCACCAAAGTCTTGTAGCTACTAGCTTCTTCTAGGTGCTCACCAGCATCTCTACGATCAATGTGTACTGCCTACCATTCTTGAAAAGTGCCAGCCTGGCCCTAAAAGTATGGAATATCAGGTAACATCTTCACCTGGGGTTTCAAAGTCAGTTAATAAGGTTCATAAGAAACCTGCCTCATTTGGTTCTCCCCCTTACTTCTTACTCTGAAATTCTCCCTGGAGTGCTAATGTGCATGATGCACACTCTTCATGGATTGTCCCCACTCTTCCCCTTTCTTTCACCCAGTAGAGACAAATAAGTGATCAGAGTCTAATAAGAATATATATTGCTGTGAATTAGAGAAATAGATGATATGCAAAATTGTTGTAGCTTTAGTATTGTGCAGTTTAAAACCAAAGGGAAGTCTTTGCATAATGAAAATATTTGCAAAGTAATATTTGAACAAGGCAAGAAAAGGCAGCACAAGGAATCCTTTAGATTCAGAGTCATGATTTATGTTTCAGGTGACATAGACTCAACTAGTGGTGGTTGTGCTCCTAAAGAATAATGTGCTATAGGTTGGATCTTGTGTTAGTTTCCACGGGAGAGCTGATTGTTAAAAACTAGTACAATCTCTGTGGAAAGTAATATGGAGATAACTCAAAGAGCTACAAGTGGAACTACCATTTGATCCAGTAATTCCATTACTGGGTATATACTCAAAGGAACAAAAGACATTCTATAAAAAAGACATCTGCACTAGAATGTTATAGCAGCACAATTCACAACTGCAAGATATGGAAATAACCCAAGTGCCCATCAATACATGAGTGGTTTAATAAAATGTGTTATATGTATACCATGGAGTTCTATTCAGCCACAAAAAACAATGGTGATCTAGCACCTCTTGTATTACCCTGGATAGAGCTAGAGCCCATTTTACTAAGTGAAGTATCACAAGAATGGAAAAACAAGCACCACATGTACTCGCCATCAAACTGGTATTAAGTGATCAACACTTAAGTGCACATATAGAAGTAACATTCACTGGGTGTCAGGCAGATGGGAGGGGAAAAGAGGGAGTGGGTATATTCACACTTCATGGGTGTGGTGCTCACTGTCTAGGGGATGGACACGCTTGAAGTTCTGAATCCGGTGGGGCAAAGGCAATATATATAACCTAAACATTTGTGCCCACATAATATGCTGAGATTAAAAAAAATAAAATAAAAAATCAGTCTGTCACCTCACCATTTGCTGTCTGCCTTCCTCTCTCGCCATGTGACCTCCGCACACTCTGGCTCCCCTTTGACTTTTGCCATAAGTGGAAGTATGCTGGTGCCATGCAGAACCACTAGCTACACAAACTCCTTTTCTTTATAAATGACCCAGCCCCAGGGATTCCTTTATAGCAACACTAAATGGACTGAAGCTTAATGTAACCTTGGGTAAGTCATTTCACTTTCTCCTATGGATTTACCTGACTTCGCTACCTCTTATAGACTCTAATGGCATGTTCATTTGCCCCATCTCACTTCATTAATTCAACAGTGATAATGGCAATCTGGTATACATCTTAGCACTTTAAACTCTTTGGATTGAAAAGCCCTAAATAAGAAGTGTCGTTTAAAAAAAATCATGCAAAGATCCTCAAGGTCTCAAAGTAGTAATAAAAAGCAGAGGTAATGTTTGAATCTTTAGACACAAATGCAATAAAATGTGTCAAGAATTAACAAATTACATCTTTTGCAGTTCTCTTCATTTTGTGTTTTTTGATCTTGAAACAAAATCCTTCTGTGCATACTAATTAGACAATGTTTTAGATATTGTTCATTTTTGGCACATGAAACTAATTAACAACTAGCCCTATTAACAGGCTAATATGAAGGTGATTTTTTTTAATGCATTGTTGTATTTCTGAACTTTAATAGGGTTATTTTGAGCTGTTTGGTCATATGTAAATAAAATATTTTTGTGCTTTTTAAAGGATTCCTGATAATGCTTCTATACTCTTTCCCAGAAGCCCAGAATATAATTCTGATTTTATTTTTCAAAATGATCTTTTTCTCCCTTTATTGGAAAATGTCACTTCATCAATCCTTTAGCAATAAACTCCTGCTGTGGCTTGACCTCGCTTGTAACTTTTGTGACTTTACAATTCATCCTTTAAGTGGAGCTGTCATTTTGGTATGATCCTTGGTTTAATCCTGTTAAACTCCTGCAAGCATCCCATTTTATATATGTTGAACACTTAGTTGAAATGTAAGACATTTTTAAAATCCATTTTTCATTTCTGAAACTGCTGCTGTAGAGTAGATTCACTATTCACTCTTTCTGAAACTGGATTTTCCAAGCAGATTGACATGCCTAAAATTGTATCATCATCCTTTTCCTTCATTTTACCTGTTATTTCTTTATCTGTTCTCATTCTACATGATGCTAAATGTGTCCAGTAATTTACCTGTTTCTTACAGGCTAATAAAGTTCATCCCCGATTCAAATGGGTGCAAAAGAGATCACCCTTTATGTTGAAGACAGACAGTACATCATATCTGGAATTCATAGACCTAGTTTTCATTTTGACTTCATCATTTAACAGCTATATGACTTGAGCAAATCACTTCAACTCCCTTTATCAATCATTATTATAATCTACTTCAAATAGTTATCAATTATTAAATGAACCTGATAAGAAAAATACACAGAAGTATAGCCATCATTTGTTTTACCGCACTAAGTTTATTTGATAGAAGATTAGAGAACTAAACTGTACTGAGTACCTAATATGTGCCAAGAAATATACTTGGTGTTTTACATTCATTCAAAAAGGTTACCATTAAAGTTGCTTCAGAGAAAGAAGGTGAATTAGTCTTTGCTTATGTGTTGTGTATTCATGTTGGTATACATATAAAAGAATGCATTCAATCTTTCAACCTCTACAAGTTCCAGTGTCCTCATTTGAAAATGGGGATAATAATATTACTTAATTTTAAGATTACTTTGAAGATTGATTAGAACATATAAAGATCTTAGAGCAAACTCTGTCATAGATAGTAAGCTTTAAATAAAAGTTAATTAGCAGTTGTTGTTGCAGTCATAGTGGTAGTGGTAGAAAGTTTCTGGCTTATAAACAATTTATGTATGCAAATAAGTAGCTCTGTTATACCAATAAGGAACAAGCCATGAATCAAATGAAGAATTTAGTCCCATTTACAATAGCTGCAAAGAAAATAAAATAAAGAAAATAAATATGTGTTTCCCCTAACCATGGAAGTGAAAGATCTCTACAAGGAGAACTATAAAACACTAATGAAAGAAATCAAAGTGAGCTACCTATAGCACAACACTCATTATTTGTGAAAAAGTCCATCCTAATATTGGGCAGATATACTATAGTTTTGTTGACATTTTCCCATAAGGTCAATCTGTGACCAGTGTTTCTGTAATTTTCTATAATACTCCCAACAGCCTCATAAATTAGGTAAAGCTGAGTTCTTTTATGTGATCCAATGTATATAAATTTACTTAATTGAAGGTGGAGCATCATTTAAAAGATACATAATCCAGATTTTTTAAACTTAAACATATAAATAAAAAAGGATTTCATTTGCCAAGCACTTCAGATAGGGCCATAGTCTGTTCTTTGAGTATGTTTCCCTTGATTGGAATGTATGTAATCTTTCTTACTACTACATTCTCACAGCAAATTGTCCATGATTTCTAATTTCTGTTTACTAAAAAAACGAGTATTTCAAGGGGCCTAGAAGAGAATTGGGTTCAGACTCCTTTGAAAGATATCTCCTACACCGAAGTCATCTGAGTTTATTTTTCTTCCCTGTGGTTCAAACATATGTATTTTTGGGGAGAAAAAGTTCTTTCTCTCCATACTCAAATTTCAATTATTTATGAAGTATTTAATGTTGTAATTATAATAGCAGGTACAATTGTCATAATTATGTTTGTGAAGTAAAAAGGAGGTACCTGGACCTTGTGGAGAACTAAACTGGGGGGTACAGAAGTTTGGGGTTTATGATGGGCTGGTTCCAGAGAGTATCCTGCTAGCCCCAATTGCTCAGAGTACGTGGACATCCAACTAGAAGGAGATGGAGAACTCTAAGCCCAATATATCAGTTAAGAGAACTTAAATTATCCAAGATTACAAATTGGCTAATGGGTAGGCCAACGATATTAGACTTCAGAGTACATTATCTAACCATTATACTGTACTATGACTAACAATTATTTTCTTTTTTCCCAGTTCTCACAACTTTCACACAATTTGCATTTTCCAGATCTTTTGCCATCCAGTCTTCTTTTATCAGTTGCTTTAAAAACAAACCCTATTACAGAAAATAATTTAGTTGCCTCTATTTTGTAAAATCCTTCTTCCTGTTGCTAGCTGCTCAGAGAGCCATGGCCTTCCATAGTCTTATTAATATCACAAAGATTGCACAATGCTGTTGATATTGCAAAAAGTGGCTTCCGTTAGTTCTCACTTGAATAGTGATACCGATCTGTGAAACATATCCCAAAGCAGGCAGCATCAAAAATGAACATTGTCCAGCTCACTTGACTCATTCTCTTGCATCCAGTTTTCTATTTTGCATATCTCCCACACTTGCTAACACTGATTTCACTCTCTAGTGCTGTTCCCTTGTGTTACATCTCCTCTCGTGAGGAATTTACTCTGCCATATGTGAAAATGAGGCAAACTGATTTATATTTTATCAGCTTTGAGGGTGATCACAGCAACTTATTCTAAGTTGCTCTTTTTAAAGCAAAATTCTATGGATGAAGATAATGCCTACTTAATAGTGTTTCTGTGAAGATAGCAACATATGTATACAGATAGATATAGATGCATGGATGTGTGTGTGTGTATATATGTGTGTGTGTGTATGTGTGTATACAGTAGTGCCTGATTATGGCACTTTGTACATAAGTGAAAAATACAGGTACCAAACCATCACTAAGGTTATAAACTTGTCAGCTGATGACCTTGCAGCTTTTTTTCCTTTTCCCTCCTAGTGACTTCTGATTTTAGTTGTCTGGTTATTTGGTGGTTATGACTCATTTCTTTAAACCACCATAGGTTTTGATGATAACTACTATATTATGAGCTTATCAACATTTATGTCTTTCAGTCAGCACAGTTTTGGGGGGGATACAAATTTGGGGGTAGAAACACCCACAAATATTAAGAAGCATTATCTATATTTAACTAACCCATTTCAAAGTATTTAATGCCTTTGTGTACTCTGACATGTTAATATGTTTCCACCAAATATTTTCTTTTATAAGGAAGGGTTTTTTATTTTTTATTTTTTTAATTTCAGCATATTATGGGGGTACACATTTTAAGGTTTCAAATAATGCTTTTGCCCCCCTCCCTCCACAAGTCTGAGCTTCAAGTGTGACCATCCCCCAGATGGTGCACATCTCACTCATTATGTATGTATATACCCGCCCCCTCCTCCCCCCTCACACCTGCCCAATACCCAATTAATGTAATTCCTATGTGTCCACTTAGGTGCTGATTTGTTAATACCAATTTGCTGGTGAGTACATGTGGTACATGTTTTTCCATTCTTGGGATACTTCACTTAGTATTATGAGTTCCCTCTCTATCCAGGAAAATACAAGATGTGCTATATCACCATTGTTTCTTAGAGCTGAACAGTACTCCATGGTATACATATACCACATTTTATTCATCCACTCATGAATCGATGGGCACTTGGGTTGGTTACACAGCTTTGCAATTGTGAATTGTGCTGCTATAAACATTCGAGTGCAGGTGTCTTTTTTGTAGAGTGTCATTTGATCTTTTGGGTAGATGCCCAGTAATGGAATTTCTGGATCAAATGGGAAATCTACTTGTATCGCTTTAAGGTATCTCCATATTGTTTTCCATAGAGGTTGAACTAGTTTGCAGTCCCACCAGCAGTGTAGGAGTGTTCCTATCTCTCCACATCCACACCAACATCTATTGTTTTGGGACTTTTTTATAAAGGCCATTCTTATTGGAAATAAGTGAGGTTTTACATGTTCGTGTATTCCTGTGTACCCTGCTGGCAATCTGAAGAATGTCACTTTCCATATAAATGAACTAATTTGTGGGCCTAATAAGAAAATGAGCATAGTGAACTTGTACTCATATTAATAGTTTTGTAATGTGTGTGAGAAAGAACATGTCCAGGGCATGTATCATAACAGAAAAGAGAACTGGGGAGGAGGGAGATGGGGACAGAAGGTAACAACTTCTAAATGTACCAATAATCAGGAAAATATTAAACATTTTGATAATGAAACAGGAAAGAAAGAAACAAACAAAAATCAAAGGAGGCTCTTTGCAGTTGTATTATCCTCAATAAAACTGAACACAGCTTACACTTCATTGAGCACTTCTAGGAAACTCAACCTCCAAGGATTAATATATGGTAAGAAAGAAAGAGCAATGCTTTTTAAGGCTTGAAGAATTGGCTAGTCTTATCTTTATTTGGAGGTTCTCTGAATTTCTCTATTCATTAATAGTTAATATAATAATAGATTTATTATGGAACTTGTTAATTCTATCTTAACTGTATTGTCATAAGAGCTTATGCTCCTTAAAAGTTTCCTAAATGATGGAGAATTTGCAAATATGAACTTAGCTTTCCAGGTTGGGTGGAGAATTATGTCTTAATTCATCTGCCATTTACTCACCAATTATACAACGTATATTCAAATAAAACACAAGCTTTACTTTAAGCTGAAGGTAGCTTTTTTGTTTAGAATTAACTGCTATTAGATGTCTCTCCTGGTGTCATCATGGTAAGATTTCTCTATTGCTCAAGTAGCATTCCAGAGGGGAAAGCTGTTTCCAGGGGACAGACGCTGTGTTATACAAACTGTCACTTTCTTGCTTTTCTGGAGCCAGTAGTAACCCAGCTGCTAATTAAACTGGGATGAATTAAGGTAAATTGAATCCGCCTGCACATCTGTTCTAGGTCTGCAAACAAGGCCACAGGCAGAGCAGACACAGCTCCCTTGACAAGAGCCTTCTTGCACTTCCAAAACAGTCACAAAGAATCTCAGCACCTTAGCTAATGGAATCTTGAGGTAAGAAAGAGAGTGAGAGAAAAGTAACAACCACCTTGTGCATGTCTTGACACTAAAGAGGGGCATGCAAAACAAGAGCTTCATATTTACAGAATACCCGAGCAGCTTTCAAAGTTAGCTCATATTCTGAAAAATAGATTATGTGCATCTATAAAATGTAATCATTAGATTAAAATTAAATCAGTTATTTCCTGGTGACTCTTTTATACATAGCTTGCAGGATTATTCTACAATATTATTTTTTAGGGGTACATAACATATCCATAGAATGTAATCCTGTCATTTCTGTAATGAATTTCCTATTGTCAGACAAGGCCGTGGTTCCTAGTCTTGTTTCTTTTTCCCCTTGTTACAGTTAAAGCTATAATTACTTCATATATATATATATATATGTATATATACACACACACACATACACACAAATATATATATAATAATATACATATACAAATACATATAAGAAATATATGAATATATACATATTTATATATAAGATGCACATACATATTTCTGTATAAGATATACACACACTCTCACACTTGTAGTTGTTTACTTGAGCTACATTTCTAGAACTAAAAATTTGGGGATCATATTTTATTTCTAATTTTTCATTTTTGTGTATATCACTAAGCTGCCAGGAGTATCTTTTTTTTTTTTTTTTGAGACAGAGTCTCGCTTTGTTGCCCAGGCTAGAGTGAGTGCCATGGTTCAGCCTAGCTCACAGCAACCTCACACTCCTGGGCTCAAGCCATCCTCCTGCCTCAGCCTCCCGAGTAGCTGGGACTACAGGCATGCGCCACCATGCCCGGCTAATTTTTTCTATATATATTAGTTGGCCAATTAATTTCTTTCTATTTATAGTAGAGACAGGTCTCGCTCTTGCTCAGGCTGGTTTTGAACTCCTGACCTTGAGCAATCCGCCCACCTCGGCCTCCCAGAGTGCTAGGATTACAGGCGTGAGCCACCACACCCGGTCTGCCAGGAGTATCTTTAACTTACTTTATTGCCTAGTGCCAGAAGTTTCTTCTCTCCCTCCCTCCTTCCCTTCTGCCTTTACTTCCTTCCTTTCTTTCTTTTCTCCTTCCTTCCTTCTTCCCTCCCTCCCTCTCTCTCACCCCTCTTTCTCTCTCTATGTTTCTTTCTTCTCTCTCTCTTGAATGCATATTAGACTTTCCTTCCATGAGATCATAGCAGTGAAATTCAAAATATGAAAAGGTAATACATTTATACTGAGAATCTGTAAGTATGAAAAAATATTAATAAAATCTCATAGAAAAAAGTTTACATTGTTCATTTTCAGACAAAAGAATACTATTCCTATATATACTTGGAAAATGATTCTATCTGTAGGTTTTTCATCAAAATGTGATGATCTGGATTATCATGTCAAGAAAATTAGATACCTAAGTAATAAGCAACAACAAAAATGAGGAATAAGAATAATCATTAGGTTGGCTATACCTACAGTTGTAACAATCAGTTCAATTATTTATTCCAGTAAAAGTGTTAATGGCTGTTCTAGGCTCTGGGATTAATATGAGAAAGACAAAAAGATAATCTCTGCCTCAAAAAGATTTGTTGGCTTGTCAGTGTCCTCTCTGCCCTGGAGGCATAGGGCATTTAAAAGCACCTTGTCCTCAAGAAACAAGGGTTAGTTCTGTGTGGTGGAAGCAAGGGAAGTGCTAGGAGAAGTAAGATAAAATATGGAATAGTGGATTGTAATAGATAGTGAAAAATCAACCTAAATGCAACCTATATACCCCCAAGGTAAGTTTCACAGGACATTAGTAGCCATATTTGTCCCTTGAAAATGTGACTGGTGATATATACAATTAG
Organism: Microcebus murinus; assembly: GCF_040939455.1. NCBI lineage: Eukaryota > Metazoa > Chordata > Mammalia > Primates > Cheirogaleidae > Microcebus > Microcebus murinus. The sequence continues at coordinate 13,192,139 of NC_134123.1, forward strand.
AAGATTCTGTATCTTCTCCTGGTGAAGTTAAAATGTACATTCGTTTCTAAAACTATCTGAGAAGTCTTTCATTAAGAAACCTTATTACCTTGGTTTAACCCACCATTTCCTATGACTATTAGATCAAGGAAACTTTTTATATATAACATCTGATGATACCCCACAGAAGGGTTTGGGGGTGATAAGGAGCTCCAATAAGATTTTGAATATTAAATCTCAACTATAAAGACATTGAGCAGAGAAGCAAGAGATTTATCTAAGTTCAAAGAAAAGTACAAAAAAGGAGATTTATCAGAAGTAAAACAAACTCCTGGAAATATGAGAATTCCCAAAATATTTTGGGAGACTGATCTATTGGTAAGAATTTCTGGCTACAGTGGGAATGATAGAGCTAATGTTAGTATACTTTACCCTTGCCAGATACTTGGGTGCCTCTGGTCATTATTTTGGTTTTGGGGAATACTTAGGACAGATATTTCCCTTCTCCCTTTCAAACACATTTCACCTATCACCAACCTTTGAACGCAGGCCAGAAAGAGATGGCCTAGGAACTTCCATTGCCAAGGTGGAGAGAAAAAACTCAAGGTGAAGGTTGATGCACATTTCTAAAAATTGGGGGAATTTCCAAATGCCAAATAAATGTCTAGAGCAATACTACCTTGAATAGAAAGAAATAGTAAACTCCAAAGATTTGGACTTCAACATGAGGTCAAATGTTAGAAAAATGGTATATAATTCAAAATGAGTGAAATGGGCACTTCTTTTAAATATTCAAGATAAATATTTATTGCGCCTCTGAGTCTAACAAAACATTAAACAGAACTGATAGAGATGAGAATGATTTTATTTATTACCGAAGGTGGTACTTTCTATGTGGCACACTGAATTGTGGAGAAGCCTTGGGTATGATGGTCAGGCTTGTTCTAGGAAGGAAATGAGGGTTAGAAAGTGCCCTCCTACTAATTCTAGCCATGCCTCATCATATTTCCATGTGAACCCAGTTCATGTGAACCCCAGGCGGAAGAATATGAGGGGCCCTTTTAAATTGTTTTATTATTTTCTAGTTTGAAATCTACTACCCCTCCCCACCACCACATCCCCCAAGTTAGTATATTTGAGGCTCTCATTACATACTATCTTCTAAAATAACAGTAATCATATTAATTGACATTTTTTTCCTGTTTTTCAGGCACGCTGCTAAGCATTTTTTTAGCATTGCATTACATTATCTCACTTGACCCCCACAGGAGACTTATGAGTGAAATCCAATTTCATCTCTGTTAAGAGAAGAGAAAAACTAAGGCTCAGAGGTTGAGTAATTTGTTAAGATCCCAGAGGTAGGCAGTGTCAGAGAAAAGACCCAAGTCATAGTTCATGCTACTTTTAATTCACAGCAAGCCTCTTTGATTTGCAAGACCATTGATGATCTGACAGCCACCCACCGCCCATCCTTTCTGTCACTTTATCTCCTTTGTTTTGTTGCTAGACCACTCCTCTCTGGCCACCAAGGCTTCCTTGCTATTCCTAAAATATGTCAAGTCTGCTTATGCCTTAGGGTCTCTGCATTTGTTGTTTTTCCTGACATGCCTTCTCCCAGAAATCTGTGTGATTTGCTCCTTTAACCCACTTCTGCTTATTTAAGTATCTGATCAAATGTCACGCCATCTCCACCTTTCTGTCTCCAGAAAGCCCTCTCCTGTTTCATCTGTTTATTATTTGCTAATGTACATATAACCATCTAATATGCTTGAATTTTACTTGCTTATTTTCTCACTCAACCCTCTCTCCATGAGTCTGTATGTTCCTCAAAGGCAGGTGCTTTGTCTGTTTTATTCACTGTTGCACTGTCAGCACTTAGAACAGTATTTGGTAAATAGTACTCAATAAGCATTTGTTGAGTTATCAATACTTATTTTATCTTATTTTTATTCCTATATATTCATTCATTTTTATTTTCCCATTCTCATAGTTTTTAAAGTTTATTTTTCATATCAAATAGCCTTATTACTATAGTAAGCAAATTAATCTCTGAATATTTTACTAAACAATACAGATGCAGCAAACTGTATGGGATGTAAAAGAAATATACAAGGATTATAAGATATGGCAGATGTGTTTCAATAGTTAAGCAATCATATACTGTCTATACAAAGCAAGCAAGGACAATCTACTTCAGTTTTTTTTCCTCTTTTAGGCTTATAATTGCAAAGTAATTGGAATTGGGATAGGAAGATGCAAAAAGTTTATATTAACCAAGTTGTTTTAAAGATGTTTTTTAGTGAAATTAAATTGTATTGGAAAAATGTGGGTGGATAAAAAATAAAAAACAAATTAATCTACTTCCAAGGGTTATGTCTAGAACAAATACAAAGGAACACTTAAGCCCTCTGCACATGTACCCAGATAGGCTCAAGGCAAGTCAAATATTAATAAAAGGACTCTCTAATGTACTTTATGCCTCCTATCAGCAGTGACTGGATTTCTTTGCACAACAAAATAGAAAAAGCACTTTTTTTGGTATTAACATATACTGAATATATCTAAAAATATTATTTGTTATCATTGTGCATTTCCTCTACTGTGACTTGTCAGGTGCTTCATGCTTTTCTTCTTTTTATCTTTGGTTGAATAACTTCTCTTTTTCCTAAAAAAATAAATAGTTGTATATTCCCATTTTTCTCTGTTCCTATGATCACTGACTTTATTGGGTTTTTATCATCCATAATATAGAATATTGAAAGAATCTATTCTAACTTTTTAAACCATCTTTTCCTTTACTTCCAGTCTATTCTCAGATACCATCAGAAAAATGCTTCCAAAGTTTAATACCTTCAAGGATCCTCCATTATCTATGGAATAAACCCAAAAATTCCAAGAAGAAAATTCAAAATTCTTAATGACCTGGCCCTATCTGACTTCTCACTCTCTTTCACAGATTAAATACTCTGATTATTCTGTACCAAGTGTCTGTCCTTTTCAAAAGAAGATATGCAACTTGTTCATGATTTCTGTTTTTGTAACATTATTGCCTACTGTTAATTCTCTCAAAATATTACTTAATACTTTTGATTTTTAAGATCTAACTTGAAAGAAACCACCTTCTTTTTTTAACTCCTTTTGGAATAATAAATAATAACACTTATGGTTATTTTCTTCATAGATTTGTATTCAAGGATCACAGAATTTCATCTTTGTTTTCTTTATAATATTTAAAACTATGCCTTACATACTATTAGATCTCAATGGCAATTTTTTATTTGTCTCTATTCTTTTTGCTGTTCAACAAACATGCTGAAATTTAGTAGCTTAAAACAACTTATTTATTATGCACACAGGTCCTGAGGTCAGGAATGCAGGCAGGGCATAGCGTGAGCCCATCTTTGTTTCACAATGTCTGGGTCCTCAGCTGGGAAGACCAAAGGACTATGGTGTTTCATTCCATCATATGTCTGGATCTTGCCTGTGGTGAATCAAAGACAAGGACCTCTGGGAAAAGCATCTCTTCGTGACTTGGCTTTCTCACAATATGGTAGCTTCAGGGAAGTCAGATTCCTTATTGCAGTTCAGGGCTCTAAGTGCAAGTGTTCCAGTTAGTCAACATGGAGAAAGTCCCAATGCCTTTTATGGACCTTGCTCAGAAATCATTAAGCATCATTTCTGCTCCACTCTGTGGGTAGAAGTCACAACTCTCTCAGATTCAAAGAGGGAGCACATAGACCCTGCCTTTTATGGGGAGATGAGAGCCATATGGAAGAATTTTTGGAGCCATGTTTTGAAACTCCACACTAGTGTCCTATGTGTGGTTACTTTTTATGTATAAAAAGACTTTCTGTGAAATGGCCACTGATAACCCCTATATTTCTGATTCCATAAATCAGATTATTTTTCTTCTATAAACTTCTACTGTGTCTGCAGTGCACTGCAAGTAGAACATTATATACTTTGGAATAAGATAGGCCTGGGTTCAAATCCTGGCTGTGCAGTTCATCAGTATGTGTCATTGGGCCCATTATTCAATATATCTAAGCCTCTGATCATTCAGTTATACCCTGGATATAATGATATCTCAAAGAATTGAGGTGAGGATTAAATAATATAATGTACACAAAGTATAATGTCGAGACATAGATGGCACTAAATGAATATTAATTTCCTTTGGCCTTTCTACATCCAACTCTGCAGTTATCTTGATGTAAACATATCTAGGATAAAAATCTTCCAATGAGATATAATATTTGAATTTATTAGAATAGACAAGGAATTCATAGGGAGTGGTAGGTAAAGAGAGTAAAGATGTAATAAAACCCGGTTATATGACGAGTTTTATATGGCTAGAGAATGGGCTCTGGGCAGAGAGGTTAAGTAAAAGAAAAGAGAAGTAGCCTATTAAATTAAACCTTTATTTAAATTAAGATTTCTATTTTCCTTTCATTTTTCACTTTTCCTATCTTTATCCCAGTAGACAATGATTTCAATTCTGTGTAATGTAATCCCCTAGTCCTTTCTGGAAGTAACATGGCAGGGGGCTCCTCAGTTCCCACGTTGCCAAATAGTTGAGTTTTCACTTTGTTCCTCTATTAGATACTTCACCTCACAGCTCTGTGGGAAGAGCAACTGCAGGGTGCATTGAATATTAATCTCAGATCAGCAGGCTGATCAGGGAAGGAATCCACTATCTAGAGACACCCAGGAGGAAAATGACTCCAATTAATGTGACAGCTTATGATTATTTATGTTATTATTTTTGTTATTTATTTCTTTTAAAGGATTTGATAACTTCATTTGAAACAGGAAGGAAACAAATTTAACCAGTATGAGGAGAATTAAATATTGGCTTTGGAAGATGTATTTCAAGTGGTGCTAAGAAGGCATTTAATTATTCAGGGTTGGATATATCATGGGGCACCCAGAGAGACCCTGTTTAACTCCTCACAGGAGGGAGATTGCCTTTTAATGGGATTAGTCAGCATCATCACCAAAGTCACATTGTCTACTCATTATGCTACATGCATATAATAATTATGCTATACCTGTATAGTATTCAGAAATGTATGGTCAAATTCTACCTATATATGTGTATTGGTGGTATGTATGTAATATAGCTTGATAGAATATGTGCTGAAATAATATAAATGCTAATATAGTGCTTATTGTGTGCCAGGTTTTATATATATTTAATTTTAATCCTCATAATAACCCTAAGAGTCATGCACTATTATCATCTCTACTTTACAAATAAAGAAACTAAGACATAGAGATGAAGTAACTTGCTCGTGGTCACACAGATCATGTGGCAGATCTGGGATTCAAGCACAAGCTGCTTCGAAAATATGTGCATCTTTCTATAATTATAACTATGTCTCTATGCACATACGCACGTGTAGTTTGGTTGTTGTACAGATAATAAATATATAAACTGTAGATAGATAGAGACACAGATAAAGTTAGATTTACAAATACAGGTGTGGCTATTAGGATGGATACATCCCCTTTGCTTCTATGACCTTAGTGTTCTATAGTAACTTAAAATAGACATTTGAAATAGATCACTAGACCAGAAGATTTTTAATGATATTTTATTGGTCATAAGACATTTAATATGTCCCATGAGTCAGGCAGTGAACTGGTTCAAGCTTGAAGCGAAAACAAAATAAACAAAACAAAGATTTTATAGTCTCTAGAATTGAAATAAATTTCCATCTTTTGACTCTAGCTGCCCTCCTTTTATCCAATCGACCATTTAAAAATATATAGGAGAGGATCCTGAGGCCATTTTCTTTTATTTTTCAAGGTTTACACCACCACTGATAAGTTCAGCATTATTACTTATAGAAAAAATTCCTAATATGTATATATCCTTGGCTTTAAGTCCTTTTATAGGGTCATAAAATGCTATGGTTAGTTATCTAGCATGTCCACGTAGTCTGCATGAAGGCAATGATGCCAGACATTCACAAAGGGAGGGCATGGGATGAAAGGGTAAGCATCAAAACATTCCATTTGATTTAATCTGATGTTTTGGATTATTAACACTGTAGTACAACAAATATTATAGTCAAAAAGGAATTCCTGAAGGGATAAGCTGGGTATTTGTCCTTCAACTCTTACTTATTATGGGCTGAGAGCTGTTCCCTGGAAATATCAAATCCTGCTATCCTGGTGTTTTCATCACCAGCCAAGCATACCAGAGAAAGCCCTGATGTACTTGCTTTTGGAAGCTACAGTAAGTGTAGGATTGGTGAGTCCTGCAGAGACACTGGTGAGGTACTAATAGCATCTGCTACAGTTATTCTGCAGCGTACCCTTCCCATTCCTGCACAACGCTCAGTCATCACAAAGATTATTTGAAGTTTACATTAGCCCTACCTTTAGAAAAATTTCATCTCATTAAAATTAATATCTTACATGTGCAATATGCTTTTTCACGCATTACCTTATTTAATGCTTAAAGAAATGCTATTCCCATTCCTATTTTAGAGTTAATGACATGGAGCCTAAATAGTTTAAATGTGTTGCCCAAGGGCAAATAACAAATGAAATATCAGAAGTCAGATTACTCAAACCGAGGATACCCAAACAACACCTCTCTGGAGATTAAGGAATCGTTTTCAAAGCGTAATCCTCTCAATCAGCATAGTACTGTGGCATTTTAATCTCCTTGTAGAGACCAAAATTGTCAGTGCCTCAATTCAGGGGTGTCTTAAAAATTATACTGTTACCATGACATATCTAGACTTGTTGGTATGTCCAGCTGACCACAGATGTATGAGTGAGCTTGTCAGCAACAATAAATGATTCTTGTTTTAAGAAAAAAAAAATGTTATTAATAGTTGGTGGCAACAGTCTCAAAAGCAATAACAAACGGTTTTTTGGGGTAATTCATGGAAAGAAGAATATAATTAACACCTTGTGGAAGTCAACTAAAGATCTCTGGTGTAAAGACAAGGAGATGATATGGAAATTACACCTGGCTGAAGAGACAGAGAGCTGGTTCTAAGGTAGTGTCTGCCATCAGCCAGCTGTGTGACATGGATTAAGTCACTTGTCCTCATGAAGCCTCAGGTTCCTCATTTGTAAATGGAGCTCTTTGTGATTAAAATTGTGTGTGTGTGTGTGTGTGTGAGAGTGTGAGTGTGTTTTTTGAGACTTCAAAGAGAGAAGGAACATTGCATTTAACTAGTAAATTGCTTTACAAATGTAAATGATTATATGTATTTTGAGAGAACTGAGCACCTTGAAGTATAAGTGTAGAATGCCTTGGGTAGGTAGACTTTCCTATGCTGGATTGAACCTCATTAAATACCACATTTTTAATATCTCTCTCTCTGCCATCTTTCCCTCTCTTCCTAGCTTAATTTTCCTGGTTCTATACCAGTGAAAGGAAACCACAATATTACTTTCTCACCCACCTTTGGTCATCATAATGGCTTTTCTTCAAGTAAAATGATTACTCATCCAATTAAAGTGAACCATTGGAGGGAATAATAGCTGAAATGCTTAGAAATTTTAGGTTATGTTGAAAATGGAATTATTTGAGTCTTTGCTTGAAAAGGAATAATGCTGAATGAGTTTAGTCAAAGTCAGCCTGGCAATTTGCCTGCAATCTATTGTCAGACAGTAAATTACAGCAGTAGTTGATCATCACACATGTTCATCAACTCACTAATACAGACAAGGCAATGACAATTTAGGAGGAAAATAACCAAAATATATATCACATTTATTGCCTTCAGAACCAAATTGTTTTTTAACACTTACTTTTTCCCTAGTTAAGTTTCAATTTATCTGGGAGTATGTCAGGATGACAGAAACTCATTTAGAATCCATGAAGACAGCTGACAGAAAGTGCATTAAAAATTAGATTTTGAATTCAAAGAATGAAAGCTTTAAATCACTACAGTCAAGTCCATGAGAAAAGATTGATACCAGATGCTATTTTGTTCATGTTATTAAGGAAGTATTCCAGCCTTGAAGAGACCTTGTCACTACATAGCTTCTGTCTATGTAAATAAGAATGAAGTGAATATATCTGTTGTCAGTGATAAAAACCATCCAGTGCCTCAAAGCAACAGGTTGCATCATACAAGGGGAACACTAAAAGTTGGAAGAACCTTTAGAGGTCATTATATCCCCAATTCCTTCACTGTGTTCCCCATGGAACTGAAACCCCATGGGAGAAGGTTGGCAGGTGTATTCTACATGCATGGACTCTTTAATTTAAATGAAGTAATCTGAGTAAAGGCTCAGCCATTATCTTGATAGATGGCTTGGGCAAGTCACTGGACAACCCTGGGGGCCATTGTAGAGAACATTCATTTCCTGCATGTGTGTTTTTAGTCTGTTCAGCATTCATTCCACCTTTCTTTAGCACTTCATGTCATACTTTGGGAACTACTCTTTCACATTCCATGTACTCTTGCTGGGACTTCCAATTAGGTATTTTGCCCTCCTCAGACACACAGATTCATGTTAACTCAACCAACCTTTCCCTATAGGGAAATGAACTCCTGAGAAAAGTGACACAAATATAGAGGTTTAGAACTCATATATTCTAGTAGAGTCAACCTGAAGACACTATCCATTTGTTCTGATTGCCCAAACCTGCAAAATTCCTCTGGGTTTTCTCTTTACAATATATGTTTTTCTATGTTATCTTTCAGTTTTATGAGCAAACTAATAACCTTCCACTAACACCTATTTTTAAGTTAATTGCAGTGGTTTCTGTTGCTTGCAACCAAAACACCCTAACTGATATATTGTACATGTATATATTGTACATGTAAAATAAAGATAATAATACTTTACTCACAAAGGTATAATCAGTTTTTAATAAACTAATGTATATTAAAACCACTGACTTGGAAACTAAAACTTTAAAATAAGTATTATTTGCTTGCTCTTTAAGATCTTTCCTATATAATCTAATCTCTCTTTTTATTTCCTAGAAAAGCCAGAATAAAGCACTTCTATTGCAATAATAAAACTTGAAATTGATATATGGCATGGGGTATTGGGGAGAAGGGAGGCAACAACAATTTCTTTCACCAAATCACTGCACAGGAGAGTAAAAGGGTGAGAAGAGCCGTGGAAGGAAAAGCCAGGAAACTCTGAGGTCAGCAGAGAGAGACAAGCATCAAAAAACAGAAGATGCTGAAGCCACGATGACCAGTATCATTTCCTTATGAGAACATTCAAGGATTTGTTATGATGGCTGGGCTGTCTCTGGGTGTTAAGTCTATACACAGAACCTTCAATTTAAACTTTCTATTAAAGTTCTTAAAGTTTAGAAAATGGTGGAGCTTAGAAAAGTTTTGAGATTAAAAAATTTCTGAAAGCCCATTAGAAAAACCACAAGTTGGGGGAAAAATATTAAGCCAGGTCATGAAGAAGATGTCTGAGGTCCCAGCTCATCCAGGGACACGTATAGTGTCCCACATTGCAGTGAAAATGGTCTGCTTTCAAAAGGCAGGTGGTTTAAAGGGAGGGTGGCTCCTATTCCTGGAGCTCCTATTCCTGGCTTCTGCTGAGATGCCTGAGAGGATGAAGGAGTCACGTGCTTAATTTCTTCAAGGAACTCTCCGGGTGAAAGGATGCTGTTACGTTTTCATCTTTTTGAGGCAGTAGGTAATAGCTGTCCAGCCACACCCTTGGATTTCTCTTTAGAGCACACTTTCCTAAGAATGAATCTCCTAATGTTAGCTTCTTCTGAAAACTAGATAAGCTGAGGATTTCCCAAATCATCAAGTCCTAGTTCCTTTTTGTTTAACAATCTTCATCAATTTATTTCTTTCCTCTTACATTTTACAATAAGCAACAAAAAGAAATCTAGAAACACCTTCAACACATTGCTTGGAATTCTCAAGTAAACACCCAGGTGCTTTGCTTAAAAATTCTCTTTCCACATAATTACAGGACAGAATTCAGCTAGGCTTTCTGTCACTATATTATAAGTATCCTTTTTCCTTCAGTTCCCAGAATCATGTTCCTAATTTTTTTCTGAGCCCTCAGAAGCAATGCCTTTAATGTTCATATTTCTACCAACATTACATTTATGATAATATATCTTCTCCAAGATAATATAGACTTTTTTGTCCTATGCTCTTAACTTCCTTCTGAACCCTCATCGACAGTCTTTAATAACCATATCTCTACCAACAGTCTATTTAAAGCAATCTAAGCATTTTTTATCCTTTATCTCAAAATTCTTTCAGCCTTTGTCTCTTACCCAATTCCAAAGCCACTTCCATGCTTTTAGGTATTTGGTACAACATTTTTTAGACATTTGTTACAGTTTTAAGTATTTTGGTTTTTAGGTATAAAAATCTGTATATTTTATGTGGCTGTGATAATAAATTACCATAAATTTGGTGGTTTAAAACAACAATATTTATTCTTTCACATTTCTGGAGGCCCAAAGTCTGAAATCAATATCACTGAGCTGAAGTCAGGATGTCAGTAGGGTTGCACCCGCTCTGGAATCTCAGAGAGAGAATCTGTTTATTGCCTCTACCAGCATCCAGTGGCTGCCAGCTTCTGTTGGTTTGGGGCCACATCCCTCTAATCTCTGTCTCTGTAGTTACATTTCCTTCTTTTCTTCTGTGTCAAATCTCCTTCTCATAGGGACATGTCTGGATTGCATTTAAGGCCTACCTGGATTTTCCAAGGTAATTTCCTCATTTTAAGACCCTTAATTTAATCAAATCTGCAAAGTCCTTTTTTGCCATGTAAGGTAACACTCACAGGTTCTAAGCATTAGGATGTGACTATGTTTTGACTATGTCATTATTCAGTTTACCACATGCTTTCCCTCCCTTCCTGGCTTTGCTGACTCCAATTCCATACAAAGTTCTCCCTGTAACTGTCCTCAATGTGACATTCTGGAACCTTTGAAATTTAGCTGATTGAATGAATTTCATGTAGGAGAATATGTGGCATTTAAATTTTAAATTTTGTTCAGGGGACTTTATTTGCTATTGTTAATAGTAACTCTTTTAATATAGAACCAGATGGTGACTCAATATACACACTCACTCCATATCTGTCTAAGTCATCATAATGTAAATCTTCCTCTTTTAATTTTTAAGTTTACAAAAATCAGTTAAGAACATGCATTAATTTATATTAAACCTTACAGGAGCTCTTCAATGCCAGGTACTTTATGTGACAATATTTCATTTAATTTGAGAATGATCAAACCAATCTGTACCATGGAAACTACACAGAATTTTGCCATTCCATACAATTGAACATTGTTATATTCAAATACTAAAAAGGAATTAATTCCAATATTTTTTTCATTTTTTTCTTTCTAGATAGTTGATATAAATTCTTAAATGTATTTTAGCTATCAAATTGTTTTTCTACTTTATTTCAGGTTTCTATTCATCCCTTTTGATCCATAATCTGTACATTTTCTGAGTCTCCTGTCCCATAATTTTCAAAACAAGGTCTATATACTATTTGCCTATTGCTGCTATAAAAAGGAAACAACAACAACAACAAACATAAGTATAGTGGATTTAAACAACACAAATTTATTCTCTTGCAGTCGTGGAGGCCAGAAATCCAAAATGGGTTAACAGGGCTGTGCTCTTCCTACAGTCTGAAGCAGAGAATCCTTGCCTTGCCTTTCCCACCTTCCAGACAGCACCTGTGTTAAGTAATTTATGGTTGCATCACCCTTCTAGTAGCATTGCGTCTTCCAACTTTTGTCTCTCTCTGCTTCTGTCATCAAGTTGCATTTTTCTACCTCGGATTCTCCTGTGATTATACCAGTCCCATGTGGATAAACCAGGATAATCTCCCCATCTCAAGATCTTTAACTTAATCACATCTGGAAAGTACCTTTGATCATATATTATAACATTTTCCTTGGTTCTGGGGACTAGGATGGAGACATCTTTGGAGGTGGGCCACTATTCGGGCTACCACATGGAGCTTGGCAAAAATTGAAATCTGTCTTCATTGCTATTTGTGAAAATTCCCAATGTCTGCTATCACAAATGGTCAAAACTGCATTTAAATATACATGAGAGGTATATTTTATATTTGGCTTGTGTGCAGAATAACTTTCAAATGGAATTTCATACAAAAATGTGACTCTTCATTGGGTAGAAGAACAGATTCCAGGACTCTTCTGGGGTAACATAATTAAACATTCATCCTAACGTCAATCAGTTTCAGACTTCTCTTTCAGCACTGCATGTTAAAAATTGTGTGGGCTATCGATAACATTTTGACAAGAGGCAGAACAAAGAAACGGAAGGCATTATCTGTTGCAATATCTCTTGCCCTGGCTAAATTAAGGAGAAATGAGCAATGTTAACTTAGAACAGGATCAAGAGATGTGATCTACTGACTGATCTTCAACTAGAAAGGAGAAGATATTTCATTTAATTAGGAGTGAAATGAACATGGTTCTGAGTTTGGAAGACAGGGTTCTAAGATATGCCATTCCTTTAGTAAGCTAGTGACATTAGCCAACTCACTTCACCTCTCTGGGCCATAATGAACCCAACTTGTTAACCTCTAAAATCTTAACCAGTACTAACTCTGAAGGGTTAGCCTTGACATTTACTGATGTTGCCTATCTTTTATACTAATGGAAATATTAGCTGTAAGTAGTGGGAAAGAATGTATTTTTAACACCTAATGGAATTACTACTTCTGAGGAAATGATGGAGAGGTATTTATCAAAGTCATCTTGCTTATAGCAATAAGAAATGTCAGCAGAGGAAAAAAAATGAATGAAACAGTTAAGTACTTTGTAATCTGAGACTGAAAGATGCTGCCTGAGTAGAGACTATTCATATTAAGGGAAAATTCTACTCCTCCAAATCCCATCAGACCACATTACATGTTCTGCACAGATTTTTACTGTTTATGTGACTATATTTAATGGAAAATACCCAATTACTTAAAAATACTGAGTGATTTGGTACTCACTAAAATGTGTCTTTGATGGCTACAAGAAATAAAAAGGTAGTGCTTTAAACTGTGGGGGGGAAATCACTTAAATATTGCCAAGGTTGTAGAGGGTCATTGCACAGCATTTAAAATAAACATTTATTTGTTTCATTTCATTCATTTCTTTCATTCAATCAACTAGCAAATATTTGTTGAATAGATATGCCATAGGCCAAACTGAATATTGAACAAATAGAATGAATTAGATATAAACCCCATCTTTTAGGAGCTTACTGTCTATCTAGGATAAATAAGGTATAACCACAACTAATGAGGAAAAGGTACAAAGTACTATTTGCCATATGAACCACATAGAAATATAGATTAAGTGAGTGTTGTCTGCAGCTGACTGCTAGAATTCTAATCCTAGTTCTACTACTCACCAGCTTTACCTTGAGTGAGTTATTTAGATTCTTTCTGTGCCTAGGGCTCGATAGTGTTAAATAAGTTAGGTGTAAGGTACTTAAAATAATATTCACCCAAAATGAGTCTCTGTTCTTAGAAATAAGAATAACAATTACCTTTGGGGAAGAGGGAAAGAATAGTGATTTTGTAAAAAGAGCAAAAGAGCAAAAAGAGGTTTCTGAGATCTTGGTAATGTTCTCTTTCTTGTTTTGGATGCTAGTTATTAACACAAGGGTATGTTTTCTTTGTGAAAATCCAACAAGCTGTATGCTGATTATATTTTTACTTATATATTGCTTTTTAAACAAAAATATTATAAAATACAGTGCCTCCATTACAGTGTGTTCAAAACAAATATTAGTTATGATCAAATCACAAATCTTAGAGACTCAAAGGTGGGGGCAATCACTTCTGGCTGGGACAGTGGGCAATTATTTCAGAAAATAAGACATTTGAGCTAGATCTTCAAGATTAGTTGAGTCATGAGCATAAAAAAATAGGTGAAGACCTTTTAGTTTTTAAAAAGCTTGCCATGTATTCAGGAAAGCATAATGAATCAGGATGTGGGTGGTGAAGTTAGATCTCAGTCTGAAGACCAGCCCCATGGTTTAATATTTGGCTTGCATTGTGCATTACAAACTACTCAAATACTTTAAAGCACTTTCCTCATCTGTAAAGTGGCAGTAAAAGTCCCTACTTCAGTGGATCATTGTAAAGTCTAAATGAAATATCAGATACAATGTCTTTTTCAGAGATAAGTGCATTAGAAAAACTCAAGAAAAGTTGTTGTGATGATGATATAATACAGTGACATCTGCCTGAGCTGATAAATATAGCATTTGTATTGGGTAGTGCCAAACATCAGTTTCTCCTATAGTAGTTTAATTCATGTAGCTTATAGTTGTCATTTATTTTTTGCACGAACTTTAAATACACTAGACTATTAATTAAAACCAATACATTTTAGAGGCATTAGAATGGAAAGATATTGTAAGACTATATGCTCATTTTTTTCATTCGTATTCTACTTACGATAATCATTTACATTATATTTGGGGTTTCATTTTTATCTTATCTGGTACTATAGTTCTCAACTTTATTTTAATTTAATAAAAGAAGTAATTATTTCTATTCAATTCCTTTGAAATTGAAAATATTATAAAAAGGCATAAACATATCTTGGTATAATTTCTTACTGAACATCTCAAGCCCAGAGTGAATTATTTATTATAAACAGTGACAAAAAGCTAATTACAAAAACAACTGGAATCCAGTGAAGTTGAATTATCAAGACGTGTTTCGCAAGAGAGCATCTACCATAGTTACATTATGGTAATCAGAAATACTGGAACTGCCATTCTTGATTTGTGTTGAAATCAGCATACAGGAAACTTCAGTTAATTCACTTGGGCATTATTCACTCGACACTATTCAGTGAATATCTGCCCACAGCTGTGGCTCAGGCACTAGAGGTAACATGACATGGATTATAGATATTTTCCAAATTCCTCCAACCAATCCCTGCTCCCTGGAGCCACACTGACTTTCTTGTCACTCTAAGGTCTTCTCTCCTCTATGCAGTTATCTCTACTCGGAATACCTTTGCTGTCTTTCCACTTGACCTCCTCCCTGACAGTCTCCCTTTCCTTCTATTCATATACACCCAGACACACACATTTTCCCATACAGACCATGTGCTTCTTATTCTGTCTTTGCCCAAGGGCAGATATTCAGGGCAGATATTCAGATTCATTATCCAGTATTTTCTTTCCTACCCTAATGCCCAGGAGGCTGATTTCAAGTTAACTTCCCACTTCTCCTACTCTTGCCATAAACATCTGTTTTTGCTAAGTCTATGGGAGGTACTCAGAATAAAGTATAAGACAGGACTGAGAGGGATCAGTTCTCTACCTGTTTTAGGCTTTGTTCCTGGTATGGCTGTGTTCTTCCATGATCCCTTTCCCATGAGACAGTCTTTCCTACATGGCTCCAGCTCACATTGTGCTCCAGTAACTCCATTTCTTCTTCTTGCTCGTTTTGTCTTAAGGATGATAATGTGTTCCTACTGTTGTTAGTCTTGTATGCCTCAATATCCTTAATTCTCCTCACACATGTGTATGTAGACCCTGTATGTATCATTTCTTGGGTTGTACTTTGTTTTCTGCTGAGGGTCTAACTTAATACAGCATCTGTAGTAAGTATTAATAACTTTGTTAAAACTTTTCAGATCAAAGTATAATGGTCTATTTAAATAAATAGATTTTTCATTATAAGGAACTTCCCATGGTCAAGAATTTCCACATTTCTCTGTACAGAATAGTGCATAGCATGTAGTGGAACTAAATAAATGTTTTCTAAAATGCATAAATAAATACTATCTATATCTACATATAGGTTTTCCAACAAATTTTATATAGCCCTCAAAAGCTTAAAGTCTACCAGATAATGTATGATACTATAGGATAAACAGAATGTGGTAATTGCTATGTAAGAGATTCAATATTAAGAATAAAGCAGAGTAATCAGGGGACTTTTTAAAAGCATTGGGATTAGATCTTGCAGGATTTTTTTTAGGTATAATTGATGACTTTGAGAGAGGTCGAGCTTTGTTGCAATGACTTGTCCAGTATTGTTTATCCTTTTTTGTCAAAACAGCACACTTGAACTTCTGAATCCATGTCTTTTGCATGTGAGCAAACACCTACCCATCTCTGGCTTAACGAATGGACATGCAACCAAAGCCTGCTCAGTCATAACTCCATATTCTCCAGCCACAGTGATTGGTTCAGAAATAGGCCCAGCCTTACTTTTTGGAGGAATAAAAAACAATCTGTTATGTTCCACCAAAATGATTTTAGCAGAAAGGAAGTCTGAAAGTTGTGAAAGTGGTAAAGCCTGGGTTATCCATTTGGAAAGTTAATGTCAGAATACTATAACCTTCATTTTTATTATTTGTACAGTTTGAAAAATAAATCCTAAATAAAAGGTCATTAACTATGAATACATCTGCAAAGTTTCTTTTGCTATATGAGGTAACATAGTCATAGGTTCATGGAATTAGGACATGGATATCATTGGGGAACCACTGTTCTTTCTATCACAGAATTTCTCCTATACTATTTTCATTAGAATGTTTGAATCCCCTCATTATGAATTTCAAAGATACATTAAAAATTTTGGTGACATGTGTCATAGGTCAAATGTTGAAACAGCCCGTACAGACATTTAGTGGAGCTAATGTGCCCTTATTGAATGTTTTCAACAACTCAACATTTACTATGTACCCAAATGGGGCTGAGCAAAATGCACAACAAAATAAAACAACAAAGCCACAGGTAGGAATTACTTTAATTATTCCATCTTATAGATGAGAAAGTTAGATGAAAGTAGATATCAGATGAGTTGCCTGTGTTTGCTTCCATAGTAAGTGGCACATCAGAAATTTGAGACTAAATTTAGTTCAAAAGATAGTGAAGTTTATTTAAAGGTTACCACATAATTTTAACTCTTACTGTTTTAGAGTAATGGGTTACCTGGTCAGCAGAGCTCAAGTAATATCTAAATTAGGGAGCAGCCTTTTATATTATGTACTTTTAGTATATATAAGTTCAATATCTGTTTAAACTAAAGTAAAAATTTATGACATTAGTTCAATGATTACAAGTCACATTGACTTGCATTATATGAGTGTATTTTAGGAATTATTTTTGTCAATGTTTATGAGACAAATGTTGATTTATCTAGATACTGAAGTATATTTTAGTGGTCTTACTATTTAGAACCTTCAGTTTGAAGAATTTAAAAATTGAAGATTGCAATCTTCTTTTCTGCAGACACTACATATTACAAAATATAAATTATTACAAATTTATCAAAAGTTATTGTTATTTTAGAATCCTTGGTAAGCCTTGATAAGGATTTGAAAATTGATGTGTTTTTTCAGCCTCTGCTTGATACAGACACATTTATGCAAACATCCACTTTATGTGAAGGAATGAGAATTGCTTCAAAGAATGCTTGCAAAATATTACATTCTTTCATGAGTATAGTCTTTTTAAAAAAATCTATCCTGCAGTCACTATTTACCATGATCAGTCAATATTCAGTCTTTGAAAAAAGAATATTAGCTTGTTGAACTATAATTCAAAATAAGTCACAATTTAATCTTATTTTAAAAACACTCTAGTTAATTGTAATTAATGTTTGACAGTTTGAAAGACATCTGTTATATTAACATAATGGTCTTATCACACATGAAATGCTGCATATTAAAGACTCAGCAGAGTTGGATTATGGGTACTTTGCAAATAAAAGAAGAAAATCTTTGATAAAAACATGTAGTGCTTTTCACTATTTGCTAAACAAGTAGGATTTTTTTCTTTTAACACAATAATTAATGAAATATATATAATTCTTTAAAAGGACAATAAACTTCCTGCTGTTTTGTTACAGATTTGGTCATTCTGAAGATAGTTTGGTTCTATATTTTACAATTTGAAAATCATTAACATACTATGTAATTTCATGCATTTACTCATTGCCAGATGTGATTGTTGGAGTCACTTAGACTCTTAGATTATTCCTTGCTACTGTAAATGATATCCTAAATAAACAAATAAATGAATGAAGGAAACTCCCTGTGCCAGAGTTCAGGGATGCTGTTAGACACTCTATAGGAAAACCTCTTCCATCCTCTCCCATCCAATCTAAAATGTTAATAGTCCCAAGATCGAGAAACCCTTAGATAAATCAACAGTAAAAATCAAAAAGCAGATTTTTAAGCATCAATATATTGACACAGTAACTCTGACACATGAAATATATGAAGGAAAACTTAATAAATGTAAACAAGTCTACATGAATTTTCTGTCTATTCACTCTAAATACTTGTGTTTATAAAAAGTTATTTTCAAATGTAGCCTGTGACTTACCTTCTAAAGCAAAGGAAACTAAGAGTGACTAATTTTGCAAAGGATTTATTTCACCAGGTGTTTATTTTCTTTCCCTATAAAAAATTCACAAGCTGAAATAAAGACACTAATTTGCTGTATTAAAATGATAGCAGTAGGTAAATAATATTAAACTTGGAAAATCTTAATACATGAAGGTAGAGATTTACTAGAATTGAGCTGAATATTTTATTTAAGCTTCCTGGTTGAAAATCTAAGAAGGAAATCTTGCTGAGATCTCAGGATTCCTATATTTAATTTTACCTTCAGTTGACCTCACATTACTGAAGTTTTACCTCAAAAAATGCCTGAAACATAGAATTTGCTTAATAAATACATTCTTAATTAGTCAATTGCTATGGACAGTGAACAACAACAAAAAAATGGTGTGAATATTCCTTGTAAAACTACAAACCACTATTTAGCAGCAAAGCCCAAATATGCCATTTCTATGTTCATACTTCTGCCTTACCCAGAAATTTCCTTTTTCCACCTTCTGTGCTTAGCTGCTTCCTACACATATCCATGTGTGCATGTGCACATATATAGCACAAAAGCAATATAAAGTGTAAACAAAAAAATCAAACTCTTATGTAGGCATCCAAGATTGATAGCCAACAATCTTGGGTATGTACTAGGCACTGTTCTAGGTACTTTAGATGTCTTAATTTGTTTAATTCTTACAATAACCCTATGATATAAGTGCTTTAACTCTGTAGTGTAATATTCTCCATCTTTTTAACAATGCCCATAAACATTCCTCTAATAGCCCCTAGAGTTGGGAACTATGGGATGGCTCTTCTACTTACTTGGAATACTTCTTCATGTGTTTCATTTTAGTTACACCTTTAAGGATCAGACCAAAAGCCATGTCTTATAGAAAAAAAGAAGTTGCTCTTCTCCTAGCTATAGGAGCTCTTTTTCTCTTTACTTTCTGTTAAACTTTGTGAGAAACATATTAATGTATTGGGTATTTACTTGTGTAAAAATCCACCCCAAAACTTAATTGTTTAAAACAGAAACTGTATATATATGTAAGCTTTTGGTTCTGTAGTTTGGCAATTTGAGCTGGGTTCAGCAACGTTTGGTCTTGGCTGAGTTTATTCGTGCATCTTTGGCTCTGCTGTAGAAGGTTGGCTGGTCCTTGGCTGTGGTGATGAGGAAAACTGGGCCATGTGCCTCTTACCATCTAGCAGAGTAGCTCAAAATTTATAGCAATTTGTCAAAGTTCCCAAGAGTGAGCTGGCACAAAGTCACTTCTCTTGCACTCAACTCATCAAAACTAGTCACATGGGCAATGCAGATCCAAGATTGTGGGAAATAAAGTCTACCTCTTGATAGGAGAGGCCACACAGTCACATTGCAAAGGGTCCTCTTTACAGATAGGGGAGTAATTGTAGCCATACTTGCAACCAATCTATCTGGCCCACCAACATGTCATATAATCTCCTTGAAGTTAAGCACATCATTTTGTGCACAGGACCTGGTATGCAGTAAAGGTTCTATGTAAGCTTTGTATCAGTGAGTATTTATTTTCAATTGTACACTTTTCTTTTATTCTTGGTTAAAATGATTTAAAAAGAAAACTAGGTCATAACTCATTCCCTGATCTGACTACAATTACTTTGGATTGTAAATCAATGTTATTATGTTTCTAAGAATTAGTAGAATGAATTGTCAAAAAGAATATATTTCAGAGGTGAGTATCCATCAATGCATAATATACTTAAAATTAATTTTTTTTAAGTTATTTACATTTTTTTGGAGGGCTAACTAGCAACATACATCAAAGTCCAGAAACGCATACCCTTTGATCTAGTCTACTTCTAGTAACTAATCCGAAGAATGTTTTGTCTTAAAAATCAAGAAAAACATGCTTAAAAAGGCATTCATAGTATTATTGTTTATAATATATACTTCCCTTTAGTTTTGTCTTAAAGTTAGTGAGATTATACAGTATTTGTCTTTCTACATCTGGCTTATTTCACTTAGCATAATGCCCTCTAGGTTCATCCAGGTTATGATAAATGACAAGATTTCCTATTTTGTAAGAATGAAATATATATATCTCACAATATATATAAATAATTATGTGTCACAGTTTCTTTTTTTTATCTGTTGATGGACATTTATGTTGATTCTGTGTTTATTTATGTTGATCTTGGCTATTGTGAATGATGAAGCAATAAACATAGGATCTTTAAGATACTGATTTTATATTTTCCTGACATATACCCAGCAGTTGGATTGCTGGACCATATGGTGGTTCTATTTTTAATTTTTTAAGGAACTTCCATAATGGCTATAGCAATTTACATTCCCACCAAGAGTATATAGGGTTCCCTTTTCTCCACATTCTTGCCAACACTTATCTTTTGACTTTTGAATAATAGCTATTCTAACAGGTGTGAGGTACTATCTCATTGTGGTTTTGATTTGTAGTTCCCTAAAGATTAGTGATTTTGAGCACCTTTTTTTAGAGATAATTATTTTTTAATTGTTTTTTATTTCAGCATATTATGGGGGTACAAATATTTAGGTTACATATATTGCCGTTGCCCCACCCGAGTCAGAGCTTCCAGCACGTCCATGTCCCCGACAGTGCACACCTTTCTGTATACTTATTCAGCATCTGCATGTATTCTCTTGAGAAATATCTATCCAGGTCCTTTGCTCATTTTTAAATCAAGTTAATGTTTTTGCACTATTGAGTTGTATGAGTTCTTCATATATTTTTGATATTGACCCCTTATTGAATATATGATTTGCAAATATTTTCTCTTAATTCATAGTTTACCTTTTTATTTTGTTTAATATTTTCTTTTCTGTGCAGACATTTTTAGTTTACTATTCCCACTTGTTTATTTTTGCTTATTGCCTGTTTTGGTTGTCATATTAAAAAAAATCTTTGCCAAGATCAGTGTAAAGAAAATTTTCCCCTGTATCTTCCTAAGTTTTCTTCTATGTAAACTTCTATGGAGTTTTATGGTCTCACTTAAGTCTTTGATCTATTTTGAGTTACTTTTTATGAATGGTGTAAGATAAGGGTCCAATATCATTCTTCGGCATGTGGATATCCAGTTTTCACAACGCCATTTGTTGAAAAGACTGTTATTTTCTCTTAGTATATTCTTAGTGTTCTTGTGAAAGATAAATTTATTGTATATGCATGGATTTATTTCTAGGCTCTCTGTGTTGTTCCACTGGTCTATGTGCCTGTTTTTATACCAGTACAGTACTGCTTTGATTACTACAACTTTGTAATATAGTTTGAAGTCAGTGTGAAGCCTCCACATTTGTTCTTCTTGTTCAAGATTACTTGGATATTTGTAGTGTTTTATGGTCTCATATGAAATTTAGATTGTTTTGTCTATTTCTGTGAAAAATGCCATTGGAACTTTGATAAGAGTTTGCATTGAATCTGTAGATCACTTTGGGAAGTATAGACTTTTAACAATCTTATTTCTTCTAATCCATAAACACAGGATATATTTTAATTATTTATGTTTTCTTCAATTTCTTCCAATGTTTTATATTAATAGTTTCAGTCTATAAGTGTTTCACCTCCGTAGTTGTATGTATTCCTTAAGTATTTTATTACTTTTAATGCTATTTCCTTTTCAATAATTCTTTGTTGGCGTAACAAAATGTTACTGAGTTTTGTATGTTGATTTTATATTCTGCAACTTTACTGAATTTATTTGTTAATTCCAATAGTTCTTTTATGGAGTCTTTAGGGTTTTCTACAAATATGATCATGTTACCTGCAACCAGAGATAATTTTTCTTTTTCTTTTATTATTTGGGTGCCTTTTTTTCCCTTGTCTAATTGCTCTGGCTAGGATCTCTAGTACTATGTTGAATAAAGATGACAAAAGTGGGCATCATTGTCTTGTAGTGGATCTCAGAGAAAAGCTCTTAGTTTTATCACATTGATTATGGTACCATTTGTGGGCCTTTCAAAAATGGCCTTTTTTGTATTGAGGTAAGTTCATTCTATACCTTTTTTCTAAGAGTTTTTTTATGAATGGATGTTGATCTTTTTCAAATGCCTTTTCTACATCTATTGTTATAATCATATGGTTTTTATCTTTCATTTTGTTAATGTTGTATATGACATTGATTGATTAGTGTATGTTGACCCAACTCTCCATTTTAGAAATATTTTCTTTTTTTCTTGAACAAATACCATCTTTATTAAGGGGGCAGGTTGCATTTGGAAAATATTTACTTTTGTCCTGAGGCATTCATGATGTAAATATAGAACAGATAATTTATTTTTAAAATCTAACAATTGCTATTAAAATGAAGAAGAATATGCTAGGCATTTAAAGTTTTTATAGACCTTGTTAAGTCAGTAACACATAGGTTACAGATAGATATTTAAAGTCTGAATACATGTCATCATCATTTAATGTTCTTTTCCTCTGTGTAACTCTTTTTTCCTTTTATTTTATCATATTATGGGGATATGAATATTGTTAGGGTTTCATATATTGCCCCTGCATCCCCCCCCAGCTGTGCCAGAACATCAAGTGTGTCCAACCCCCAGGTGGTATGCACCACATCTATTATGTAAGTATATAGCCTTCCTCCCCTCCCCCCTCCCACCTGCCCACCACCGGATAAAAGTTTTGTGGGTTTTTTTGACATTTTGGTTACATTGTATATCGTTGCCTCTCCCTAAGAAGGGCTAGAGGTATTCCCTTTACACCCCCCACAATGCTCGCCACAAGCCTAAGATGTGGGTCTCCTCTCCCCCCAATCCCTGGTGAACACTACCACCATTTGAGAACCATAGTTTTAATCAGTCAGTACCAATTTGATGGTGAGTAGATGTGGAGCCCATTTTTTTGATCTCGTGTCGCCTCACTTTGGATAACGGGCTTAAGCTTAATCCAGGATAGCATAAACAGTGCTAGCTCACTGTCATTTCTTAGAATTAAGTAATATTCCATTGTGAGCATATACCAAATTTTAATTATCCACTCATGAATTGATGGGCACTTGGGACGTTTACATGATCTTTCAATAGTGAATTGTGCTACTGTAAACATTTGGATGCAGATATTTTTATAATAGAATGTCTTATGCTCTTTTGGGTAGATGCCCAACAATGCTATTGCTGGGTCGAATGGTATTTCTGTTTCTAGCTGTTTGAGGTATCTCCAAATTCTTTTCCACAAAGGTTTCAGAAATATTAATATCACTTGCTGAAGGTACTTTCAACACTTTAGATACATCATCCCACTTTCTTCTGGTCTGCAAGTTTTCTGCTGAAAAATCCTCTGCTATTCTTATGGCATTCTCTTGTACATAATAAGTCACTTTTCTGTTGTTGCTTTCAGAATCCATTTTGTATTTATTTTTTGACAATTCGATTATGACTTGTCTCATATAAGTCTTTTTGGATTCATCTTATTTGTTGTATTTGTACTTCCTGGTTCTGTATCTTTATTTATATCCCCACATTTGGGAAGTTTTTAACCATTAGTTCTTTGAATAAGCTTTTTGTCTGTTTCCTCTTCTTATCAGACTCTCATAATGTGTATATCGGTCTACTTTATTGTGCCTCATAAGCCCTTGAAGCATTAAGCTGTCTTCATTCTTTTTTAATCCTTTGTTTTTTCTTTTTGTTCCTCTGGGTGATTTTGAGTTCACTGATACTTTCCTCTGTTTGACTGAGTATGCTGTTGAATTTATCTACTAAAATTTTTAGTCAAGTAATTGTATTTTTCAGCTTTATTTTCTGTATGGTACTTAAAAATTGTTTTCTATCTTTTTGTCGAAATTCTCATTGTAAAGGTGCTCTCATGATCTCAGTGAGCACCTTTATGACAGTTATTTTGAATTTTCTGTCAGAAAAATTACATATCTCCATTTTATAACAATTGCTTTCAGGAGATTTATCTTCTTCTTTTATTTAGAATATATTTTCCCATTTCCTTATTTTCCTTGATTCTGTGTTGGTTTATACACATTAGATAAAATAACCATTTCTGCCCATCTTCACAAATTGGCTTTGTATAGAAGATGAAACTAACCAACCAGCCTAGATAGAAATTCTGGGTGCTTTTCAAACCTTTGTTTTTGTCCAAACCATTGACTTTGTTCCTAGTGGCTCCCAGGAGACCAGAGTATGCCAAATCCCATCAGTGCATCAACACAGATGAGATAGAAGGCAATTCCTTGAGTGGCAGCCAGAAAAGTTGAGATGCTAGATGTATGGTCCAATTCCTTCTCTCCTCAGGGAGAAGCTGGGAGTTGGAGTTTATCACCTGTTCACTCTGCTGTGAGCAGGGAGAAGAATTGTGGCAAATGCCTATACTCTCTTTCAGACTCCACACTCTTTCAAATTGTTGATTTATTGTCTGTCTTCCATGGGCCTAACAAATTCTGAGCCCCATCAGATCTCAGAGACAGACAGGTTAGAGGCCACTCCTCAGGTAGCAGCTGGAAAAGTTGGAAGGCTAGATGTGCAGTCTAGCTCCTTCTAGAGAGAAACTAGATGCTTGCTTTTGTCAATGGAGTGATCCCTGGGGGGAGGAGCCAAGAGAATTACTCATATGCCCATTCAATCCCGGGGCCATAGGATGTGCCCACATGCTCATTTAATTCCCAGGAGACTGGTTATTGCCTGCCACATCAGCTCCTACAGACAGGCAAGTTAGAAGCCAAATCCTCTAGCAGCAGCTAGAAATGTCACTACAGTAGATACACAATTTAACCTATTCCAGGGAGAAGCTGGGAATTTGGCTTTGTTGCCTGATTTCTCTGTGATGATTCAAGGGAAGAGCCAGGGGAAATGCTTGTGTATCTGTTTAAAACCATCTTTTTGTTTTCTGTCATCTGTGAATGCTGAACACCACTGGCTACTAGAGATAGGTTAATTAGGAGCCAGTTCCTTGGGTAGCAGCCATGAGATTTGTGGTGCTAGATATATAGTCTAATCTTTTGCTTTTCAGGGAGAAGCTCGGAGCTGGAGGTTTGCTACCACTTGTATGGTGCTGTGCTAGGGATAGGGCTTATGGCAGGACCATGTTTCAGCTTTTCATACTGATTTTAATGTGGACATTTTCTTAGTTGCCCTGTGTGCAGGAGACTCTCAACTAGCTTCTGGATTTCTGTTAGAGGTAATTGATCCATGTGTAGGTGTTTATTCAGTGCTGGAGTCCAGAGCATCCTATTCTACCATCCTGCGGATGTTACCTAGGGTAATTTTTCAAACAATGACAATCTTTTATTTAAATAGTAGTGATGGTGTTGGACTCGTAAATATTTCTTCTCCCAAAGTCTCTTACATTAAAATTCCTTTGATTAACTTGTGTTTATCTGTTACTCTTTTTATTGTTACTTAATTTCTTAATGCCTTTTTGTGTGTTTATATGTATTAACTGACACTTTTAATTTGATACTGAAAGTATTTTATAAACTAAGACATCAAATAGCAACTATTATCATAATTGTGGCAAAACAGGTACACATAGGTTCTGAGTGAATGTACAAGAGATTTCCTATTAGGAAAGAATAATCAACTTCAATGTGTGTCCAATGCAATGTAAATTTCGGAAAACCTGAGGAATTTATTTAGCTTGCTTGTTTGTTTGTTTGCTTTCTCCCTGGTACTAGTTGTTAGCACAAAACATTTTTTATAGAAATAACATAAATGTGTTTCACAGGGCACTTAAGTGTCTTAACAGTTATAACTTTGAAGAGCAGAGGAGAAAGAACTAGAGAGAACTTAAGACATTTTTAACATTTTCTAAGCAGTTTTCCTTCATAAAGTACATTTTTCCTGTCTTAATATGGTGAAAAATGAATCTAATTAGTCATCTTCCATGACTGGCTTAGATTTTCGACAAAGTAGTATTTCTCTGCCTAATATATTTGTTTATAAAAAGTTTTATGGAGTGAAAGTTAAAACACATTTTCTAACCCTCATCTGTATGAAAAGAACATAAATTGTTCTCTTAACAACTTTCTCCAAATTATCTATACCATACTATTCATTTAATGTTTATTGAGTCCCTGGTAAATGCCAATGATCGTGACAAGTATTTCCCTGGCATTAACATTTTTTTGTATTTTTAAATGATCCTTTGAGGAGAACATGATGATCTTGATTTAATAAATGAAAATACTGATTTTATGGGGGTGAAAAGTAAATGTGACATTAGGTTTAGAGTAAGATCCTAAAAGAAGAAATCCTCAAAACTTCTTTTTTGGACCCAATCAGAAGATTTTAACACTGGAGGTGATGATCTTTTTCCAGAACAGGTAGAACAACATCAGTGGAAAGAGAAAAGGGGATAAATGATGAGAAACCTATCGAACCCCATTTCCTATTAAAGCAAGTCTAGTTCTTCAGTAATAACCAGCATAGTGACTTAAAAATACCAGTGACAGCAAATCCATGATTATTCAAGCCACAGGATTTAGCTTTGGCAAATATAGAAAAAGCCCCTGAGACATCAAGGGAGACATTGTCAACAGGGCCTGCTGAGGAGAATTGACACTGTCAAGGAAAAGGAAAATTCATTCAATTAAGCCAAACTCATTTTAACACCTTGATATTGAACTCCTCGATGGGCTAGGAAAACAATGAGCAAGATGTGATCACAACCCTCAAGGCAACCTCAGTCTGATAAAAATGGGGTTCTAGGAATTGAACCTAAAAGCTCCAGAGTAATAAAACTTACTTATTTTCATTTTCTTTAACTCATTCTCACTTGATTACACTTCCCAAGCAGAAAGAACCTTTACATAATAGGTTTCATATTTCTTTTTTTTTTAATTTCGACATATTATGGGGACACACAAATGTTTAGGTTATGTGTGTTGCCTTTCTTGCCTCTCCCCACCCCCCTGCCCAGAGTCAGAGCTTCAAGAGTGTCCATCCCTCAGATGGTGCGTATCGCACTCATTATGTATTTATATACCCACTCCCTCCTCCCCACTCCCATCTGCCCGAACACCCGATAAATGTTATTCCTATATGTCCACTTAGGTGTTGATCAGTGAAACCAATTTGCAGGTGAGTACAGGTGGTGCTTATTTTTCCATTCTTGGGAACTTCATTTAGTAGAATGGGTTCCAGCTCTATCTGGGAAAATACAAGAGGTGCTAGATCACCATTATTTCTTAGAGCTGAATATACTCCATGGTAAACATATACCACATTTTATTAATCCACTCATGCATTGATAGGCACTTCAGTGGTTTCCACATCTTTGCAATTGTGAATTGTGCTGCTATAAAGATTCAAGTGCAGTGTCTTTTTTATAGAATGTCTTTTGTTCTTTTGGGTAGATGCCCAGTAGTGGGATTGCTGGATCAAATGATAGATCTACTCGTATCTCTTTAAGATATTTCTATATTGCTTTCCACAGAGGTTGCACTAGTTTGCAGTCCCACCAGCAGTGTAGGAGTGTTGCTATCACTCCGCATCCACGCCAACATTTATTGTTTGGGGACTTTTTGATAAAGGCCATTTTCACTGGAGATAAATGATATCTCATTGTGGTTTTGATTTGCATTTTTCTGATGATTAGAGATGTTGAGCATTTTTTCATATTTTTTTGCCATTATTCTGTCTTCTTTTGAAAAGTTTCCGTTCATGTCCTTTGCCCATTTTTTTGATATGGTTGTTTGATTTTTCCTTGTTGATTTTCCTGAATTCTAAATAGATTCTAGTTACCAGCCCTTTATCGGATGTGTAGCTTGCAAAAATTTTCTCCCATTCTGTAGGTTGTATGTTTGCTCTCCTGACAATTTCTTTGGCTGTGCAGAAGCTTTTTAATTTGATCAGGTCCCATTTATTAATTTTTTTTGTTGCTGTGATTGCCTTTGGGGTCTTCATCATAAATTCTTTGCCTAGGCCAATGTCTAGAACATAGGTTTCATATTTCTGAAGTGTTGCAATTTACAGAAAGGATTGCACACATTTTTCAACCATGTAGTTGAAAGATCTTGTGGGGCTGTAGAGCTTCCTGCTGAGAAGAAATGTGAGTGGTGAATGGACTCAGTGGGAAACAGCATTACGGAATAGAGATTTGGGTATAAAATATCAGCAGAGATGCATATAGAACACATAATTCTCCTGGCTGTTAGATCCCTTAGATTCCACAAGTCTGTCTGTGGAATATGTTCAACGTAACAGTGACTTGTGAACTGCTATGTACTGTAATGAATAATTATACTTTACTATTTTTACAATAACCCACTGTCATGTGGGCAGTGCCCCTGTGTTAAATCTTTAAGGCCAAATATTTTCTTTATCTGGTCCTGGTAGAAGTAAGCAATAAAAAATTAAATGTTATTCAA
The DNA here is from genome assembly GCF_040939455.1 of Microcebus murinus. Classification (NCBI taxonomy): domain Eukaryota; kingdom Metazoa; phylum Chordata; class Mammalia; order Primates; family Cheirogaleidae; genus Microcebus; species Microcebus murinus. Next base: position 13,220,781 of record NC_134123.1, read on the forward strand.
ACATCAATTCCTCTAAGAATCTTTCATAATAAGGCCTTATTTATACCTCTGCTCTAGTATTTACCAAGTCATAATACCTTTCAGAGGAGTTCTCAGACTATTCCAAAGTAAGATGAATTCCTTAGGGAAGAAGTTATGTTTTATTGACCCTGAATATCACTTATATACAGTCAATTTCCAGAAGAAAAATGACCAAAGAAATTATTACAAGGAAAATTGAAAAGAAGGAAAGAGAAACGTAGGAAGGAAGGAAGGAAGGAAGGAAGGAAGGAAGGAAGGAAGGAAGGAAGGAAGGAAGGAAGGAAGGAAGGAAGGAAGAGGCTGGTTTTTGTTGAAAAAGCTGGAAAGGAGGAATTAACAAGTTACACTTTTTCTTTTAGCATTAATATCACATTTCTATCACTGATAGGAGATGAGATCTGGGGTGAGAAGTGCAGAAATAGACTAAAAACAATGTGCTGCAGGTAATGTTGCATACACTAATATTAAATGCTTCACTGCTTATCTGGTTATTTGCTTTTCACACCTGTCCTCAGGGACCAAATCAATGAGACATTTGATGTCATGTTTTTGTGTGATCACTGTTGTTTATTTGGAAGCAATGTTTGCTTTCTCTTTGGTTAAGCTGATAGGACATGCTGGAGAGAATAGCTTATTAGACAGCACCTTGAATAGAGTGGATGTGGATGAACATAGTTGCAAATAAGCATTCAACCTGAGTTCACGTGGAGAAGACAGGAATGTGGAGTCATGACGTTTAAGGGCTCAAAAAGTTGGTAATGTTGTACCTTGTAAGGGTTGGCACATTTTTTTCTGTAAAGGACCAGATAATAAATATTTTAAACTTTAAAAGTCATGCTACTCTGCCATTATAGTGAAAAAGCAGCCATAGACAATACAAAAACAAATAAACATGGTTGTGTTCCCATAAAATTTTATTTACAAAAACAGGTGGCCAGCCCAGAGGCCATAGCAAACAATAATATAACATCCATGTGCTGCTAGAATTATAGTACAACAGCACTGTTCGTTATCTAGCCTTTCCTTGAATTCTTCAGCTATTTCACTACCATCTAGGTCAATCTTTTCTAAATAGAGGTAGGGGTTTGTGTGGGGGGACATTATATTGTCATTTATGTTGTTATTCTTCTTCCCTTTGAGTCAACATCTGGACTGTGACCACATACTAGTTTAGATCTAGTATTGGAAACTGCAGTGGAAAAGCGAACTGTTTTCATCTGAGATCCCTTCCAATATATGGAAATGGCTGCCATATCCTTTTATTTTTAAATAAACTTTTAAATTTAGAACAGTTTTATGTTTACAAAATTATTGTAAAGATACTATAGAGATGTCTCATCTATCTCACACTCAGTTTCCTGTATTATTAACATCTTATTTAAGATAGCACGTTTGTCACAATTGATAAACCAATATTGAAACATTATCATTAAGTCTGTACATTACTGAGATTTACTCATTTTTTCCCAAATGTCCTTTTTTTCTTCCAGAATCCCATGCAGGATACCAAATTACATTTATAAGTAATGTTTTCTTAGAATTTTCTTGCCTGTGACAATTTCTCTGACATCCTTTGTTTGTGATGACCTTGACAGTTTTGAGAATTACTGGTCAGGTATTTTGTGGAATGTAATTTAGATTTGTCTGAGGTTTTCTCATAATTAGACTGGGGTTTTGGGTTTTAGAAGGAAGACCATAGAGGTGAAATATCATTCTTATCATATCACATTAAAGGCACACACTTTCAACAAGACTTATCATAGTTGATGTTAATATTTATCACCTGCTGAGACAGTGTTTGTCAGATATCTCTACTGGAAAGTTATTCTTTCTTTCTACACTTCCATACTGTAATTTTTGGAAGACAGTTATCATATATACTAAACATTTGAGTGAGGTGTTATCTTCCACTTTTTAAAAGATGAATAATCTATACAAATTGCAATTCTTCTGCATGGGAGATTTGTCTGTTTCCCACTTACTATTTATTCATTCAATCATTGGTATTAGTATATACTTACAGATATTTTGTTCTTTGGGCTATAGTTCATTACTTCTTTATTATCTTGCTCAAATTCTTTCAGCTTTGGTCATTGAGAGCTCTTTCAGTTGGCTCCTGTTTCCCTTTGACATACCTCTGTCAGTCTGTGTGTGTGTGTGTGTGTGTGTGTGTGTGTGTGTGTGTTTCTGTGTATGCCTGTGTGTATCACTTTCTTACCTTCTGGCACTCTAACATTTTCCAGGATCATCCAATATAGTTCTTGCCCCAGTTCTAGAATCAGTCATTTCTCAGAGAAACTCTCCCCTCTTTTATTGGAGAATGGTATTGGAAACCAAGTTTTGGGTGTTAAATGTATTTGCTGCTGCTGGGATATTTTTGCTTTTAGGATCTCTTAACTGACAAAGCAAGGAGTTATATGTATGTATACTAACTCATGTACATACACATATATATAAATATTTCTGTATAATAATAATCTAATGATATAATACAATTATATAATTATAATAATTCTATAAATAATATATAATTATATAAATAATAAATATAATAATAAAAATTATATAATAATCTAATTATGAGTTTGTACTGATATCTTTAAATCTGATCCATTACTACGTGGGGCATTTTTTCATCTTCCATTGTTTGTCTATGATATTCCTTTCCAACGATGAAAACACTGGCTCATACTATGCCATCCATTTACTTAATAGCTTAATTCCAATATACACGTATGGGGGTTTTAGAATCATTAACACATGCATCTGTGGGAAGTAACTTTATCAACTATAATATTGTAGTTATGTATAGCTCCTTTTGTCTTTAATCTTATGGATTTCATTCATTTTCAGAGTTACTCACATCAATACCTTATTCCACCTATTCCACCAACTTCAGTAGGTTGCTTAATGTGCCTGTAATGAATTGTTTTTTGTTACATGTTATGTTCCATCCCAGGATTTTCCAGCTCTTTAAATGATTTTTTGAAAATTTGCATATATTAAGGTTTATTCTTTGTGCTGTAAAGTTCTATGGATTTTGAAAAATGCTAAATATTTTATATTCATCATTTCAGTGGCTTAAAGAATAGTTTCACCACCCTAACTATGCTAAGCAGATAATCTATTCATCCCTCTCCTTTTCTCCACTCACCGTATTCCTGCTAACCACTGATCTCTTTATCATCTCTATAGTTTTGCCTTTTCTAGAATGTCATACAATTGGAATCACACAATATATAGCTTTTTTAGACTGACTTCTTTTACTTAGCAATATGCACTTAAGATTCATCCATGTATTTTCATGGTTTGTTAATAATATTCTGTTGTATGAATGCACCACAATGTATTTACTGATTCTTCCTTGGCAGGACATCTTGGTTGCTTCCATTTTCATGATTATAAATAAAACTGTTATAAACATTTGCGTGCCAGTTTTCGTGTGGATGTAAATTTTGAAATTAGTTGGGTAAATACCTAGGAGTATGATTGCTGAATCACATAGTAAGACTGTTTAGTTTTCCAAAAATCTACCAAACTGTCTTCCAAAGTGTCTGTGCCATTTTTCCTTCTCATTAGCAATGGATGAGGGTTCCCATTGTTTCATATCCTAACGAGTAATTGCTATTGTCAAGTTTTGGATTTTAGCCATTCTAACAGGTGTGTAGTGGTATCTCATTTTTTTATTTGAAATTCCCTAAGAACAAATGATGTTGAGCATCTTTACATATGCTTTTATTTCTTATGCTTTCATTTTCCACTTGTATTTCTTCTTTGGTGAAATGTTTTAAAATGTTTTGCCCATTTAGAAATTATTCATTTTCCTATTATGAGCGTTAGAGTTCTTTATCTAGTTTGAATACAAGTCCTTTATCAGATATGTACTTTCTCCTCTTCTGTAGCTTGTATTTCATTCCTTAACAGAACCTTTTGCAGATATTTTTAAAACATAATTTTAATGATGTCCAATTTATGACTTTTTTCTCTTATAGATTGTGTTGTTGATATTGTATCTAAGTCTCCCCACCAAACTCAGGGTATTGTAAATTTTCTCCTATACTTTCTTTTTATAGTTTTAGAGTTTTGCATTTTAAATTTATATCTTACGATAGCTTCAAATTCATTTTTGTGTAAGGTCTAATGTCTAGCTCTAGGTTTGTTATTATTATCATTACTATTATTTTCCATATTATTATTATTTTGTATGATGTTCAGTGTTTATGAATTATTTGTTGTAAAGGCTACCTTTCTCCTTTGAATTGCCATTATTTTTTTTTCTTTTTAAGTATGGGCACATAATAGTTATATATCTTTATAGGCTACATGTGATGTTTTGATACAGGAATGCAATGTGAATTAATCAAATCAGGGTAATTGGGGTATCTATTTCCTCAGGTATTTTTATTCTTTTGTCAAAGATAAATCAACTGTATTTTCTAAGTCTATCTTATGAGTCTCTTTTCTGTTCCATTGTTCTATAGGTCTATTCTTTAGTTAATATCACACTGTCTTATTTATAGTAAGTCTTCAAATTGGGGAGTATTAAGTCTTCCAGCTTTGTTTTTTTCAGATTTGTGTTGGCCATTCTAGGTCTTTCCACTTGCCATATAAACTTTAGCACCAGTATGTCAATATCTGCAAAAAAATGTTCTGGGATTTCATTGGGATTGCTTTGAACTTTTAGGAAATGTTGGGAAAAATTGACATTTTAACAATATTGAGTCTTCTAATTCATGAATATGGAATATCTATTCACTTGAGTCAATGTATTTCTTTAGATTTTCTTTGATATTTTTATCAATGCTTTTATAGTTTTCTCTTACATATGTCCTATACATATTTTTAGATTTATACCTAGATATGCCATATATTTTGTGCTATTGGAAACGATATTTTTAAAATTTAAATTCCAGTTGTTTATTACTGGTATGTAGGAAACCATTGTCTTTTTTATATTAACCGTATATCCTATGTCCTTCTGTACTTGCTGACGAGTTACAGGAGTTTTTGTTCTCAATTCTTTGATAGTCGTATTGTCTGCAAAGAAACTTTTATTTCTTCCCTTTCAATCTGTATATTTTTATTTTCTTATTTATTGTGCTAACTGGTACTTCAGTGCATTGTTGAATAAGAGTAGTTGCCGAAAACATCTTGCCTTGTTCTCTGTCTTAGGAGGAATGCATCCAGCTTCTCACTGATAAATATGATGTTTGCTGTAGAGCATTTGTACATGTTCTTTATCAAGTTGAGGAAGTTTCCCTGTGCCTTTAATTTGCTGAGCATTTTCCTCATGAATCAGTAGTGGATTTTGTCCAATTAAATTTCTAGTTCAATTGATATGATCATATGATTTTTTTCATTAGTCTGTTGTAATGGATTATATTCATTGATTTTTGAATATTGATGCAAACTTGGACACCTGGAATAAATCCCAATTGGTTGTAGTATATTTATTATTTTTATCCATTCTTGGATCAATGTTTAAATTTTTTATCATTTATGATTGTTTTATATTTTTGGAGAATTGACTGACTGATCATTATATAGCATTTTCTTTTATTACTGATAATTTTCCTTCTTTTGAAGTCTGCTGTGGTAGTGTCTGAAATTAATATGGTTGTTAAATTTTCTTTTCTTTTCTTTTCTTTTCTTTCCTTTCCTTTTCTTTCTTTCTTTTTTTTTTTTTTTTTTTTTTTTTTTTTTGAGACAGAAGTCTCACTCTTTTGCGTAAGCTACAGCTTCAAACTCTTGGGCTCAAGTGATTATCCTGCCTCATCCTCCCAAACAGGTAGGACTACTATAGACATGGGCCACTGTGTCGAGCTATTTTTTTTATTTTCTGTAGTGACTGGGTCTTGCTATGTTGGCCAGGCTGGTCTCAAACTCCTGGCCTCAAGGCCCTCTTGGGCCTCCCAAAGCGCTGGGATTGTAGATGTGTGTGAGCCACAGTGGTCAGCCTCAGCTTTCTTTTGATTAGTAGTAAAACGGTTAATTTTTCTCAGTTTTTTTACTTTGAACTCATCAAATTCTTTCTATTGAAAATGAGTTTCTTGTAGACAGCCTAGAATTAGATCTCCTTTTTAAAAAATCTAATCTTTGTCAATCTCTGTGTTTTAATTGGGGTATATAGAACATTCACATGTAAAGTTATTATTGACATATTTGAGTTAATATCACATGTGTTTGTTACTATTTTCTATCCATTACATATTTTAAATTTTTACTTCTTTTCCTGTCTTCTGTAGTTTTAACTGAGCATTTTATATGATTCTATTTTATCTCCACTATTGGTGTATGTCATTATTTTTCTTTAAAAAATTAGTGGTTGCCTTAGAATTTACAATTTTTACCAAGTTTCTGACCTATATCGTTTTCCTTTTGCCTAAAGAAAATCTTTTAACTTTCTTGTAAGGCTGGTTTCTAGAAATAAATTCCCTACTTTTTTGTTTATCTGAGAAAGTTTTCCTTCCTCCTTTGCTTTTGAAGCATAATTTGGCTGGATATAGAATTCTAGGTTGGTTTTTGTTTTTCTTTCAACACTTTAAACATTTCACTGTACTTTCTTCTTGCTTGCATGATTTCAGACAAGAAGTCTGCTGTAATCTTATCTGTGTTCTCCTTATAGGTAAATTGTCTCTCACCCCAGTGGCCCCACCAACTTATTTTGAGATTATGTTTTTGTATTTGGTTTTGAGCATTTAAATGTGATGTATCTAAATGTATGCCTTCTTCTGTGTGAGGGAGAACATTATTCTAGTTAATATTCTCTGAGCTTCTTACATCTGTGGTTTGGTGACACTAATTTTGAAGAAATCATAGCCATTATTACTTCGGATATTTCTTCCACTTTATTTGCTCTGTCTTCATTTTCAAGTATTTTAATTATGCCCTTATTATACATTTTGAAATTGTTCTATAGATCTTGGATTTCTTAAAAATTCATTTTCTGTTTGTATTTCTGTTTAGGATATTTCTATTGACCATTCTTCAAGCTTGTTAATTTTTTCTTTGGCCATATTGAGCTACTAATCAGTATCCAAGCTGCTCTTGATTTTTGTTATGGTGGTCTTGATTTCTAGCATTTCCTTTTGATTCTTTATTAGAATTTTCCCCTCATTTATTTTTCTCATTGGTTCCTGTAACTTATCTGTTTTTTTTTCCTATTAGAGCCTTTAACATATATATCCTAGTTATTTAAATTCCTTGCCTGATAATTCTAACATCTGTGTCATATATGAGTCTTATTCTTTTATTTGCTTTGTTTCTTCAGGCTATGTTTTTTGGGTTTTGGTGTGCTTTGTAATTTTTTTGCTGAAAGCTGAACATGTTATATTGGGTAATAGGAAGTAAGTGACATAGGCCTCTGAGGTTAGGATTATGTTAATCTGGCTAGGAATTGGGCTTTGCTTCATGTGTGCTGTTGTCTCCTTGTTTTTATCTCTCTCCTTGACTTTGAATATACTCAAGTACTTCTCACAGAGAGTCTGTTTCTTGCAAGTCCTTCAAGTGTAATCCATTATTTATTCATTAATTTATTAATTTGTTTATTGTATTTTTTAAATTTTAGAATATTATGGCGGAACAAATATTTAGGTTACATATATTGCCTTTGCCCTGCCTGAGTCAGAGCTGCAAGTGTGTCCATCCCCCAGACGATGTGTACCACACCCATTAGGTGTGAATATACTCATCCCCTCCTCCCACCTCATACCTGCCTGACACAAGATGAATGTAATCCATTATTTAAAATGGTGAGATGTGGAGGAAGCAAGTTTTATATAATCTTTTTTTAAATTTCAGAATATTATGGGGGTACCAATGTTTTGGTTACATATTGTCTTTTAATTAAATCTCTGTCATCAGTGGGTATCTGTTTCTTGCCTATGACCTTGCCAAATATTTCTCCTTGCAGAGTGCCCTCAAGCCCATTTAGGTCATACAGAAAGACTCTGTGTGACTGGATGGGAAGGAATCCCAGTTTCCCATAGCTGTAGGACAAAGCTTTGATAAATTCCTTACCCCTAGAGAGTTATAGACAAAATGCTGGGCAGATTCACAATGGTTACTCTTCCCCTTTCCCTGACAGAGTCCTGTGGGGATTTTTCTTAGATCTTCACCATAGGAACTTGGTGGGATCCCTGGAGGTAAAACCCATGACATTGTGGGACCCTTCCAAGACTAGTCCAACATGAGCTTCTAGCAGTTTATCCAAGTTGCCAGTGTTCCGACCTCTTTATGGCTTCAGTAGGTTCTGCTCCAGATAAGCAGATTGAAGCTTCATTCCCTGGATTTGTCCCTCTCCAGGGATTTCAGAGTGGTGGTTTGTACTGCTAACTCCATGTACAAGTAACCCCAAATAAGGTTATTGTTTTTCAATTTGACTTGCATTTTTTTATTGTAGGGGTGGTACTGGTAACTTCCAAGCTCTTCACATACAGGAGCTGAAGTTGGAAGTCTGTCACATCCTTTTGAGGATTTGGTTTTCCTTTGTCAGGTTAAATGCCAGTTGTTTCAAATATTTTTTATTATTTGTGATTTTCAGGCACTTTGAAAATATTTGAAGGACAGGCAAGAACACAATTACTTTCTTAATTTGGGATGAAACCAACTGACCTACAATACTCCAGGTATAGTCTAAGCAATATAGAGAATGATCATCTCCTTTATTAATGGCCTGAGATAGCTTTTTTAGATGGCCTAGGGTTTTATCTCCATTTTCCTCATTGTTGACGACAGTAGTGAATTTATTATTGACATTCTGAACATCCTGTTCCTGGATTATTTTATAAAGCAGCATCTTTTAAAAAAAAATTCTTACTTTTATTTTGTTGTTGTTTTTGTTTTTTGGCTCACATCTGTAATCCTAGCACTCTGGGAGGTTGAGGCAGGAGGATTGCTTGAGGTCAGGGGTTTGAGACCAGCCTGAGCCAGAGGAAGACCCCACCTCTAAAAAGATAGAAAAAATTAGCCATGCATGGTGGTGCATGCCTGTACTCCTAGCTACTTCTGGGACTGAGGCAGGAGGATCCCTTGAGCCCAGAAGTTTGAGATTGCTGTGAGCTAGGCTGACATCATGGCATTCAAAGAGAGACTCTGTCTCAAAAAAAAAAAAAAAAATTCCTTCATGTGTGTAGAAAAATCATGAAGTGTTTCATCTGCTTTCTTTGTGTATATATGGGATTAAAGTAGATTAGGTAATTCTTATGAATTTCGTGAATAAAGTTTTTCAACAATCTACAGAGCATTTTAAAATATATAATTTTTAAAATGTCTTGCTAGTCTATAAAATAGGTCTTCTTTAAATTACAATGCAAACACAACTTTAATCTACCATATGGGATTGTTGGAGGATAAGATTTTTTTCTGTATTTATTTATGTCTAATTGATTAATAATTGTGCATATTCTTGGAGTACTTAGTGATATTTCGATACATGTAATGTATAGTGATTAGATCAAGATAATTAGCAAATCTATCATCTCAAACATTTAATATTTCTTTGTGTTGGGAACAACCACAGATTTAATTTTTTAAATATCCAGCAAAGTAGTTTGTAAATAGTATGAGAAAACCAAATTATAGCTTGTTCCTTCAGCATTCTATTGGCAAGAAATCTGAAGTTCAGAGTGGCTATTGCCATTTTCAAATTCATGCAATTAGTAGATGACTATGCTGCTTATTGGTTTATAGTCCTTTCCTATCACTCTATAACATAGTATCAAAATTTTGGAATAATATTTTTACTCTTCTTTCTCTAATTGAAAATCTACAGAATAAATGTCAACAGTTCCAGGAATTTGATTCTGTTTGATGTAAGGCATGAATCTCTTCCTCTCTCTCTCTCTCTCTCTCTCTCTCTCTCTCTCTCTCTCTCTCTCTCTCTCTCTCTCTCTCTCTCACACACACACACACACACAATATCCAAAATTGTCAGCCAGGTCAGGTTTTCTAAAATCAAGTCAGAATGAGTCCCTCCATATTCCCAAGAGCCTGGGTGTGCTCATAACAGGAAAGGACATTGTTTGAGCCTCAGCCACCCAGCAGTGTATCCCTTAATTAAATGATGCAGCAACATATGGGAATTAGCAAAGAGATTAAGAATCTAATAGAGCAGAACACAGTAATGTTGATGTAAATGGAGAGGAGCTCCATGTTGGCAAATTAAAAAGAGAGAATGAGAGAGAGAGAAAGAATAATCCTTGGCAAAGTAGAGAACCATAGAAAAAGGATCTGAGCACTGAGTAGCAATAGGACCCTAAAGGTCAACTAGCCCTTATCAAATTCTATGTCCCAGTTGCTGAGGACTTTGGGGGGGGGGTTGGGGGGGTTGGCCAGGTAATTTTGAAAAGCTCAAGTGAATGGAAAGACACAAAAATACGATTCAGTTCCTCTTGTCCCATCCTTTGTATACTCAATCAGCCAATTCTTCATTATTTGATCAACAAATAACTGTAGAAGCTTATCATATGTCCCTGCTGTACTAAACGTAAAGTTCATGGGAAATAGAACAGATGTTGTTTCTGACTTTATAAAAAACATAATCTTGACTGTGAGAAAGAATTTCTTACATTAAATCTGAAGAAGGGTACCTAATTATTCCTAATTGCTTTCTTTTAAATCCTATAAAACATTATAATTTTTTTACTATGTGGTATTCTGTGAAATAATTAAAAATAGCCACTGTGTTTTAGAATATGTTCTACCTTCTTGGCTTAAGATTATATATTTTTGATTTATAACATAGGCATTGGATTAACCAGATAATGTCAGAAGGAGTACTAGGGGAAGGATCTGTCATTATTGTATTTCTGCCATGTGCCAGACCCATGGATTGTCCTGTACATCTAAACTGTACATGAACCATGAGTGTACCGATTTTATCTGTGTTGTTCACTTCTGTATCCCAACATTTCAAGTGGCATCAGTTGCATGGTGTGTGCTCAGAACTTATTTGAAGGAGGAAAGAATACAATCTTTATATCAGTTCTATAATATATTACAATATCCCTTTCACAGATGAAGAAACTTGTCTGGTGTATGAGCAATATTTCTCCAACACAAGTTGACAGAACCTAGTATAAGCAAAGTACTTCTATCACTACTACCATTACTACTGCTAACAGCAACAATTATTATTTAATAGAACATAAAGGTGGGAAGTGACATAACTGAATCAAGGGGTCAAATAATGTCTCTAGATCTCTATTTTCTTTCTGTTTTATAGCTCAGTTTACTTTCTTCCAACTTATTGTTTTCTTTTCTAAAAACAGTGTCTCCACTAAGTATCAAAGAAGACAACAAATAGCTCCAGGCTTGCTATATGCACCTGCAATGAGTCACTGTTTTAACATAGTGACTAAACTTTAAACAATTCATTGAACAGATACATTCATGAAAAATACTGCAGACTAATTTTTACTTTTTAAAATTATTTTTACTGGAGAGAAGTCATATTTCATGGAACACTTAAGTTATTTGGTTCTAGAAGAACTATGGAATAATTAAAACATTCCAAAAAATCAAAATCTCATTTTATAATGATTAGAAAAAAAGGTAAAACAGTGATGCCTCCTAATTGAGTCTACCTTTGCATGGGAAAGCAAGAAATCAAAGTCCACATTCCTGGAGAGATTGATGAAAGCTGGAAAGCAGAGCACACTGGTGCAAATGACAAGGACAAGGGATCAGCAACATGATCTTGAATTACAGCAGCACAGAGGATCACTCTTACTCCAGGTGAGGTATTAAGGAGTCAAATGTGCCAGTGCAGTAGATTTCACATAATCTTCATGTTGTATTATATATCTGCGGTCCCCAACTCCCTGGCCACAGACCCATAGTAGTGTGTGGCCTGTGAAGAACTGGGCTGCACAGCAAAAAGTGAGCAGCTGTGAGCAAACTTCATCTGTATTTACAGCCACTCCCCATCGCTCGCACCGCCACTTGAGCTCTGCCTCCTGTCAGATCGGCAGCATTATGTTCACATAGGAGAGTGAAGCCTACTGTAAACTGTGCATGTGAGGGATTTAGGTCGAGCTCCTTATGAGAATCTAATGCCTGAAGATCTGCGGTGGAGCTGAGGTGCTGATGATCTGGGGATCGGCAGCAAATACAGATTATCATTAGCAGAGAGGTTTGGCTACACAGAGACCATAATAAATCAGTTTCTTGCAGACTCATATCAAAACCCTATCTGTGAGTGGCAAGTGGCTATTAAGCTGCAGCTGGTGGCAGGGTTTGCAGTGGCAAGTGAGTTGATGTACTTGAATTGGACAGCTGCTTCTGGTGGCAGGCTTTACATCAGAATCTGATACTTATTTCAGTCCATGCATGGCCTGCCCATTATTTTATTTATCACTTCTGTCCATGCTTCTTTCTCACACTGCACGCTTGTCTCAGTCACAGTTTTGGTAAGCCCACAAGCTAACACTAGCAAAAATGAGTAAAAAACAGATGTCGCTGGAGAGCTTCTTTGAAAAGGGGCAAAGACCCAATGATGAGACAGCAGAAGACTCTAAGACTGACAACAAAATGAAAGATTCCTTTTAAAGAAAATACCAAGAGTCCTGCTTAAATTACAGGTTCATTGCAACAGGTGATTCACATTCTCCAAGCCCGCTTTGTATAATATGTGGCAACTGGCTATTCAGCAAAGCTAGGAAACCTTCAAACCTGGTTCCCACATGAAGACTAACACCATGCATTAAAAGATAAGCCTTTGGAGTTTTTCAAAAGAAAAAAAAAGTGAACTTGAAGAACAGAAGCAATTATTAATTATTGAAGACCACCACTTCATCAAATGTGTCTGCATTAAGAACATCATTCCTACGGGCTAACCAAATTGCTAAAGCTAAGAAGCTCTTTGCTATTAGTGAAGAGTTAATCCTGACTGCTGCTAAGGACATTTGCCATAAACTTTTAGGAGAGGCTGTTGTTCTAAAGGTGGTACATGTTCCTCTTTCAGCTAGTACCATAGCTAGATGAACTGATGAAATTACAGAGGATATTGAGGCACAATTGTTAGAATTAATGAGTCACCTTTGTATGGAATCCAGGTTGACAAGTCTACCAATTGCAACAGCGTTTGTATTTATGCAATATATTTTTCAGGAGGATATACATGAGGATGTATTATGTGCACTTTTGTTACCAATCAACACCCCAGCTTCAGAACTATTCAAGTCTTTGAATGATTACATATCAGGAAAACTAAATAGGTCATTTTGTGTCGGTATATGCACAGACAGAGCGTCTGCTATGAGTGGACAGCTTTTTGGTTTCACTACTCAGGTCAAGGAGGTCACTTTTGAATGTGAGTCTACGCACTGTTCAGAAATGCTTGCTAGCTAAAAAATGTCACCTGAGCTAAATGACATTTTGCAGGATGTGATTAAAATTATCTACCACAATTAAGTACATGCCCTTAACTCATTGTCTGTTCAGGCACTCTGTGAGGAGATGGACACAGAGCACACATGTCTTTTCTTATACAGAGAAGTGAGATGGGCTTTCTAAAGGTAGTTCACTGGCCAGATTTTTTGAGTTATGAAAGGTGCTCCAGAGATTTCTTTTAGGAGAACAGTCACCACTGGCAGCACATTTCAGTGACATAGAATGGGTCACAAAACTTGCTTACTTGTGTGACATCTTCAACATGCTCAACGAACTCAGACTGTCAGTTCAGGGGAGAATGGCAACTATGTTCAAGTCAGCAGATAAAGTGGCTGCATTCAAAGCCAAACTGGAATTAGGGGAGTGACAAGTAAACATTAGGATTTTTGACATGTTTCAAAGAGTAGCAGAGGTTTTGAAAAAGGCTGAGCCAGGGCTTTTTTTTTTCTCCTAATTGGTGCATGATCACCTATCTCACTTTCAAACGAGTTTGAGCATTACTTCCCAACCACAAAAGACCCCTGAACTGTGAAGGAATAGATTGGCAATCTATTTGTGAATAAGCCAGGTGAATTGACTTTGTCCATGCTAGAAGAGGATCAACTGCTTGAGATTGAAAATTGCAGTGGCCTTAAAACTATGTTTGAGACAACTTCAAATCTCCACACATTCTGGATTAAAGTCAAGGCACAATATCTATCCTGAGATTGCCACAAAAGCGCTGAAAAGCCTGCTTCCATTTCCAACATCCTGTCTTTGTGAAGGATTTTCTGTGGGGATAGCAACCAAAATGAGATTATGGAGTAGGCTGGACATAAGCAACACATTTCAGGTATCACTGTCTCCCATCACCCCCAGATGAGACTGTCTAGTTGCAGGAAAACAAGCTCAGGGCTCCCACTGAATCTGCATTATGAAGCAAAAATACGAGTTGTATAATTATTTCATTATATATTACAATGTAATAATAATAGAAATAAATTTTCAATGAATGTAATGCACTTGAATCATCCTGAAACCATCCCCCTTGTCTTCCATGAAATTGATATCTGGTGCCAAAAAGGTCAAGGACAGCTGATACATGTGTAATAACAGAGATACAATGAAAAATAGCTAATAGTTATTGAACACTGAGTTTACACCAAGCACTGCTTTAAAATGTTTTGGTATATATCTTTATAATCCTTACAAAAGCCATGTGAAACTGATAACTCTATTTCCATATTTTGTATATGAATAGAAGGCACAGATAGGTAAGAAATGTGCCCAGGCTTTCACAACAAATACATAACGAGGCAAAGGCTGTAATCTGACAGTCTGACTTCAGAATCCATGCAATTAAACATTAAAATGTACAGTGTAAAAGTACACTCCTCAGGCAGGATTAATACAGTGAGGGCTTTGATTTATTATGCTGCAATTGTGCTTCTCAGAGTAGTTGTGTTTCCATGAATAAATAGAAGATTACAAAGTGGATAGGGGAATAAATATTTTAGACAAGACATACGCAAAGACATGGCATATTTGGGGAATTATATAGTTTGCTATTCCTCACTTGTAATGAGTGAGGAGGAAAGGCTGGAAGGGCATGTTGGAGAGAACAGTATAGTCACTTCGCAGAGTCCTTTCTATGCCATTCTCATAATGAAAACCACATTCTGAGTCACTAGTATTTTCCACTTCAGAGATACCAATGATGCTACGCTCTATATTCCTAACCCCCATGCTGCTCCAATTTAGAGTCTGATCAAGGCAAAGGAGAATGTAAGAGCAACTCCAAAAAGGAATTACTGCAATTCACAGAGTCTCACCACAGCCCATTTGCTGTATATGATTTTATATGTTCCATGAAAATGTTCACATTTCAGAGCATTTAAAACAAATGAGACATTTATTAGTGTAACCTTTATTCTGGAGATGATTTAAGCCATTTCAAAAGTAACTAAATGAGGAACACCATTTCCCATACACTGGAGTCATCCCCATGTCCCCACCAGCCCAGAAAACGCTTCAGTAACTTTAATGCTCTGTACATCTTCCGAAATATCTACATAAATAATCTATTGTTCTAAAGGTCACAAAGGTAGAGGATCACTTTGAAGTGGAAGGTAAGTAAATGAATGGGTAATGTGGTGCCATAAGTTTGAATATTTCCGTTACCTCTTTATCTTTATATACAGGTGGGCATTAAAGGACATGATGTAGTGACCTGCACATGCAAGTTTCTGGGTACTGCAAGGGACAGAAGAATGACTAAATGTGTGTAGGCTATAATATGCCCTAACCACTTCTCCTTAGGACAAAAACTATGAAGTGTCTAGCAAACATGGCATTTTGCTGGCTTTCTTTGACTCTGCTTAAATGGGAGGAAACCTCATTAAAACACCAAGTCTCAAAGACATAGCTCAGCCACAGACCTATTTCAAGTTAAAGGCCATCCTGTGAACATGGCCTTAAGAGTTCACTTGCAACTTTCAAACATCCTATAAATTTGCAGTTAATAGGAAGGTTGATAAATTCTCTCTCACTTTAACTGCTGTTCAGAGCTGTCATCTTTCTTGATAGATGTCACAGCTTAAAGAAGAGATTTCTAAGACATTAAATAGCACCACAGGGTTGAACCTCCCAAATTATTTTACATATTACCTGGGGTAACTTAAAGTCTCCTAAACACATGGAACATTAGAATTGAACAGACAGTAGAGACCTCATAGCCAGATATGGGCAACAAGCCTTTCATTTTACAGGGTGGTGAGGCAGGAAGGGATGAGGTACATAATAAAGGACTCAGAAACGGGATTGGAACTGCAATCTCTTCCTGGAGGTTCTGTCTTCTTTCCAAGATTACAGGGAGGCCAACTCTCCCACTTTGCAAATTAACAACTTTTTATATGTGGGCTGGAGACCAGAAGGCTAAATGACCTCAATTACAGCCTATAGTTGTAAATAAATAAATTTTTTAACACTGAAAGGCTCCCTACAGCACCATCTGTCAGAACTGAGCTATGTCCGGCTACAGAACTGTAAGGACAAGTTTTATTGCCACTATAGAATGCTTTATCAAGTCCTGGTGAATTCACAGCTCATTTCTCAAGCAGGTACTAATCTTTCTCACTAGGACTTTGATCAAAATATTTTATCTGACACTGGTTGTATTTAGCACACATTTCTCCAGTTAGAAGAAGATAATCAAGGGTGATTACAGCATACTTGATCATTTTTCACGGTCAGCCTTTACTGCCTTCAAATCAAACAAATTTTATAGTGACTCTTGCTCATGAGCTTGCTGCTCAGATTCAATGAAAAATAGCAGGTTTCAAGCCAGAAGCACCTACTATGTGTCAAACAAAGAGTTAGCTCCTTTTCTTTGGTGTAGATAATAATAGCCCCATTACTCAGAGGGAGAAGGGAAATTTGATACCTTGTTCAAGATATTTCACAGGTAATACATAGGTGGTATGTGGTAGGTTAAACTCACATTTGAACTTATGACTATGTGACCCATGAATGGAAAGTTACAGCTTAGCTAAAGAAGTGTCTCAATTTTAAAAAGCAGATCAAATAGTGCCTAAAAATAGAGCTAACACCTTTCTAGTTTAGCGTATTTATAAAATGTGCAGAAGAAAATAAGGACTTTAAATGTATATGGAGGTGCGAAACATAATGATAATGTGAAATTGTGAATGGTTTACAGTCTTACAATAAAAGCTTTATTTTTCATTTTCTAATGGGGACATCAATAGGAAAAAAAATAAAAAACAGGTCACACATGTATTTCTGGTGGGTCAATTGTGCTTGTGGAGAAAATGAGATTATGGTGCTCTTTGGGTAGAAACCCTTCAAAGGATTCCCAAACAATGAGAATGGAATCTGGGTCCTCATCCAGATAAACATGTACTTACCTTTCCCTCCAATTTCGTGTCTTCCCACACTTGCTCTCACCTGATCCACACTAGGCTGCTACCTCTGAAACACACCAACATTTTCCAGCTTCAATATCATTGCCTAGAAAGCTCTTCTTCCAGAAATCTCCAAGTCTCACACCTTCACGTCCCTTGAGTTTACCCTTAAATAGCACCTACTCAGGGAACAGTTTCCTGGTGCCTTGCCTTTTCACTTTCTACCCCCTTACCCTGATTTATTTTTTATTACAAGCAATTCATTTGTATTATTTTATCCTATCTGCTTCTCTCAGTAAACCACAAGCTTGATGAAGGCAAAGGCTTTGAGTGATTTGTTCTCTGTTGTATCCTTGGCACATGGAAGGCTCTCAATAAGTGGTTGCTAAATTAAGAAAAGAGCTATTCTTGCCAATTCAAAGTTTCAAGTATGTCGAGGTGACATCCTCCAAGTAACATCACTGAGAGTTAAACCTGGGCAATTTACTTGTAGGCCCTTGTAAACTCTCGAAGACTACTGATTATTGCCATTTCCATGGCAATAAAGCATAGACAAAGAAATAGTAGGGAAAAACATCTTTACTGAGCCTTGATTAGACTAATACTGCCCTAGAATCTAAATTTTATAATTCAGGGTTTGTGAACTCCTTGTGATAAAGGTATTGCTAGCTCTACTTATGAAGACTCTGAGGCTCAGAGAAGTTACATAAATTACTTAAGGTCACTCCTTGGTAAATAATGTGATTTGAATTCAAAACTATTTTAAGTAGTGCCCTTATGTCTTCCTCCTTATACAGTAATGATTGTCTGAAGAGCAGTGATAACAAGAATAAGTAATATTATGCTTCAGTATTACAAAACTACTTTGAATTGAGGTCATTGGTCACCTTCCCCAATTCATGTGCTATGGAAACTGAAATATAAAAAAAAAAAACCTACACACTAACATCAAACAACAGTATACATCATATACATAATAAAAACATAATCAACACAGCTGCCCTGATGATATTTTGATCAAAAAAATTTTTGCATGAAGCTCTTTTGGGCTATGCCCAACAAGCCACTTCCATTTCCCAGCTAATCAAAAGGGAAGATTGGAAGACCAGACCTTTGAAAAAAGGCTTAGCAATATCCATTATTTTTCCATATAAAATACTAAATCCTTCCTTTCAGTTTCTTGACAACTTCTTATTTGGAAATCCTTCTCACCCTCAAATACTTCGTAATTTATTTGTTTAGCCATTAATTCAAAAATACTGATTGTGATTCTTATTCCATGCCATGCACTGTAGTAGCTAGAAAAACATGTTCAGATTCTCTATACCTCAGGAGCCTGTATTATGGTTTGGTAAAAAAATCTAAGCAAGCAAATAAACAATTATCTAATTTTAACTTTCACTGAACACTGTGAAGCCCTCAACAGATGTTATAATAGAGGATGATGGGAAAGGGACACTCCTTGAACAGGTAAAGATGCTTTGGGTGGGCAAAGCTTACACCGAGGACAGAAGCGCAAGAAAGAGCCAGTCGTAAAGATGCCATAGAGAAGAGACTTTCACACTGAAGAAGCAGTAAGTAGGTAGGGTCATTAGCCAGCTCAGCAGGTGTGAAGACTTGAATGGAAATTGAATGGCTGAAGTAACATGGGTGAATGAAAGAGTAGAATGTGGAGAGATTTGAGATTTCGCTGGGATCAGACTATATAGTCATATAAAACTTTGAGTTTTATTTGAAATGTAATTAGGCTTTAATGTTGACCCCAGATGAGATTTTAAGCAACGAAGTAATAGAGTATGAATTATACATTTTAAATGTTCACTATGTCTCCTGTGCAGAGAGCAGGTTTGTGTGGAGTAACAAAATAAGCCATGAGTCAACAAAGCGGCCATTGTGGCAGAGAAGAAATGGAGATAACTGGACTCCAAGCCCACCAGCTTAACATCTCAGACTGATGGGCTCCAACATGCCTGACAGACCTCAGTTGTTTTTTTTTTTTTCCAGAGTGGGTCATACTGGTTACTTTCGCTTCTTGGACATGGGTTGAATTTGTGAACAATGAGATGTCATATTGCCAAGGAGAGAAACATACTGATTTTTCTTATGGTGCTAGTCACAGAGAATAAAGGAAAAATGAGTAGATTTTCAAATTTGCTAAAAATGACAATAATAATAGCAAAAATAATCTGAACGGTTGGAGAAAATGAAGAGCTGCTTCCCACCATACCCATCCCTTCTTCTTTCTGCCATTCCATTTTGCAATAGATTCATGCAGCAGTATCTACAGAGCTAATGATTTTCCCAAAAAAGCATACGAATATGGATGTGGAAAAGAAAAAGATTTCCTAAATAATTCTAACAAAGGGAACAGAGAGAATATTTGCATTTATAGATTAATTTCTATTTACCTGACATGATGAAAAGCATTTTATATGTGTTTTCTTTATGTGTTTGTGGCCCTATATTTCAGATGAAGAAATAGATAATTCTCCCAATGTCCCCAAGTCATAAAATGGGAGATCAAAGGTACAGTCTTACCTTCAAGACAAGAAATATTAAGCCTTTATTGCCTCACTACCTAGTTTCCCACTTGAAAAAAAAAATAAATAAAAGTGTGCACAAAATGTTTTGGCTTTCTAAGATTTCATAATCATTGACATTGTTCATAATTTTAGAAAACGATAAAGGGTA
The DNA here is from genome assembly GCF_040939455.1 of Microcebus murinus. Classification (NCBI taxonomy): domain Eukaryota; kingdom Metazoa; phylum Chordata; class Mammalia; order Primates; family Cheirogaleidae; genus Microcebus; species Microcebus murinus. The sequence goes on from NC_134123.1 coordinate 13,240,784, forward strand.
ATAGCTCTATAAGACAATTTCAAGGTATTGTCTTAATTCATACATTTATATCTCCTCTAGACTTCCCACTTAGATCAAAGACAAGTTGTTATTATTTTATTACTTTTAGTGTTATCTCAGTGTTTTAAATTGTGAGCACCTAAATTTCCTTCTTTCTCTCCATATATTTGAGTTGGGACAGTAGTGTTTAGTGGAGATTGGCCTGGGAAAGACCAGCAGGAGAGTGGAGACCTGAGAACAGGAAGAAAGAAAACTAATAAAGTTTGCATTATTAACCAGGATACCATTGTGGGCAACTGGAGCTCAGGCAAAACTTGCTGGGGAACTTTGGGAACCAGTGTAGAATGTCAGCGCTATTCTACCCAAGGGGGAAGGAGGCTAGAGTACTTATACATCCATTCCCATCAATCATTTGGTTGACGGTTGCCCGTGGAGTGGTGAGGAGCATTAATTCCGTCGAATTTCTATCCTTCCATGCACACTGAGAGAACTGATTCCAACGACAAGAGATGCTGACAAAAAGAGGCAGATGCTTATAGCAGGAAGACAAGCAGGTGTGTACTTGGGCACATAAGGGCAAAGGATTAACTCTAAAATGTTAGCACTATTGTTTCTTGATGGTGGAATAATGGACAATTAATACATATATTCTTTTTATTTATCCATGTTCTCTAAATATTTTACATTAAGATGCACTACATATGAAAAGAAGATAAAACTATATAGCTGAGAGATATATTTTCCCAAAAATTGAGCACCATTCTTTAGGTACCAGAATATTCAGAATAGATATTTATATACTGTTTTTTTTTTAATTGTCTTTTACAAACTCCCTTGCTGAAAATATAATGTCATTTTAATTTATTTCCTTTTCTTGAGTTCTTCTGTTTTAGAAGGTCCATATAAATGTTGGTAGGCTGTTTTATTTCATTATCATTATTATCATTATTATCATTTTTCAGTTCACCATTTTAAACCAGAGGACATACACACTGAGCTGAGACCCTAATTTATACCATTGCTGTAGGACATCTCAACTGATCTCTGCATTGTAAAATGGTGGTGGTGGCTGAAGGGAGTCCTGCAGAGGGGAAACAAAGTTTCTGTCCTTTTTGAAAATTTCTACCTGTAAATAACAGTAATTTCTGCGGGCCAATGTAACTATTGCTCACACATGAATGTGCTGGTGTAATTTGGAAACAATTTTAATCTAATCAGAAGAAAGCAGAAAGTTGCCATTATTGCACATTTTCACAAATTATCCGATGTTGGATATGTTACTGATTTTGATCTAATTTCATGCCAAACAATCATACTAATATATGCCTTTATTCTTTAATTGTTGTTAGAATATGTCATACTTAAGGGGCGAGAAGTTTCAAGGGAAGAATGGTCTTTTATATTAGATTACATCATGACAGATACTTTATGGTAAAACATAGGAAAATTATTGAAAAATGTTTGAAGCTGTTTCTTTTCTCATTTTATTCCAAATAAGTGATATTATTATTTTTTGTGATTTTTTTTTGAGACAGAATCTCACTCTGTTGCCCAAGCTACAGTGAGTGCTATGGCGTCAGCCTAGCTCACAGCAACCTCAAAATCCTGGGCTCAAGCAACCCTACTGCCTCAGCCTCCCGAGTAGCTGGGACTACAGGCATGCGCCACCATGCCCTGCTAATTTTTTCTATATATACTAGTTGGCCAATTAATTTCTTTCTATTTATAGTAGAAACGGGGTCTCACTCTTGCTCAGGCTGGTTTTGAACTCCTGACCTTGACCAATCCACCCGCCTCAGCCTCCCAGAGTGCTAGGATTACAGGCGTGAGCCAACACACCCGGCCGATATTATTTTATTACCCCAAATATTCTATTCCCATAATCCTTATCTTCTATCTATCTACCTGTCATATATACTTACCATCTATCTGTCTGACATAAAGAAAGCTTAAAATCAATTACTCAAGTTTTTACTTTAAATTAAGAAGATTTAACTAAAACCCATGAAAGTAACAAAGCAGAAATATGAAAAAGCATAGAATAAAATCTATGAAATACAATACAACAATAATAAATTAAATTATGAATAGCTATCTAGTCTGAACCAGACAAATAGCTAAAGATGGTACAAGAGTGAGAACAAGTAAACAAGCAGCCACGCAAGAGAGAGAATATGTAAACACCCTATCAGTATTGGGAATTGAAGAAGAAATGGCAGTGCAAATTCTACTCACATTGAAAGGACAACAGGTAATATTTGAAATTAAATTAGATAACTTAGGTGAAATATACAAATTTCTCAAAAGTCATAACTTAGACCCACCCAACTAAAAAGAAAAAACAGAAATGGTGAATTTGAAGACCTCTGTAACTACTAAAGAAATTGAATTTTTTAAAAAGTATGATTCCATTATATAAAATTCAAAATAAGTCAGAACTAAACAATATACTTTTTAGGGATAGATAATAAAACTATAGATAAAAGTAAAAATATAATTATTGTGAAAGTTAAGATTAGGGTTACCTGTAGAGATGAAACTTTTATGGAAGATGGAGTAACAGGGAGGCTTTTGAAAGTCCCGGCAGTTCTATGTCTTGAACTGGCAGGAGATTATGTGGGTATTTGCTTCATATTATTAGTTAAATACTCATACTATCTTAATGTGTGTGTATGTGTGTGTGTTTTAAATAATCATTCCTCTCTAGGTAGATGTCTATGGAACATAATCAGGAGAGGTGTTTTTATTGGTTTGTCCCAAGAACAAGCTCATTATTTTTCCAGGGACTTCCCAGTACTTTACTGGTGACCTTACCACAGTTCTTTTCAAATATCTCTTCACCCATAAATCTATCAACATGAGTAATGGGTCCATGTTCTAAGAACTCAAGATATGGAAGCAAGTCATGCCAGAGTGGACATATTGTCTTTTATTCCTGATCTCACTTGGAGGCCATTCAAAGTAAAGCCAAATCTGGAGAAGAGAAGGTAGTGTAATACAGCCTCATCCCTCTTGAGATCTGTTTCCTAAATGCCAACTTCCCTCACCATGCCCAGATCATAGCAGCCTTTCCTCAATTCTACGATGCCACCTCTCCCCATGCTCTCTCAATCCCCAGGCCTGCTCTATCTCTTGTCTTAAATCAGGTACCTGAAGGTCATAAAACTTTCTTATCTATCTTTTGCCAGGGCCTAAGCCTTGGTTAGTGCTTTCCAATACTCTAGAATCTTCTTGAAAACAGCATGATGTAGAATATTATTTTTAGATTTTCTCTTTGATCATGTCCCAAGCCATCTGAGGTGGGCACTGTAGTGGGAACCGTGTAGATATCTGGTCACTAACCCCTGTGAAGCATTCCACTCTAAACTCATACTTGGAATACTGCTCACTAATTAGATGGGGTCAATTACTGATACACAGAATTGCATCCATAAATCTAAAAAATATTTAAAAAAAAAAAGAAACCAGAAAAACACAGAAGAATACATGCTATATGGTTTTATTCATATGAAGTTTAAACACATGCAAAACTAAGCTCTGGTAATGAAACAGTAGTAGTTGCTTCTAAAGGGAAGGATTTACTTCAAAAGGGTCCTGAGACAATTGACCTCCATGACAAAAATGTTTTATACTTTAATTATGACAATGGATACAAAATTCATTGAACTACATGCTTAAAATCTGTGATTTTTAAGTGAAGGTTATACTTCAATTAGAAAAAACTGAGCTTTTTTTTGGTCTCTGTACCATCTTATCGTAGAAATTATTTCTTTTTCCTTCTCTGTTTTGTCTTCTTTCTGGGCACAGTTAAATGTCACTCTATGTTCATAGATATGAACTATTTAATAATTGGTCAATCTTAAGAAAAAATAGATTTAATCCTTTGGACTACGGTTAAGTTGTAACATCCAATATACTGCAGAGAATGCAAAAAGTACCATGATATAGAAATGACATGGCATTTGGAGTAACAGCTAGACTCCAGCTTTATCATTTCTGAACTGGATTTTAAAGAACTAGATTAACCTCTCTAAGTCTCAGTAGCCTCATCTGTTAAATAAAATAGAGCCCTCTCTAATTTTCCCATGTAGTGGGAAAATATCAAGATGACAGTCATAGAATGTTAGTACATGTTAGTTAGGGCCCCATAAATGATAGTTTCCCCTCTCTTTTCTGATTCAAAAGTTAATTGAATATTTTTAATTGAAAAATTTATAAACCATGATTTCTGATTTCCATATGTTGTTCAATTCTTTGTGTATCTGACATATCTGAGGTTGAGGTTACTCACCTCAATACAGCTGAGGTGAGGGTTGTCAAGCCTTCAACAAATACCCAAAAAACATTTAAGAGTTCAGCCTATTCCTGACATTGAATTTCATGATCTGGGGCAAGTATGACTTTCTCTGCATACTCCAATGAATGTGTGAGAGAGACGGAAAACTTCCCCTTCACCCCTGGAGGGTTCACTGAAAGATCAACTTGCAATAAGTCACATTAATAAGAGAAAGAGACTACAAATTTATTTACCCTGTGGACAGTGAGAATTACAGAATGATTACCCAGTATCCCAGTGGAGTCCAGAAGTTTATGTACCTTCATTTTAGAGGGGCAGGGGAGATAAGGAATGTAAGTAATTCTGTTTAGGGGTGACAAAGAGCTACTAGGGAGGATGAATAGATGAGGATGAGAGAATGAATGGATTGGGGGTGAAAACAAATTGACTTGTAAATGATTCTCTTTGGAAATTAAATTAATCTGAGAATCAGATATTATGTTTAAAATGGGTTGGGCCAGGTCTGGTTGCATTCTTGATTTTCTTTACTGTAATATATTCAGATAACTGGGAGGGAAAAGAACGGCAGTTGCTCTTTTTGATGGATTTGTCTGGTTTTATGCAGATAGAGGGAAAGCCCCTTCCAATGCCTGTTGATCTCTAAGGGCCTTTAATTCAAAATATTCTTTGTTCCAAGGAGTCATACTTTGAGATGAAATTCCTAAGTTCCTTCAAATAAATGGGAGCTTATTGGATGGAAACAAGTTAACTTAAGGAGAAAGCAGTTGCAGAATTGTTATGAATGGGTGAAGAACTGAATAGTCACTACTTCTGCTTTCACTACTGTTGGAGAATCAGGAATTTATCAATGCATTCATTTATTCATCCACCTATTAAATTTTTCAACAAATATTTTGTGAATGCCTAATGTACTATGTGCTAGATGTAATATGAAATAGAAGAATTACTCTAATAGTTTCTTTTCAGCAGTCCCCAACCTTTTTGGCACCAGGGGCCAGTTTTATGGAAGATAATTTTTCCGGGTACCCAGGAGTGGAGGTGGGGTGTCGTGGGTGGGGGGAATGGTGGTGTGGAGCTCAGGGGGTGATGCGCGACCCGTTTCCTAATGGGCTGTGGCTCTGGGGGCTTGGGGCCCACAGTTAATATCTTTAGTAATCTTACATAGGAGAGAAATGTACATAGATTGTTTGATACAGCTTTGTCTGCAAAGGAGTCTCCTGAAATTTTTCACACTAACATGCAATTTTGAGAATGCCAATACTCAGGGTATAAATAAAAGGCCTCCGGGGTTCTGGGGAGCATAGCCTTTGGAAAGACCTTACAACAAGGAGACAGTAGTGTTCCAAAAGTGTGAATATTACAATTGCTATGTCAAGCCCATGAGTAATCACTCAGTTGATGTCTCTTCAAAATTTCTGTCAGGGAACTTAGTGTCTGCAACAGACCTTGTTTGTTTTCAAGTTTGTAGTACTGATAAGCCTTCTTAACAATTAATTACACCCCTGTTTTACAAGTGTAAATGTTTTGATTTGTGAACTTCCTGGAGAACTTCAGGGAAATTTAAATTGCCCTCCAACAACCGCCCCGTTCACTGCCCTGTACTATGCAGATTTGATATGAAATGATCAAATGTGAACCCCGAGCCCCTTGAGGTCGTGGAATCCCTTGATTTGGGACCAAGTGTATAGAGATGTTCAATTATTAAGTAATTAGTTTGGAAACAATAACTAGTGTAGTTTAATTCTCTTGCTGATTTCCTAATGTTTATTAATTTAAGCACCTGCGTCTTCCTGTAACACTTTCCTGCAGAATGCTTACCAGGATATGCATAGCATGTAAATTTACAATGAATATAATTACCCTTTTTGCAGCTCACTCCAGGTGCCTAAGTGAGTAGAGATGAATTATGACTTTAATTGTCAGGAAGGTTTCAATATTCTGAATCTAATTTTTAAAAAATCATTTAAATTTTTAGCTAAGCAATAATGTGTTAATGTTAATTAAAACACCAAAATACAATATTTTTTTTAGGATAAACAAATGTTCCATTAAAGAAGACTCAGAGAAATAATTATATAGGGAAGAGAAGCAGTTGTCTTAGCATACATAATTTGTTCTCAGAATATTTCAAGGATGATTGAAGTTGTAGATGCATTTTTTGGCCTTCAGCAAAGTCCCTAGTTCTTTCCTTTAACCTTCCCCATTTTTTTCTTGGGAGGGAAACAACATTCATCTTTGTAGAGAAATATCCCATTGATACTTCAAGTTCATGTTGAAAATTGAACTCATTATCTTCCTCTAAAACCATCTCAATAATATTATCACCATTCCTCCATGTAACTAAATAAGAATGCAAAAATCATTCCAGATTTCTCTATGTCCCTTAGCCCCACATCCATTAGTTACCAAGTTCTGATCATTTTTACTCGGACACATCACCAAATTCCCAACCAAACCCTCATCTTATTTGTCGTAGTCCATCTCAGTAGTGTTATTTAATTTAGTAATATTCTTCTATTTCCGGGACCCTTGTCTCTAGCCTTAGGCTGTGACCTTCAGGCCATCCTCTGAACATCAGAGTTATTCTTCTGAAGTGCAATTTAGAATAATGGAAGTTCTTGTCCCAAATACAAATTACTTATGAGTGGAAATGAAAGGAGTTGATTTTGAAAGGTGAAGGAAACACATATTGTCATTTTGGACCTATTCTGGAGATCAACTCTTTATCAAATCTGACTTATCAAAAATTATTCAACCAGTCATTTCATATGCCCACATATGTAAAATGGATATATTTAATGGATACAAATACTAACAACAAACAAGGTAAAAATTTATAAAGTATAACATCTTTCTACAATTGAAATACCCATACGATTCCCCTAATTCTTCAATTATATGCTCATACAGAGATAGCAAAAGGCATACAATATCAGGGCATAATTATGGGCAGATCATCCCTAATCATTTTTTCACAATTTCACCCTAGGTCTTAAGGTCAGGCAGTAAATTTATTTTGAAGATGTTAAATTTGTTAAAGTGCTCTGTTAGCACAAATTGATTTGCTAAAGACTGAATTTTTACTAAACTAGAAAGAAAATGCGTAAAATGATCTTTTAAAAAGTCTGTTACTTTAATGGAAGTTCAGCAGGGGTATCCCATTGTGTAGTGTAACACATATTACATCACTTGTAAGAATGCATGTTAAAATGGCAGTAAATAAAGAGCAAGACTGAAATAAGAATGAAGTTGCCTGCATACAGCATTTCTTAGAAACATAATTACAGCATCACTGAAGCATGAAGGTAGCCACACATATTTGCAGCCACCATAATCAATGTAATTGGCCTTCTATTTTCTCTGTAACCCTCCCTCAGTTAAGATATCATAAGTGTTTCTACTGGAATGATATAGTTAATGCCCATTTGTTTTCTTCATGCTGTTAAATCATGTTGTTCCTCTTCTCTGCTTATATTGCTACTATATCATATGACATTGTTTGTAGAGAAGATTCAACTGTCAGACTTCTAGATTTTTTTTTATCAGAATAGAATCCATAAAAAAAAAGAAACTTAAGACTTGTTTTCATTGACATTATCATTTCTTTCATCATCATTTCTGGGTCCATTTTATATATCCTCTTCCTTAGTTCTTATCTGCTTGGACAACTTGGTTGTCACTAGTAGCATTAGCATTCTAGAGCTACGGTCCCCAACCCCCAGGCGCAGACACATACAGCTGCTCACATCACAGTGAGAAAGGATTCTGCATTATGGTGAGTTGTATAATTATTTCATTATATATTACAATGTAATAATAATAAAAATAAAGTACACAATAAATGTAATGTTCTTGAGTTACTCTGAAACCATCTTCCCCACCCCCAGCCCTGGTCCATGGAAAAATCATCTTCCATGAAACCAGTCACTCATGCCAAAAAGGTTGGGGACCACTGTTCTACAGGACTATCCAGAGACATTATATAATTATAAAAGACTGTTGGGGATAAGAAGAAGGAAGAGTATTTACAAATTGCTAGAGTTAGCGAGGGCAAATTCTATGCCAGGGTATCTCAAACTTACCCCCTAATAGTTATTTTACCAAAGAAAGCAAATGCAGTTATAAAGTAATAAAACATTTTGTTTTGTTGAAAAGACCATATATAGTAGATTTATTAAAATTATGTGCATATAGTTATTTTAGCTTTTACAGTAAAAAAATACCTTTTTTATGAAACTCAAATCTTTAATTCTTTTGTTTATTAAACAAGGGTTAAGATGCTAAATAATGAAATGCTACAATAGATTTCATTTTAAGAAAAAAGATGCATATTTTTCATATTATATCTTATGATAATGAAACATTTGTTTTTGTGTTTACTCTTTTTCCTAAATATTGAGTAGCAATGTTAATAGATGTGAAAAGTCATTTAAGAGTTTAAAAAACTATTATAGTAGTTACATAATACATTATTATTTTATATTAATTATGGTTGCAATGGTGAATAAGAGGCTCAGAACTGGGAGAAAGGGCGCCATTAAAAGTTATTACAGATTACTTCTGCATCTAGCCATGATGAACTAACAGGAACTGGACTTACCCTCCCTCAGAAAACACTAGAAAAAAGATATAATAACTTCTTTTCAGACACCAAAAAAAAAAAAAAATGCCTTAGGATTAGTGAGTCCCATAATCACATCAATTTTTCTCTTGCAGGTACCTTCCAAACCACAATGTTGGAGAAAAAATTCTGAGTGTAGTGCAATGATTTGCTGAGATAAATGGGCAGAGATTTCATTTCAGAGAGATTGAGACAATTATTAAAGAATTATTTTTTAAAAAATCATATTTCAGTGTTCTAATTCCTGTGGTGTCTTTTGAAGCAGTAAGAGTAGTACCATGAGAATGAATCATAATCCCTAAGAATGCAGAAAGATAAATAGGAAGGGAGGGGAGAAGAGAGAGAAGAGAGAGATGGAGACAGAGGTAGAGAGCAAGAGGGAAGAGAAGGGAAGGAAAGAGAAAGTGACAGAGAGGAAATAGGGTATGGGAGGGGGAGGAAAAGAAAGAGAAGGAGAGGAAAGAATGAAGAAAAAAGGAAAGGAGGAAAGGGAGGAAAAGACAGAGAAAGGATGGGAGAGAAAGTAAAAGAAATTTGTATTTGTAGTATGCATGCTATTTAAGATTTCCATACTGACAATGAATTTTACACCGGTGAGTATATAAACATGTCACGCATTGAGGTTTCCTCTTCACTGACTATGTCATCACCTTCATCATCCTTAACACACAGCATCAAGAATAGCTGAAAACATGAAATATTTATATTCTCACTGTTTTGAAACCTTTTGTTAGTATGGGAAATCTTAAATAGCCAATATATAACAAGTATTATGATGTTACCAAATAATTGCATATATCATTTCTAGAGAAAAACTGTTCAGATTTTATAAATGAATTTGCATATTTACATAGAGTTCAGTAATATTTCAGGGGAAGAAAGATACTGGAGGCAGAATCCAGTTTCTCCAGTTGGGCTGTTCTCCTTATAGCAAGCTCAGACCTGAATTCAGAGAGACTATACCAATTAATAAACCTTCAGGTCAAGAATAGCCAGAGGTGAATAATTTGAATGTTTCTAGCATAAATAAAAGACAAATATTTATTATGATAGATATCCCAATTACACTGATTTGATCTTTACAAATTATATAAATATATTAACTTATCACATGTATCCCCAAAATATGCATCTATATGTAACAATAAAGAAATTTTAAAACTTCAGATCCAAAGTGGAAATAATATTATTAAATAAAGTGCCTTAGCACATCATGGCAACTATAACCATTTGGCCCTCTTATCTCTCAGTGGTACGGATGTTATTTTTTAAGATATAGAATACTATAATTTTTATCTTATTCATTACATTGGTCTAGTTTGATGTATTAAGGCCAATCTTATAAATATAAGCGCATTGGGGTAGAAGTGGCAAATAAACGTAAGTTTTCCTTAATGTTTGTCTCCTCAGACCAATATGGTCTCTTAGTTCTCCAAAGAATTAGTAATAGAAGTTTGTAATAGAGTCACTTGATAATCATTAATTATCATAACTAATCATAATCATTAATCATTATGAGTCATTTATACTTTATAAAACATGCTCATGTATATATTATTCCAAAGTAGCTATCATTGTTTGAATTTATATTTTGTGCCTGGTGCTCTACAAGGGAAATAATACGGTTATGTTAAACTCCTTTAATCTTTGAAATTAATTATAAGTGAAATTAAAAATCCCCATTTTGGAGATAAGACACAAGAGTTTTAGAGAGAACTTAGCCAAAGTTACACAACTAGAACTTGAAAGGCAAGGTAACAAAACTCAGACACTCACATATAGTGATGTGTTCTTTATAACCATGTTTTAAATGGTATAAATGAAAAAACGGAGAGTGTCAGGGAATTAGTTTACCCAAAGATATGCAATTATGCAAGGAGGACAACTGAGACCTGTATTCAGATTTTTCATACATTATCTTTAAGCATTTTCTCAAATAATTGGTCACATATAATCATAGGAAATGTTTCTCAGCTCCCTTTGCTTTATGAAATTTATAAATGTTCCTATCTCAGAAAGGTGTTCAGGTTGTACTTTCTGCATAAATTGTGATGTGGGCATGAACATATTTCTAACTGCATAATGTAATTACTAAAAAATGAATGTACTAATTTTTTGCAGGGTCTAGGTTCAAATAAACATTAAGAGCACACTGATATCAGATGTAATTTTAATCTAAGGGCAGCTATTTCACATGTAGTAATTTAAGTGACAAACCCCTGGATAATTCAGGGTGAAAAAAAGCAAAAGTTAATATTTTCTCAGCTTTATCAAATTAGCTTTTTTTCTTTTTCTTTTATCTCTCTCTCTCTCTCTCTGTGTGTGTGTGTGTGTGTGTGCGTGCGTGTGTGTGTGTTTTGGCAGATTTCTTTGTTCTTAAGTGGAGCAGAAGGGTGAATCCCAGGGATTGTAACTGTGGAACCATGAAGAATACCCTGGACCTGAGATAAGAATGCCTGGAGGTTGAGAGTTTCAAATTTGTCACTGACATTGGGCATGGGTTTACTCTCCCTAATTTTCATTTTTCTCATCTGAAAATGAGAATCCTAAAAGCTACTCTAATTATTACTTTGAACATGGAATGTCCTAGTGTACATGAAAACAAGGTGACTTTCCTTACTAGATGAAATTATAATTATGTAGTAAATTGGAGAAAATGTGAACCAATATTTTCAGTAACTTGGGAATGGGTACACTGGCCCCAAAAAACGAGAAGGGGAGGAAAGAGGAAACCACAGCATTTGCTAAATGATCCTCGTGCCTATAACGTCATTATTCTCACTTAACTGTAGATAACATGTAAATATTCTCTTGGGCTCTGATTCTTAACAGAACAATGTTATACATCAGATACCTAAAAAAATTTAATAGAATTTTGCTCAACATACACCTTAACTTTCTCCAGCGTTAAATATTGTATGTGAATGCATACAGAGGTATGCACTGAGGGAGGAAAAAATGAAATTAATTAAGAGTAATTACTTCTCCTCCTCCCCAACCACTTCCTTCTGCTAAGAAAGCAGTAAATGTAGCTAAAAGTAAATGTTAACTATCATTCTTTTATATTTACTTAGTGAATCCTCACACCTACCCTATGGATAAAGGACTGTTATTATCCCCATTTTTCAGATAAGAAAACTGAAACTAGAAAGATTAAAACACTAATTTATCAATAGATCTGGATTTTAAAATTAATCTTAAAATCTTCCAGCAGAGCTATGCACCTGAGTCTTACTATATTCTTTATGTGTATTTTACAAAGTCACACAACTAGTATTTGAAGTAGTTAGATTTTAAACCCAGAAATGATTACTCTGGATTTAGTGATTTTTACCAAAGCCCTAACTATGAGGCAGACACCATGGCACATGTTTTCATATATGTTGTCTCATGGAATTCTCACAATAATCTTGTGGGAGGTTGATATTAACACCCATGTTTACAAATGAAGAAATAGGCACCAAAAATTTGAGTTCATTTCCTCAGCTATGCTGACAATGCCAGTATTTTTTCAATGATGTTATACTATTTTTGAGTCATCTGGCTGTTTGACTTTTCTAGGATGAATGGATAAGTAAGTGGAAAAAATGACAAAAGAAAATCTAAGTGCTTATGGATAACATTAAAGAAACCCATTAATAGAATATTAATGGAAACTTTGGTATCTGGTCAGGAGACAAAAAGAGTGCCATCAATAGAAGCAGAAACTAGAAAAAGATGCCAATTTATAAAAACTAGAGTTCATGCCCTATAATGGAGAGGGAAAAGCTGCCAGTCCATGAAACACAGATCAAAATCAAAGTTTCCTTCAACTGAACCTTTTGATAGGGAATAAAACCAGCTTAGGAAACATACTGTCAGAACCACTGTGGTTAGCACGTGAGGCAGGCACCACAAGTCGAGGTAAGGCCAGAAATGAAGGTGGCTCAACAGTGAGCCCATTGAAAGAGAGACTGTAACTGATCACAAATGTCCGATCAGCAGTCAGGATGGGCTTAGGTTTGGAGTCAGCTGGAATCTGAAATTTGGAGGAATCAATATTATCACCTCCGGGGCTCTAGATATTGGTCTGTTACTCCTTCCTTCCTACTTTTGATTATATGGGTGTGTGCACACATGTGTGCTTTTGCTCATCTACAAATTTTGTCTGTGGAAAATTTCAGATCGATATGACAACAAAACAAAACAAAGCAAAACACAACAAAACACTGTCTGTAAAATAAGGTTCGATCTGTTTGGGATGTCAGCAGTCTGGTTCAGGAATTTGGCAGGCTGCGGCCTCCAGATAGTATATGCCTACTCTTCTTTCACTCAATTCTATTTTGTATTCCCAATAAAATTCTATACATACCTCCTATGTGGATATATTTATTATTTGAGTATATTAAACTCAGTAAATGACTATACCAGTACCTTAAATCATATTTTATTGATTGCTAAAGTGTTGGAATGTCTCCCAAAGTAGTTGCCAAACTTAAAGAATATAGTTGAATAAAACAACTCTGCAGATATAGAGCAGTTCAAAACATTTTTATGTTGCTTATTGTATCCTCTAAAGGGTTATAAATATGTTCAAAAAAGATTATGTGATCATATACAATAGCAAAAGTTTTTGTTCTTAGTATCTACCACAAAAAAACACATTGTTACAAGATATAGAATGTGGTACCCAAAAAGGTAGAAAGTGAAATCATAAAATAGGCAGTTCATCCTCTTTCATCTTATTTTTTTTAACCAGAATATTAAACATGATCCACAACCTCTATTTGGATTTATTGATTTTATAGTCATTGAGTTTTAAAAAAACGAGGCAAAGGCTTCTCTTCCCTGGCATATGATTTTAAAGTGATACATGACAATTTTGTTTCAGCTAAATTGTTTTGTGGATTATGAAAACATTTTAAGCAAAAAGCAAGAGTTCTACTCAACATTTTGTAGAGGAAAATCAATAAAACCTTTTAAATGTATGACAGGACAAAAGGAGTATTATACAGGGTACAAAAAGCTTCATACTACAGTTAATCTAATGGTCATAACTGTACATGATATTGGAAAACACATGTATTAAATTAAATTAAGCTTCGTATGTTCTGAATTTGCTACGGGCAATTTAAAGAGGATTTCCTCCCTTGTTGCCTAGGGGAAATGGGTGGCGGATCTCTCATGCAGGCCTGCCTTCTCACCATCCATCATTTCAAAGAGACATATATCAGCCTCCAAAGTGCTTTAAGGCAGCTGTAAGCAAGTGTCACTTTGAGTTAAATGCATTATCAAACTGTTGGAAAATTTCACATCATGGGTCATTTATCTATGCTAAATTGGGTCAAAAGCCTCTACACATGCCTAGACAAATGAGAAAGAAGAGCAAAATTCTCTTGTGGGAGGTAATACTTTGTCAAGCTTTATGAGTGTGGTTTATTTATTTATTTATTGAGTAGCCATGAGGGAGGGAGGTTTTCTTGTTTTTGTTGTATGTGTGCATGTGCTCTTATTTTAAGAGGTAATCAAACATTGTATAGAGGTAAGCTTCTCTAATAAATATAGTTCGATACTTACGACTTCTCCATTGCCTCTTGAATTATCTGTTGTAGAAAGTGTAAATCATTAAATATTCATTCATTTAACAAACATCTGAGTGTGTTCTGAGTGCTGCTATACATTGTATATATAAACAGTAGAGAGAAGGAAATGTTTTTTTATAGGCCTAACTCTAAATCCTAAATCCTGGAGGCCTTTCAGGCATAATGGGAAAGACCTAATTTCCTGAGACTTATATTTAAAAAATAGAGTACAGATGCAGACGCAGAAGGACTTAGATCTTTTAGTGTTTCAAGGAGGCAGCAAAGGGGTGGTGACCTGAACAAGGTCTTCAATAACTAGTAGTGATTTTCCAGAGAGAGAAAGTCCAGAAGTCCAGTTCCAGGATGAAGAAATAGCAAGAGAGAAGAAGGTGAGAGGGAAGTAGGAATGGGTTTATGATGACTAAATAATTTGTCTTCCAAATTAGGATACTCTATAAGGTGAAAGAGGACATTGTTGATAATTAAGCTGGGACAACAGATATGTACTAAATCTACCTTAGGCAAATTGAGATGCATGGTTAACTGAAGTGTGTCCTATCCTTGCAGGGCCTTGAGTGCTGATGTTAAAGTTCTTGTAAAAGATCATCCAGACACAAGAATGTACATGTCTTTAATGCCACTGAACTGTACACTCGGAAATAGGTAAAATGGTAAATTTTATATTATGTATATTTTATTAATATCACAATGAAAGAAAGGGCAATCCAGAACCCTAGAAATGTGGGCACATTCTTTAGGTAAACATTTGCCAAGGTGGCATGAAGATGCAGAGAGGAGACTTGGTTAAGTGTAAATGATTCTGATCTAACAGGCTTGTTTTATTCTGTTTACATTTAATGTAAAAATTCACATTTAATGTAAGTAGTATGGTTGGATTTATGTATGCCACTTAACTTCCTTTTTGTTTTCTGTGTCCCATGCCATTTTTTGTTATTCTATTCTTCCTGCTTTCTTTTGCATTGGGTGAATATCATGTAATATAGCATTTTAATTTCTTTAGTTCTTTTTCCTCTATTTTATTGAATTTTTGATTTGTGATTTTATGTTTATTATTTATTTCATCAAACTTCATTGTTCATCATTTGTTTCTGATACATAGGGAGGAAAAAGAAAGAAGCTAGGACAGATACACATAGACAGAATTTTCCTGAATGATCAAACTTTTTACATTTATATAATAAGCATTTATTGAGAATCTAATGAATTTTTTTCATATTGTCAAGATTTTATGTCACAGAAAACTGAAGTGTCATTTGAGTCTTTGCCCAATCTCTTGAACAAATTAAAATTGTTGTTTTTTGTGGCTTTGTTGAGATATAATTCATATGCCATATAATTCACCCATCAAAAGTATAAAATACAGTGGGTTTTTAGCATATTCACAATGTTGTACAAATATTATCCAAATCTAATTTTAGAATGTTTTCATTGCCCCCAAAGTAACCTCATATCCATCAGCGGTCACTTCCTGCTCACTCCCACAGACACTCAACCCAGCCCAAAGCAACTAATAATCGACTTTCTGGTTCTATAGATTTGCCCATTCTGAACATTTCATATAAATATAATATAGTCATAAAACATATGGTCTTTGTTACTGGATTCATTCACTTAGCATGCGTTCAAGTTTCCCCATGTTATACTTCATTCTTCCTAATGGCACAATTTTGCATCATATGAATGTACCACATTTTATTTATTCATTTATCTGTTCATAGATATTTGGGTTGTTTCCACTTCTTGGTTATTATGAATAGTGCTGCTGTGAACATTCATTTTTAAGTTTTTGTATGGATATTTCTTTTTATTCCTCTTGGGTAGATATCTAGGAATGGAATGGCTGGGTGATAAGGTAATTCTATGGGTAACTTTTTGAAGAACTACCAGGCTGTTTTCCAAAGTGACTGCACCATTTTACATTCCCCATCAGCATTGTATGAGAGTTCCAATTACTTCACATCCTTGTCACTTTCCGTCATCTTTATTTTGATCATGACTATCTTAGTGTGTATGAACATGTATCTCATTGTGGCTTTGATTTGAATTTTCTTGGTGACCTATGAGGTTGAACATCTTTTCATGTGCTTGTTTGGTCATTTGCAAACCTTCTTGAAAGGAATGTCTATT
The DNA here is from genome assembly GCF_040939455.1 of Microcebus murinus. Taxonomy (NCBI): domain Eukaryota; kingdom Metazoa; phylum Chordata; class Mammalia; order Primates; family Cheirogaleidae; genus Microcebus; species Microcebus murinus. Next base: position 13,257,411 of record NC_134123.1, read on the forward strand.
CAATTCCTTCCTTTACCCGTTTTTAACTAGGTTATTAGTCTTTTTTTTATTTTTGAGTCTTAAGTATTCTTTATGTTTTCTAGACAAAAGTTCCTTATCATATATGTGATTTACAAAATTTTGTACCATTATTTGGATTGTCATTTCATTTTCACTTTGTTATTGATTTCTAATTTAATTCTATTGTAGTGGGAGAAAATACTTTGTATAATTTGATTATTTTACATTTTTCAAGGCCTGTTTAAGGCCTACCACATGGTCTGTGTTGGAGAATATTACGTGTGCACTTGAGAAGAATGTATTTTCTGCTGCTGTTGTATAGAGTGTTCTATAGATGTCTATTAGGTATAGTTGATTTATATGGTTGTTCAATTCTTTTATTTCTTTTTTGATCTACCTAGTTTTTTTAATACATTGCTAAAAATGGAATACTTAAGTCTCTATCTATTGTAGTTGAGTTTTGTTAGTTTCTGGTTTACATATTATATGTTAAGGCTCTGTTTTATTATAATTATGTGTTCCTAATGGAATATATATACCATTATATTACATTATAAAATATCCTCCTTTTATCTCTAGCATTATTTTTGTTTTGAAATCTATTTGTCTGATATACTATAGCTTCCTCAGCTTTTTTATGGTTGCTGTTTGAATGATATGTCTTTCTACCTTCTACTTTTAAGCTATTTGTGTCTTTGGATCCAAAATATGGATCCTGTGGACAACATAGAGTGGCGGTTGTTATTTTTTTATCCTGTCTGAAAATCTCTGATTAATCCATTCACATTTAATGTAAATAGTATGGTTGTATTTATGTATGCCACTTAACTTTCTTTTTGTTTTCTATGTCCCATGCCACTTTTTGTTACTCTATTCTTCCTGCTTTCTTTTGCATTGGGTGAATATCTTGTAATATAGCATTTTAATTTCTTTAGTTCTTTTTCCTCTATTTTTTTATGTAGTTTCAGTAAGGTTTTCCAATAATGTACATCTTATATCAGAACTGACTTCAAATTAATACTAAGTTAAATTCCATGAGACATAGAACTATTATTTTTTAGATAAGCATTATATTTATATAGGTTACAAGCCCAACATTATATTGCTATAATTATTACTTCATGCGACTTTATGTCTATTAGAGGAGCCGAGAGAAGAAAGGTGAGAAAGTATATATTTCTAGAGTTTTGTCACATTAACCTTGTCATTTCTAGTTCTCTTGACCTATTCCTGTAGATTTGAGTTACCACCTGATATAATTTCCTGATTCAATACAACTTTTCTCCCATTCTCCTCCTCTCTGCTATATTATTATATATAAGCCAATTACAGTTATATAATTATTATTGAATGCAAAGTTTTTTAAATTCATTAAGGAAGAAAGGAGAAGAAATATGAATTTACACTTTCTTTTATAATTACATAATTATCTTTACTGGTACTTTGTTATTTTAATGTGGATTAAAAATACCGTTTGTCATTATATACTTTCAGCCTGAAGAACTTCTTTTAGCATTTCTTTTAAAGTAGATCTGCTAGCAACAAATCTCTCTGTTTTCATTTATTTGTGAATGTCTTTAATTTCCCTTCATTTCTGAAAATAGTTTAGCTGGATATAAGATTCTTGGATAAAAGATTTTGAATATGCCATTATACTCCCTTCTGGATGACATTGTTTTTAATGAGAAATCAGCTGTTAATGCTATCAGAGTTTCCTTGTAAGTGAGGATTTGTTTTCCTCTTGCTGCTGTTAAGATTCCCTTTGTCTTTTGATATTTTTACTATGATGTGTCTGGTGTGGATTTTTATGTGTTCATTGTACTAGGAGTTTTCTGAGATTCTTAGAAGTATAGATTAAAGTTTTTCATCAAATTCAAGAAGTTTTCAGCTATCATTTGTTTGAATATCATTTCTACTCCTTTATTCACCGGCTGATCTACCCTTATTCATGGGCTGGTGAGTTTTGGGTTGGTAAGAGTTTCTCTGAGGACCAGTTCATTTTTCGTCATTTATTTTTTTCTTCATGCTTTTCAGATTGAAAAATCTCTATCTTCAAGCTCATTATTTCTTTCTTCTACCAGTTAAAATCTATTGCTAAACCCCAGTAGAATTTTCATTTGTTATAATTTTGAAATCTTTATTTTAATCCTCTATTTGAAGAGACTTTACCATACTTTATAAAAACCACGTGGAAGCACTGTTTTAATCTGTTTCTATGTGCTTCATGTTTTTTAAAATTGACAAATATAAATGAGATCTTGTGGTACTTTTCTTTCTATATATGGCTTATAGTACTCAACATAATGTCCACCAAATTCTTCCCTGTTGTAATAAATGGTAATATCTACCTTTTTAAGGCTGAATAGTATTTCATAGTTTATGCATGACATATATAATTTTAAAAAGTATGCTTGAAAGGCATTGAGTCTACATAACATACAATTTTCAATTTTATGGTTTAGAGAAAGAAAAGATTTCCCATCACCTATGATTTTATATCACTAAAGTTCTCCTATGAAAATTAAATAACCCATTTTTTTCTTACCTTGCATATCTTTAAGTTTAGAGCTAAATTAAAAGTTTAATTGAAGCGACAATATACCCAGTTGCCTGATAGCACTATTTTTTACTTATGTCAAAAAGTTTTGGGGTATCTTTTTCAGATGTTATATTCATTCTATGCTATATGTGCTTTGAAATTTTTAAAAATAGAAATAACTTTAAATATAAATTTCACAAATTCAGTACACTTTCATGATCATTAAACTTGTCTGAATGAACACTCTTCTCCTAAATCCATTTTCCCCCTACTTCATTCATAAAGTGGCATTCTATAGGTGTGGGGTAGTGGAGGAGTTAATTTCCACAACAATATGTTTTGTGAGAATGTCACAAAAGGAAAGAAATGTTAGCTTTGGTCTGTGCCTTTAATAAAGTCTTTTCTGTTTACTTGGAACAGTTTCACAAATTAGTTAAATTTAATTCTTCATAAAATAGAGTAGAAGTCACATCACAGAGTATCTCACTCAAAATTTGAGGGAAGCAGGATATTTAAACATCAACTACTGATAGCCATTGGTTGAGGGCTGTATTTGTTCACTAGAGCTGCCACAACAGAATACCACAGACTGAATGGTAATAGCAGAAATTTATTTTCTCACAGTTCTGGAGGCTGGAAGTCCCACATCAAGATATTGGCAGATTTGGTTCCTTCTGAAGCCTCTATCATTGGCTTGCAGATGTCCACCTTCTTACTACATCCTTACCTGGTCTTTCTACTGTGAACATGCATTACTGGTGTCTCTCTGTGTATACAAATTTCCTCTGTTTATAAGGACATCACTCAGGTTGGATGAAGTACTGTCCTAATGGTTTCATTTTAACTTATCACCTCATTGAAAGCCCTATGTCCAAATACAGTCACATTCTGAAGTACTAGAGGTTAGAGTTTCAACATATGAATTTTGGAGGGGATCCTATTCAGCACAGAGCAGGAGCTATACTGGGGACTGGAAGAGGGAGGAGAAATTTTCTTGAACTACCTCTTATGTGGTAGATTCAAGTTGCCAGTGTAAATTTAGGGCAGCTGGAAATCAGGCATGGACAGAAACTTTGAGAGCAAAGGAATGTGCATGGAACAAAAACAACATTTCCTACCTTTACAGACAGAATTGTACGTATCCTAAAGTTGGCCTTTATTGATTCATACATAGTGTAGTCCCTTTCTCAAGAGAGTAATAACCACCCATGTGTGCATTTGAACAAATACACCTAGCTACAATCTATATAGATACTGAGATATAAAACTAAATGAAACATTCATTCAAAAGGATCATAATCTATTGGGCCATGTGATAATCAATATGGTATTTGTTTACTCATGTAGGAGTTAGAGCAATGGAAAATGGTGCCATGGGAGAGAATGGGGAGTGGACATAGGGGTCTTCAAATAGTGAAGGCTTTAATGAAGTGGTGGCCCCTGAGATGAATCTTGGAGAATGGATAGAAATCCACAAAATTAGTGAAAAGACTGAGACAGAGAAATGGAAAGAAATTTAGGTATAGAGTAAGACATGAAAGAGTCAGACAGACAAACATATGCAAAGATAAGGATGGTGTGTTAATGTACTTAAGTGTCCAGTTATGATAAATTAGCATCTTTCACTAGAGATTCTGGTATAGTAGACAGTTCTAACCTCCCCCTCTTAGATACTAAACCATAGAAGGAACTTGTTCACAGGTATCGATATTTTGTACTCAGCAATGCTTTCAGAGGTTTTCCCCCTTCCTTCTTTTCCTCATTGAGTTGAAGAAGAACAAAGTGCCAGAAAAGACAAACTAAGGCTGTCTCTGTAATTAGGAGTAGGCAGTTAGGAAAGTTGTTCTCACTTTCTCTCTCTTTCTCTCTTTCACTCTCACTCTTGTTCTCACTCTATTTATCTCTCTCTCTTTCACTCTCTGGAGGACCCAAAGCTTCTGGCAGCTCAGAAAAGCCACACAGAAGGATTTTTGATGCCAAGCTGGCTTCAATCCCAGAGTCATGCATATTCCTTTGAAAAGGGGTTTTGACTCCAGGCTAAGAAACCAGACTATGTTAGAAGGGAATATTCTCATCAAAGTCTCAACATTTGCATTTAATTCAGCACTTTGCTCTATCCCAAGATAGCTTTTTTAGTTATTGCAAAATGCAAGACACTATTCCCCGGAGAAAGAAAAAAAGAATCACCAATTTGCCTTTAGAGAGTTAAAATGATATGATTTCACAATTACCACAGGCTTGGTTGGAACTCTCTCCCTAGACGAAAAGCAATCCTGTTTACTTATAGTGCAAAGCATAGGTGTGCTGGTTTACTGTAAAAGGGAAATAAGCAATCTAAAAAGAAAATATCTAGAAGTAGATGGACTTTAATTATTGTAAGGTTTAGCATATGGCTAAGTTAAGAGTCAGCACATTGTCCCAAGGAGTAACATCTTCATCAGTAATGGAAATTAGAAAAAAGAAGTGATAGAGTGATTGGGCAATTTATGTTCATCTGTACCAAGGTTATTACCAGACCAGATAATATGTTAGTAATTCTATAATGCATGGGATATACTTATACTAAAAAAATTGCTTGTTGTTTATCTGAAAATCAAGTTTAATTAGGTATCCTATATTTTTATTTACTAAATATGGCAAAGCTAGTTCAATCAGTTCTAATTGGAAGTACCAGAACTCAAGCCAGGACTGCCTATGCAAATTTATACTGTGAAGCATTGTGCACTATTGATAGAAAAATAGCATATGAACTATTAATATACTCAGTATTTTCTTCTCTATGGGAAACGCTGGTATACTCATGTGCTATTATTTATATCATAGTTAAACGCCTGGTGTTTAGAGTTCTTGAGACCTAGATTTAAGTTTATACTTCTCTCTTGTCAGTTATGCAGCTTTACTCATGTTACTCTCCAAACCTCAGTTTTCTAACTTGTAAAATGGGAATATTTTTGCCTTCACCCATATGTTGGTTATACATGTCAACTTACACTTGATGCTGCATGAAAAGTTAAACCCGAATTATTTCATCAAATCAGCATCAAAAAGCTTTGAGGGAAGACACTTGCAATAAAGAGTCTGACTCCACTTTTTATGTTTGGTGACAGCTTTGAAGACTCACTCCTTGTCCTTCCTTGCTGTCTCACATATAGGCAAGCTGATGAGAAAGGCAGGGTGCTCCCTCCTTTGATATTATGAGGAATTTCAAACCATGGGAACCCTTACTGCAGCTCTACACAGCACCACCATGAAAACCCCAAGCTATCTCTTTCCTTGGATCTCTCAAGCCATTTTAGGATCTTCTTGAGAAACCTGTCCTGTTCTCCCCAGACTCATTTTACACTCTCTTTGGGTATGTGTGTACAGAAAGTTGTCAGTCTCAAGATCCAAACTCAAGATGAAAGATGAAATGAGGAAATTCATGGGAAATGTTTAGTACAGTACTTGACATATGTTTAATGCCCCATAAATATAAGCCACATATGGGTAGAACAGGAAGACTGGGTCTATAGACATCAAAATAGTTATTGGCTCACAGTGTTTTGCCATCTCCACTGAACTCAGAGCTTTCCTAGAAATGAATATTTATGTGCACAGCAAACAGCCATGGGATGCTTGTATAACACGCTGCATCTCTTTTTCCCAAGCACTGAAAATGCACAGCTTTCATCAGCCCAAGACAACTATTTTCTAGTCTCATGTCTTTTTTTTTTTTGAGACAGAGTCTCACTTTGTTGCCCAGGCTAGAGTGAGTGCCATGGCATCAGCCTAGCTCACAGCAACCTCAAACTCCAGGGCTCAAGCAATCCTGCTGCCTCAGCCTCCCGAGTAGCTGGGACTACGGGCATGCACCACCATGCTTGGCTAATTTTTTCTATGTATATATATTAGTTGGCTAATTAATTTCTTTCTATTTATAGTAGAGACGGGGTCTCACTCTTGCTCAGGCTGGTTTCAAACTCCTGACCTCAAGCAATTCGCCCGCCTCAGTGCCACCGCGTCCAGCCTAGTCTCATGTCTTTCATCCGGTTTGTTTGCTGGAGCCTGCTGGCTGGCTGTCCACGTGACAGTCCTCACGTGTCATTAGGGCATGGTGTACCTTCTATACACTGCCTTTCATGGAGACTTGTAGGGTAGGCCTTCTAGTTGCCCAAGAGGCAGAGGTTCTGCTAAGACTCTTATGAATCCTAGTGTTCTCTGCTTCACAGTGTAAGGTTTAGTTAATTCCATCCTAATCAGAGAGTGGCATCTCCTGATATTTGCCTGATATACCAGGAAATCATTGTAGCGGATAAGCATAGATCAACAGAATGGGATGGCTGGGACAGTACTGGATTCTGTCTTAGAATAATAAGAATCATGATTACAAATACTTTTGAGCTAAAATGTCCCTCTAACTCTCTAGTGGTTGGAAGACATTTGTTTTTTACAAAGAACCCCTAAGGTTTTATTTTTCACAGCAGAAAAAGATAGATCAAAACTACTATTACAGCTGAAACTATTTTTGTTGTAAATAGAATCTCATTAAAAGGTAAAATCTGTATGCTCACAGAATTCTCCCAAACAGCCAATACTATTTCTTATTCTCCTTTTTCTACTCAATTGCTTGTGCTGTTGTTACTAAGTCATCATAAACAAGCATTTCCAAGTGTTAATAGTAACTAGTTTATGTTTCACACACTATTCTGAGTGCTAAAGCAGGATTCCATCCTCATTACCATGTTATTGAGAAGGCTTTATGAACACCCACCCTTTTTTGAGGGGATGAGGAAACTGACTATAAATAAAGTTGTGCCCGTGCCATTGAGGCACTTATTAGCTAGGATTTGAACTCAGATCTTCATGACTCTAGAGGATGTTCTCATCACTGCTTCTTTGGCATCTAATTATCTTTAAATATCACCTTGTCTGGTGCTATAGTTTGGATATCTGACCCCTCCAAACCTCATGTTGAAAGTTGATCCTCAGTGTTGGAGGTGGGGCATAGTAGGAGGTGTTTGGGTCATGGGTGTGGGTCTCTCATGAATGGATTAATGCCCTCCTTGGGAACTGGAGAGTTGAGTGAGTTCTCTCTCTATTAGTTTCCACAAGAGCTGGTTGTTAAAAAGAGGCTAGCACCTCCCTCCCCTCTTCTAGCTTCCCTTCTCACCATGTGATCTCTGCACATGCCAGCCCCCCTTCCCCTTCCACCATGAGTGGAAATCTGAGGGCAGATGCCTCAGACTTTCCATCCCTCACCAGATGCCCAGTCTGGAAAATTCCAGCCAGCAGAACCATGAGCTAAATCAATCTCTTTTCTTTATAAATTACTCAGCCTCAGGTATTCCTTTAAAGCAACAGTTAAATGAACTAAGACATCTGGGATCTTCTAGCAGAGATTTCTGAGTTCTAGAGAACTCTGGTAACTTGTCCAAGGATACAGAAAAGAATTTCTAGAATTCAGGTTTGCCTGACTACAGTTAAATACTGACTGTCATTGTATTTCCAGTTAAGTAAAAGTAAAGTGTTAAGTCTATATCCTCAGTGGTGCCTTTTCTAGCTCTGGTGCCAAGTAAAGGTCCTAACATTGGACCTTTGCATACTACACTTGTGGAACACTAATAGTCTGAGAGAGGAGGTAGGAGGTGATCCATGTGTGAGTTAGATATGCTTAGATCTGTGGAAATACTGTATCTATTCTCTATTCTCCCCTCTTCCTTCTAGTTTTTCCTAATATTATTATCTTCCACTGCTTTTCAAGTAGGAACAGTTATTTATTCCTTCCAAGATGAGCCCCAAACACATGGCACATATCTCTTTTCACATTTTTCACATAGCTCTATAGTGGTTTGTTCACCTGTCTGTGTCTTCTACTAGGCTGCAAGCAAACTGAGGATGAAAAGTGTATTATGTTTTTATTGACACCTCAGGTTTCTCTGATAACAGGCACTTAAAGTATCCACAATGATTTTACAGATGATTGAGGGACTAACTGACATTGATTTACCATTAAATCAGTTGGTGAAAGTGCATTTGCCTCTCTCATTGGGGAGGAAGATAAAGGAGGTAACAAGTGAAACAGGGGCTTGAGGGTCAGAGCAGCACGCAGGAAGTCATGGTAGACACATAGGTTTTTTTCTTGCACACTCAGCTGCATAAAGGTTATGTGAAGGACAGACTAACATTAAGCAGAATATGTAATGCTATTTCTAAATAGGCTATTCAATTACAGACTTTTCTTCTGAATATAAGCACATCATACTGATTCAGATGGCTGAAAGTACAGGATACTTGGTATCGTCAAATCTTTGATGTTTTCTGGGAAACAAAGAAAGTGTTCAGTGACTGCTCTTTCATGCATAGAATACAATCAGTGCTATTCACCTGGTGACCCTTAAAGTGTCACAGAAAGATGTGAAGCTTCTGAGGGTGAAAAATTGCATCCAAAATATGCCTTTGATTTACTTAAGGCACGTTACAGGGAAGCATTCAGAATAGGAATGAAGTGGAAAAAGGACACTCATAAAAAATAAGAAGTATACCTTCACTGGTGAACATCATGAGGTATTTTGCTAAGTGACTTACATGGAAAATATTTTTTAAAAAGGAAAAGGATAACGGGTATTATTGAGCTGAACTGCAGAAAGTGTTTTAGGTAAATCCTCAGCGATATTGTAGGAAAAATTATTATCAACTCTTGGAATCATAACACGGTGTCCATACGTAGTCAGGGCAAATTTTTCCCCAAATGTCATCATGTTACATTTCAAGTTAATATCTGATTTTCTTTTGTTCTTATATCTAGGTCTCTTTAGGAATTTCTGATTTTAAACCATATTTTCTCCTCTTTCCCATGCACTGGGTAACACTGAATATTTAGTAAGAAATCAAAACCCAGAAGTTGTCAGTACTGAGACACCTGTTGTGTACATGGCCTGAATTAGTGAGTAGAAGAAAGAAGCTTATATGACAGGAGAAAAGAGAAATATGGTATATTAGCTTCCAGTCTCCATGGGAGATGAAATGATGTTAAACAAGAAGTACTACCAGGGGTGTTTGTGGATATGCAAATGAGACTCTCCAGGCCATTTTCATTCTTGGGGAAGAAAAAATAAAGCAAAACAATAAAATGATAGATATGAGAAAAGATAGATTAAAATAAAGGGGATGACATAATAGGGAAAAACATTGCCTTTTCATATGGGATCTTCACAATCACGTGTTATTGCACATGATCTTTACAACCACACACTGAAAAAAATTATCACCACTACTTTTATAAATGACTCAATTAAGATTGATTTTGAAGGATGAAGAAAGAGTATGGACCCACGGACTGCAAAAATCACCAAGTCTAGCAATACCAAGTTTAGCTGAGGGTACGTAGTTACAGGAACTCTGGTGGGAATATACATTTGTAAATGGATACCTTACTCACGAGTTATGTGACCTTACACGAGAGAGCTTACATCTCTGAGCCTTTTCCTTATTATTAAAAGAAGAACAATAATACTTTCGTAAAGTTATCTTAAGGATTGACTATGGTAAGTCAAGCATTTAACATGAACATAAGATGAATAAATGCTGGTGGTGATGGTGGTGGTGTTGATGATGATGCTTAACTCGTCTATGCAAAAGGGAAGGCGGAAAAAAGTCTGATTTTTCCCTTTTCTTTACAAATGCTGCCATCAACAAAACTGACACTAACCAAGAGAGCCTTGTGTGTGGCTCAGGAACCCTGGAAGGGCATAAGGGATTGCAGTCAACTAAAAACCATCCTGGGTTGTTACCAGAGGTACACAAAAGGGACAAAAGATGAACCAGGAAGATGTCCCTCAGCCATTGTGCTTTAGGTGATTTATATTCAAATCTTTGCTAATCTGACATCAGGCAAAAGAGATTTTCACTTTTATAAATTCAATACTGAGAATGTGAATTCTGAACAGTTTTGTGTCAATTAAACTTCCTAAGATAACTGTGAGCTAAGAGTCCTTAACCAGGTATGAAGCACTGGAGACACAGAAGTGTATAGTGTGTTTGATTGTCCTGCTGGTGTCTTTTGTTCCCATCAAATGGGTAAAAGTAGCATGCTGAGAGAAATAAGAAAGGTTTGGAAGAAACTGGAGATGTTAGATTGGATCTGAGTGGGATTAGCATCTGTAGAAGGGATTTCGCATAGGCCCAAGGGGCAACAGGTGAGTGAAAATTATAGGGAGGTGGATTTCAGGTTTGCACAGGGGATAGGAATAAATACAATAATAATAAAAGTATGTAAAGGTAGCATAGGCCACCATGGCCTATCCTTGTCTTAGAAGTTTCTTAGAAAAAAGAGGCCAGGTAACTACTGAAAAAACATTTTTAGAAGGAAAGGCCTGCCATGAGGGCAGTATTGAGCTATATTACTTTAAGATTACATTCAACCTAATGATTTAAGAACTTTGATAGAGTGAGCTATTCATTTTACATGGCCTTTGTATTTTCATTGTATTAACCCCTCAAATAGACTGTGCAAATGCTGGCAAAACACAGTGAAGAAAACCAAAATATTTGACCCCAAAATATACTTCTTTGAAATATTTTGAGATGGCTGCTCAGAGGGCCTGGAGACAGAAATAGCCCTGCAATGCTGTCTTTTGTTGGGGAGATTCACATCTATGTAGAGAAGCTGCATGATGCAGCCACGCCTTCTCTGAGGCCCTCCCTTGTCCAGATCTAGAAAAGATCAAGTGAGAGTCCAACACCTTCAAAGGTCTGAAGGAAACACTTGCCATCTATTCTTCTAGAGCACTGCTACCAGTGAATTTCATCTACATGACAGGACCGACCACCTTTGCTAGCCAGGCTTCCTCTTCTCCCCTTCCCATAACATGATTTGCCACCATAACATGATTTGCCTCACTGTGCTCCAATATCCTATTTTGTTATCTCAAGATGGTATAAAACTGTCAACCATCTGGCCATTTCTTTGAGTTCTTATATTTTGTATGACTCCCATGCATATTAATAAATCTGTATGCCTTTTCTCTATTAATTGGCCTTTTGCCAGTTGATTTTTCAGAGAATTTTCAAAGTTTTCCCTTGGCCCCTACCACAGGGATGGGCAAAATTACAACTTTTATGATTATAAAGTTTTAACTGTTATGGAAACTTAATCATCAGTTTTTCTTAAAGAAAATTATAAAATCTCATCTCAACCTGTATCTTATGTTTTTCAAATATCTGTATTATTCTTGCCCTGCCTTAGTCTAATCCATTGCTGCTGGGTATTATAAGAAGGTCAGGTATAACCTTCAAGTATTTTATATAGAGAGAGGTTTAGTTGATATTTTTAATACTAGGTAGCAAAGAAGATTGTTACTTAATACATGACATTAATTTTGTATATTTATGCAAATCTGGGAGCTGAAAAATCATGTTTAGAAATAGAGAATTTTGAATTACCTGAATTTTTTCCAGTTATTATTCAATAACAATATTTTTCATTCAACAATTATTTTTGTTGGTGCTAAGAATGTAGTTTAAAAAAAAATCCTTCATGGTTGCCAAAAGCAGAATGAATTAAAATTACAATCTCATTGTCACTCAAGAATGGGGAATTAGAATACTCTAATGCTGTCTATGGGATGTGTGAGGTGGGCACCTCCATAGTGATGAGGAATATTTTGTATAAGTGACTGACTGACTGACTGGGGCCCATCTCTGATGTGTGACCAGAGCATCCTGGGTGTCACATGTACCCTAAACCAGAGAGCACACAAATCTACATTTGTACCCATCTGTGCCTTTTTGACTATGTCAGTTATTAGTCTTCTAGTGACTCACCATCCATGGGAAAATGAGGCAGCTCAGAAACGAACTCATTAGCTCTCTTATGCAGCTAATAAGAGCTGTGATAACTATAGACTTCAATCTGTAGTTCCCTGTAGAGTAATTCTCGTTTTTCTAACCTGTCATCAGATAACATTAATGTCTCAGTGAAAAACAATTTTCTTTCCAAATCATTTTTCAGGTAGCTGAAAGTAAGAATTAGGCCACTTATTTGTCTGATTTTCCTAACCAGAGATAATAAGCTCATAAGAAAAATAAAATTTGGGTAATTATACATATCAAATGTCTAACATGTTCTCTAGAAAGGTAAATTATATGTTGTTAAGCAAACATACAATAGGCAGAATTTCTCAATTACTGTGTAATGAATGTGCTGAGAGCAAGGCAAAAGAATCTGAAATTGTAATTACAATATCCTAATAGATGACATTCTGGTATCTTCAACTGAACTCCTCAAAATAAGCTTAAAATCCTTTACTTTCTCAACCCCCACAAATTTTATGTGACAACTATTTAACAATCACTTCCATTTCAGAGGAATTCTAGTAATCCCTGTACCGTAGTATTATAGCAATATCTTCAATGAATTACTCAATTTTTTCAGAAATCAAAAGATTTTATTTATGATCACCAAGAAACTATGTATAATTAATATTAGTAACATATAAAATGTAGTTTTTATTTTGGAGAAAAATTTATTAAATGCTGGCATGAGATGATCACCATCCTTACCCAATTTTAAGATGTTCTATCGAACGTCAGGGGCGTGCTCCACGAACAGAAATATTTTACATAATGAAAACTAAATTTTAAGCCTATGAATGATTGTATCTACCTACACAATCTGAATTTCTCAAGCCTTTCAGCAAGTATAAATCAAAACACATTAAATGTTTAGGCTTGTAAATTCAGCTCAGCTTTAAGTTGGGGTTTGTGGTTGATTATCCTTTTCCAAAGTGTTCAAAGACATCATAAATCAGATTTGAAAGCCCTGGAGTAAGTATTAAACTCAACACATGAGTAAATTAGAGTCCGGCTATGAGAAGAAATGTATATTTTGATTTATTTCACTAGGGTTGCATTCTGAAGACATTACAGATTACAATACTGTTCCCTTGCATTAGCATGATGACATCATTGTACAGAAGTGGTGCTAATGTCTGTATTTAATGGAGAATGTTTGCAATGATAGATAGAGATCAAAATATGAAATCTTGAAATCAATATGTTTCTGGTTATTTCTAACTGTTGCCCACATTTGCTGGAGACTGAATTTACTCTCAGCCAAGGAAAACATATTAGAAAGAACATCCTGAGAATTAAATTATAAATGTCTATTATAGATTTTCAATGTTTCACAATCATGATCTTGTGAATAGTTATTTCCTGTGGCTTTGGCTCATTGCAGTTTAGAATTTTTTTTTCAATAAGGCAGCTAACTATGAAATGGAAGCTATAACAATGATCATATTTTTCTTTTTTCCTTTCTGTGCTTTCTACATTGCATTTGATGTTTGAATACAAATATATCATATTATGGTACTATTACTGGCTGTCATTTTATAAACTGTTGATATGAGGGTCAGGTGTAAAATCTATAAAGTCAGGAACAAGTACTTTGGATGACTGTACTTACCCTGTTAAGTCCTACAAAGACTATTGGCCCTTTGAAAAGTCTTAATCTGGTCCCTAAAGTTAATGTATCCTTGGCCTCTTTTAAATTCTATTAAATGATGAAGGAAGCTATTGATATTAGAGTAAGTAAATAATTGTCTAAAATTTAGACCAATGCTAATGCTAATAATCATCATCATAATAAATAACTGATAGTATTTGAACTCTTACTATATGATACATTATATTAGAATATTCATTTGACATGGGTTATATCATTTAATTCTCATGACCTGACAACTTTAAGAGGTAGGTGCTGTTTTAGAAATTGGAAAACTGAGGCTAAGAGAAGCAACCTTTTCTCCCGAAGTAGCATAACTGCTAAGAGTCAGTCTTAGGATTCAGTTGTAAGCATCTGTGCTTGTAACCTCCCTTGTTGAAAAGCCAGCTGTCTGTGGGGCTGTGTAGAGGCATTACAGTCTGCAGAAATTCTACACGATGTGTCACTGAGTATGTTCTTGTCTCGCCCAAAGTACCTGGGACTTATCAGGCAACATGGTGCCCTGATTGGATGGGTAAGTGTGTAATGGAAGAAAAAAGAGATAAAAACACTCTTTCTTATCCATATTAATTAGACAACCAAGTACCCTGATTCATAGTAAAAATGTGTGATATTCAAACTAGAAATGTTTAAAATTCCTCAGAAATCATGTAAAAATTGTGAAGAATATTTTTTCACTTCCCTCTAAGGGCCATTTGTTCTCACATTCTAGTATGTTAATTCAGTAGAGTTGTTGGCATCAACAAAGGCAATTGATATTATAGGCTAGTTTTAACACTATTTCATTCATAAGAATATTAAATTATTTTAGGCAAAGTGGCTGTGTCAAATTGAATAGAAATAAAGGGAAAGTGGTAATTAGACTATGTTAAAATATAACCTCCAAGGATATTAAGTATGCAAGAGCTCATCCATGAAAAATTAGACTGCAAGAGGTTACACCATGTATTGGCCTATTTTGTAAGATATCAAATTACCTCTCATGAATAAATATGACTAATAATATTAACTCTATAATTTAATGCTATGATATTAAAAATACTTTTTGACTAAAAAAAATCTAGTTCTATATTTGATCATTTTTCATTACCAAACACTAAGTATATAGTCATTAAACATATACTGTCTGTTGGCGACCAGACAAATCTTGAGAGATTTTATATTTTAAACTCTATTTACAAAATATTTTAGTAAATACTGATTAAATAAATACTGAGATTTAAATTTTAAATAGAAACAATAACACAAACTGTTTTATCTCATGGTATTTATGCCAAATAGCTTGAAAAAGTAAAGCAAGGGTCTTGTCTTTCTTATGTGTCAGGTATTTTGCTAGGTGCTGAGGTTATAAGGTAAAATAAGCAAAGATAAAAATATTTCCAAATAATTAGCAATATTAAAAATCTTACAACTTAATATTTTTAACTGCAGGAAAAAAAGCATTTAATATAATGACATCCCTGTCTTACTGATGACCAAAAAAAAAAAAAAAAAAGGAACCCCACAGGGAAATTGGCTAAAGTAAAGCAAGATTCTAATAATTTGGCAGAGTATATCTAACAGAAAGGTGCTATCCATTTGCTTCTGATAGCCTGAGCACTGGTTTGCTTTAGATGTCTCTCTTTCCAGGTTTTGCTTAACCTCTTTCCCATCTTGCTTTTATGCCACACTCATCTACTTTGGTATTTCACTTACTTGTGATACTATTTGCAGAAAATTCTTACTAGCTAAAGAAATCTTTGAATAAGTTTCCAAGTAAAGACTATATGGCAAGTACTGCTTGGACCCAGGGATGAACAGATAAAAATACTGGTACTCTGCCTTTCCTTAACTATATATATAAGCCTATTGGGAAAATACACATAACAGCAAATAACTCGAATGCAACAAAGCATCAATCCCGGTGTTTACAGAGTGAAGTAAGAACTCAGGAGAACAAACTGAAATCAGTCAGGGTTAGCTCAGGAATTTTTTAGAGAAAGACAAGCATTTAAACTAATGATTGAAAGTTTCCATACGTACTTGCTAGAAGTACTTGCTAGAAGTTTCCTAGCAACATGACTCAGCCAACTCAGCCATTCTAGGTGAAAGGAAACTGAGAAAAGTGAAAGAGGAACTAGACAGCATAAAATGTTTGGGAACCTCAAAGTATAGTATTTCTGTAGTATTAAGCTGCATATGTGTTGGATTTAGCAGTGGAGGGGGTTGAGTCTACAGGGCTCACAGAAATCAGATGTCTTTATTCTTATGGAGAGTGCTATAAATATCCAGCTTTGGTCCCTCATTGTTGTTCAAGCTTCAGCCCTGTGTTTACAATGGCCAAACAAGCACATTTACCCAGCATTTCAAACATAACACATAACACAGCTATACAATGATGTAATACTTTCTCCCAAATCTGCTTCTTCTCTTTTGCTGGGAAAAATTCTATAAAACCGCACCACATACAACTCTGAGTTAATGCTATGTAAATAGCTGTTATGTTTAAAGTGCCAGAGTCATATGGTTGGCTCTACCTCCCCAAGCTTGCATATTCCAGTATAGCCCATGATATTGTGAAATACAATTGCCACCTCAAAGACCCCCAGGATGACTAATAGTAGAAAGGAGAGCTTTATTAACAATATCAGTTTGCTAACAGGAAAGAGTCTCAGGTGTAAACTGTAGATGCTTTCTCTTCGAAGAGGGGAAGAATAGGTTGGGTTTTATGCCTCATGGGGCCAGTATCACACATATTCAGCAGGTTTTGGGGAAAAGCTGTACATATTTATGAGAGGAGCTATGGGCATGTGCAATGGGTAATCATTTATGAAACATATATCCCATGTTCATTTGGGGGCACAGTTTTAGCATTAAAATGAGGTAGAATTCCATTCTTTACATCAAAAGGTGAACCATAGGACACAAAGACAGTTTGTTCATAGCTTCTATAAGCTGACTGAAATTGACTTAAGGTCTGCAATAGCTTATCAGAAAAGAATATTTATAAGGCTGGTTTTTTTAGAGGTGCGATCTGAATTGTAAATCAGCCTGATAGCTCCTGTTGCTAAGGAGTTTAGCAAGGGTTTGTTTTATCCTATAGTTGTAGAAATTTAGAAATTTTCCATGCAAGTGGGACCTGAATTCTCAACCTATAGGTAACTTTTGTTTCCATAACCTTAGGACCCCCGCTTTTAGTTGAAAAGTTGTATCTATTTTAGTCTCTAAAATGACACAGTCATCCCTTGGTACCTGTGGGGTATTGGTTCAAGAAACCCCTGAGGACACCATAATCCGTGGATGCTCAAGTCCCTTATATAAAATGGCACAGTATTTGCACATAACCTGTGTATATCTTTCTGTATACTTCAAGTCATCTCTAGATTATGTTGAGGCTCAGACGCCAAAACCCCCAAATATGGCATTTTAACATACTGGACTGACTGAAGAAGCCTTAAGGTCTCTCTGACCTCCCCCGACCCCATCATGGGCTCTCCACAAAAAGTTGAAGTTTCTTTATCTATCTGTGATCCAGACTCACTAAGGAGAACAATCATTCTTTTCTTCCCCTCCCTGTAAGTCCAGGAATGTAACCACAATTGAACAGACACTTTAAGAAGATAATGTCTCCTCTCTCAGACTCATTCAAATTTCAAAAAGAACTATCTACCAGTTAATCTTTGTCCCCAGCCATTCATCCTCCCTAGTAATCCTTTATTGCCTCTCAACAGAATTCCCCTTCTTCCTCTTCCCATAATCTATTTTACCAGAAAGGCATGTAACTTCTAAATCCCATTGGGGAAAAGAGTTTTCATTTTGAAGAATCCCATATATACACATCAAAATAAATTTGTATGTCTTTTTCTCCAATTAATCAATCTGCCTCATGTCAATGATTTTTCAGCAAATCTTTATGAGGCCTTGGTACCTACAATTTCTTATAATAACTAACATAATGTAAATTATATGTAAATAGTTGTCATACTTTATTTTTTAGGGAATAATAACAAGAAAAAAGTTTATACATGTTCAGTACAGACATAGCCATTCATTTTTAAAAAATATGTTTTACTCAATTTCGGTTGAATCACTGATATGGAACCCATGGATATTGAGGACTGACTATATATATTTTTGGTTCTATCTAGAACTCCTAAAAATCTTGTAACTCCTCAAGAACTAGAGCAACAGGAGTATACTTTGTTAAAATACTTGGCATTTTGTCTTAAGTTCTAGGATAGCTCTGGAGAAATAAAGGTGGAAGACATGTCTTTTGTTATTCCTAACAAACTTCTTTTAACTATACCTGAATTTATGTTAATGAGGTGATTTTTCCGGAAAGTCCCTAGATACCCACAGAATGGGGTCTGTTTGCCAAGAGAACCATAAAACCCAAATAACTTGGTTTGGTGAGCTTCCAGGTGGGTGAGCAAGAACACATGCACGTACAGGGGAGGTGATACAACCCAACTCACTAGGTTAACAGGCTGTATGAACAAATTTCAATGACCCCTATTTTTTTTTTTTTTAAGAATCCTTTCCCTTAACTAACTACTTGAACTTTAGAGTTGTTTCCCAAAGATAGTGGGTTTTCTGTGTTAGGTCCAGAGCCAAGAGGGAGACACATAAGGCCTCATGTATAGCAAAATGCTGTTCATTTTGAGCATATGGGTGCAGACAGATGGAGGCCAAAAAAGGCATCCACGGGAGAAAAGGGGAGAGCCTTGGGTTTTATAGAGAGTTTTTCTGGGGAGAGTAAGCAACTGGGCCAGAACAGCTGCTGTAATAAATTCTTTTCAAAAAACCAGGAAGGATAAGGAAAGTAAGTTCCCCTCTTGCATTCCATTTCTTTATCTCCCCAATGAGGTCTGTCTAAGGCTACATGCCTAATACACCTGTAGGAAGGGGAGAGTGGTGGGTTTCATAGGAGGTTTGGATGGAAGTTTGGGGAGGGTGAATTCTTTAAGGTTAACATTCTATAAGATGAAGGAGCTGAGATTTTGAAGGCTCCTGAGCAGCTTCCTGACACCAAGATTCACCATCCACCACAATCTGCACTCAAAGCACATGGCCCCTCATTAGTTATATCATGACATGCTCCAAGGCATGTGGCACCTCCTTTAAAAGTCCATGATCTCCATTAGTTGGTAAGATGGATTTGAGGCAGCTTCTCCTGTTCCCTGGACATTTGTCATATTAAAAATTCATTAGTATTGTATAAATAATTGGATCTTTGTGCGATGAGTAACTAGACCTAGGCTGAAACCCCCTTGCAATTTCCACAAAAATTATGGGAGTTCATCCAGGATGGTGTTGCTCAGAGTTCAGTTGCTGTGGAGTGGGGAGAGATCAAAAGCTTCCCTTAGCAGCTGCCTGGACATATTTTTCAAAGGATGGCTTTAGATTCTCTTTCCTAAGGTCTGGGAGATTAGAGTATTTTCTACTCTCTGTCCAAAAGTCTAGGAGATTGAAAGACATCTCTGTCCATAGAGGCGACCTTGCTGAGACAAGAGGATGCCTATTGTTGGAAAGGGAGAGAAACAAGAAACATAATATAATATATACAGGTTTGGGTGAACTTCAGAGGATCTCATGACTAGAGTTCTGAGATAAAAGCTGTTAAAACTTTGTGTGCATGTGTATATGTTTAGAAGTGTTTGGGGTATCAACATATACCTTTTATGTTATATCTATATGGCACCAAATAGGCTTATATATTAAAGGAGTTCTCATAAATTAAATAAATAAACCCAGATGCTATTCAGATTCACATAAATTTAGTAATCCTTGGTAAATAAACTGGTTTTTAAAAAATATTAATAAAATAGCTTGATCTTGATTCCTATGCAAAAATGTTATGACTTTGTGTCATTATTTGGGATGCTAAGGATTGATGTTAGAAGTTTATTTGATCTACAGTCAGGTGATGTCAATAAATTTTATTTTGGGATATTGGTATTTTAGAAAGATAAATTACTTAACATCTTTAAGCAGGATGTGCTCTAAAACTTCTAGTGTATTTGTAGAACTTAATGATATTACATTATTCAGAATAGCGAGTCTTATTAGAATACTTATCCTTTTTATTTTAGTAGGGTTTTTTTTTAAGTTTAAAAGTAATAGTTAATACTGTATTTTGTGTTTGTTTCTTGGTCTCTGTTTTAAAATTCTCTTCCTTCTCTTTTCTTCCAATTCTGTATGAAAACATGTTTAGATATTAAATTTGTTTAGACATTAAATGACTTTATTGAGGGTACAATCAATCACATTGGTTGTATTTGTAATATTCACAGGTTATCAAAATAGTTAAGTAAACTGTTAAAATAAATCAGGCAAATATAAATGAGATAGATGTAATAAGATTGCAAGAGGTTTTCTATAATGTTTCTTTTGAAACTTCTCAGATTTATATCTCTGAAATTCAACTTTTAGTGTGTTTTACTGCTTTCAGCTTTTCCTCCCATTGAGAAGGACTGAGATGATAACTTTCTCCTTCAACCTTTTTCATTGGCTCCTGTAACTTTTTTCCACTTCTGGTTCTAAGTCTGCTATCAAGGTCTGATGCAGACATGTTTACCATAAAGGTCTGAAAAGCAACGTTTTTTCTAGCTTCTTGTTGTGTCTGAATTGTTCAACATGGTCAAAAATCTTCCTATGCTGTTACTAAGAGTTGTGTATTTCCCCTTCTCAAGGTATTCATTTTCTAGTTTCTTATTTCTTTTATAATATAATGTTCACTCATGACCCTGGACACAGTCTTTTTATGTCTGATAAATTCAGATATAGTTTTCTTTAGGTTTGATTGTCAAGCTGTTTAAATGTGTTTCCCATTTTAAAAAAAGTTGTACTAAAGGATGTTTTTCTTTTTCTTTTGGTAACTGCATAAGAAATGAAGATTTTATGTTTTATGAAGGTAATTCCTGTGTTGTCTTTATTAAGTTTTTGATTATTGGGAAAACTGAGATTTAAAAGTTAATGTTTTTTCTCTATTGCCTTTAGAGTCTTTTGCTTATCACTCTTGGTTAAGTAAATTGATTTTATTTTATAATAATCTGTGATTCTGTTTTGATCAAATGTTTTGAGCCTTTTAACAACTTTGACAAACATCTGCAAAATCTAGATAATTTTAATGTTTAGCTACCTATAAGCTTTCATTTTTCTGTCATTGCTGGAACTAGGCAGGACTTATAACCTTTTTTTAGAATGTTGTTTGTTCATTCTGATATGAGTCTCTAAATCCTTAGCTCAAATGGTTTTAACAAATTCTTATGTTTTGTATAGTGAATTCCTACAAGTTTGACAATAGTACAATGCTTATAGATAAGTTAATTTTATAATCTTGCTTTTGGTGTTTGATTTTTATTCTCTTATGTTGCTTAAAAGGTTTTAAAAGTTGAAAATGCCTGTTCACCTCCAATCTCATCTGGCCTAGAACATTTAATTGGCTATAAGTCTTTGGAATTTAAGTCCCTTGGCCACAGGATCCCACTAAGGGACAGGGTGGAACTGGGGCAGGTCGTCACACTACCCAGGCAATGATGGGACAAAATAAAAGTTTGGCTATTCATGCTGCCTCTGACAAATCTTGGCTAAAAGTGGGATAAACTAAAAATCCTAGGCACCCCCACCCACCAACTAAATGACCCTTTCTTGGCCAAAGGGAACCCCCCACAAAAAAACTTAAAACTGAGTTCCTGGCCATTAAGGGAAATGAGATTGGGCACGCCTCATTATCCCTCCATTATGTCTGTCAAAAGAACCTGGAACCCAGGAATACCAGTTTGTTTGATATTTAAGGTCAATAAGCCAAATAATGGAGGCTATTATTACTATGGTACCTAGTCCTTATGCCCTCCTTACTACTTTATATGGGAATTTTTTCTGACTTTCAGTAATAGATTTAAAAGATGCTTTTTTTTTTGCAATCTTCTTGCTCCTGAATCCTAAGTACTATATGCTTTTGAATGGGAAGACTTAAAATCTAAAGCCAAATGTCAGTACTGGTGGACTGTCCTTCAGGGGTTTAAAAAACCTCCCTAACAAGCTTCATAAAAATTCTGGCTAGAGATTTGAGGGAAATAGTTTTAAGCAAGGAAATGATTTTACAGTATGTAGACAATACCCTGATAGCCAGTGAGTCTGAAGCCGAATCAAGGCAACATGCCATAATTGTATTAAATTTACTGGCTGACAAACCATCTCAGAAAAAAGCTCAGACCTCACATCTCACTGTCAAATAGTTAAGGTTTAAATCATCTCTTGAAACTCAGAACCTCCTTTCTGATTGGAGAGAAGCTGTAAATTGCATAGCCATTCATACCACCCTCAAGCAGTTATAAGAATTCTTGAATATGGCTGGGTTTTGCCAGATTTAGATTCCTGACTTTAAGCTAATAGCAAATCCCCTTCATGAACTCTTAAAAGGGGAAGAAAAAGAACTACTTACTTGGACCAGGGAATGCCACAAGGCTTTCTTGACTATTAAAGAAAAATCAATGACTACCCCCACACTGGGCCCCCCCAGACTTATGTAAGGCTTTTGATTTGTTCATTAAAGAAAGGCGAGGAATTGGGCTCAAGTTATTGAAACAGACTTTGGGGGATCATATGCAACCTGCACCTTATTTCTCTAAGCAATTGCATGTGCTAACAAAAGGATGGCCCACTTGTCTGAGAGCAGTAGCTGCTACTTATGATATTTTACAGGAAGCTGAAAAGTTTATTCTTGGGCAACTGGTGACTGTCTACTTCATGCATTACATATGACCCTAGTAGAACAAAAGGGAGGCTTTTGGTTACTGGCAAGTTGCTAGATGGGTAAATATCAGGCTACTTTGTTAGAAAATCCTAATGTAACGCTGAGGGTAGTGTCCAATTTAAATCTAGCCACCTTGCTGTCTATGGATTCTCATTTTCTATTCTATGATTACATTCAGATTATTGACCTAGTATATTTTAGTCTCCAGGACTTGACTGATCAGCCCCTCTCTGACCTAGATGGAGAGCTCTTTACAGATGGAAGCAGTGTTACAGAACAGGGGCAATGCAAAGCTAGGTATGCTCTGGTTACTGGTCAAAAGATAATTGAGGCACAAGCCCAAATTCCTGGGATGTCTGAAAGCATGTACCCTGTATTTCTAGCTTGTCTTTGGGGGATTTTCATTTGCTTGGTATGACAATTCTTTAGTTAAAATCTCTTAATCTATTGCTTCTTCTGCTAACATATCACACTCCTGGATTAGCTACTTAAAACCATTTTCATGAATGACTAGGGAAATTTTAGGATGGAGATTCCATCTGGGAAACACTGGGGCAATAGTTCTTGAGAGGTATCCCAGTCCGGGATGGGTACTTCTTCTGTTATACTTTACTACCTTGGTGGGGAGAGGATGGCAACTCAGCAGCATGCATCACAAAGTTTTGGTTACAAGCCCAAGATTTTTGTTCTTCCTTATATCCCAACTATATAATTTCAGAAGGAACCAGCCAAATAGATCAATGTCCTGATTTCCCAAGATTGAGGAATAAACTAAAAAGAAGGGGGGAATTGTAACTGCCTCCCTTGACCCTTCTAGACCTGACCCTGTGTATCTCTTCATCTGGATATTCATTTTTATCTTTTAAAATAGCCTTTTTAACACATAGGTAAATGTAAGTAAAGGGATTCTGTGACCTCTGTGAGCCACTCTAGCAAATTAATTGAACTCAAGGAGGGGTTGTGGGAACTCCAATTTATAGTTAATTTGGTCAGAAGCATAGATCATAACCTGGGGCTTGTGATTGGCATCTAAAGTGGGAGACATTCTTGTGTGACTGAGCCCTCAATGTGTGGAATCTGATGCTATCTTCAGGTAGATACCGTCAGAATTGAGCTAAATTACAGGATACCCAGTTGGTGTCTGCTGCAGGAGAATTGCGTAGTATATGAGGAAAACATACACATGCATGCACACACACACAGCTGGTTACAGAAGCATTCTGTGCTGTGTGGTATGTGTTACTAGAGAGAAAACAGTTTGCTTTTTCCTGTATCTTGGATAGCCATACATAAAGATCTATGCTGATTTATATTGTAATACTTCCTGACCAAAAATGCTACAAAGATAAACAGGATTGGATCAATCCAACTATTCTTCCATCATGCTCAGCACTTTTTTCCCTCTAGTTCCTTATTTATGCAGTTCTTTGTCTCTGGAACAGTCTCCCTGCCCCCCACACTCCCCAACCCAATGCTTAATTCACAGAACTCATGAAACTTTTTTTACAGTTTTTATGATTTGATATTTCCCTCCTCTGAACAACCACTGTGCTTTATATCTGCCTCTTTTAGGGATTTCTTGTGTTCTGATGGTGCTATACTTCAGGGAAAAAAAAAGACACGTGTACCTATAATTATAAGGTTTTGAAGAGTTATTTATACTCATCCATTCATCTTGATACTTTCAACAGTTTTTATATTTTGATAAATTAAAAACAAAAGCCATGTGATCCCAAACTATAAAATGTTAACTTTTAAAATCTGTATATCGATTTGTAAAAGCAAGGCTAGTTCTCTGCAAGAAATACTGGGATGCTCAAAAGTTATATTGATCTATTATAATGATCTTAGCTACCTGGATTAACAAAGGGATTAAAATTTCTTTCTGACTCAAGAGATCTAGAACAATAGGGAAAAATATTGCATCCTGTGTTACTTTCTTTTCCTTAGAACTGCAGTCTCCAACCAGCCCCACAGTACCAGTCTGTGGCATGTTAGGAACCAGGCTGCACAGCAGGAGGTGAGCATCAGGGGAGTGAGTGAAGCTTCATCTGTATTTACAGCTGCTCCCCATCACTCACACATCACCTGAGCTCTGCCTCCTGTCAGATCATAGGAGCGCAGACCCTACTGTAAATTGTGCATGTGAGGGATCTAGGTTACACACTCCTTATGAGAATCCAATGCCCTATGATCTGAGGTGGAGCTGAGGTGGTGATGCTAACACTGGGGAGCAGCTGCAAATACAGATTATCATTAGCAGAGGGGTTTGGCTGCACAATAAATGTAATGCATTTGAATCATCCTGAACCCCCCCCCCCCACACACACACACACATACCTTTCTGTGGAAAAATTATCTTCCATGAAACTGGTCCCTGGTGCCAAAAAGATTGGGAACTACTTCTGCCTTAGAAAATCCACTACACACCTTAGATCCACTATGTATGTTGCCCTTGAAAACTTTATTTACCTCTTTCATGTTCTTTAACTCAATACAAATTTCCATGACTCGGTCTAATATAATTCATCACCTGCTCCCTTTGGTTTAACAAAGAAACTTTGGGAAAGTTGTCTTTGCAAGAAATGAGGAATTTTAGAAAGATATTAACCACAGAATCACATATAACCTGAATTACATCTGATATCTCCCTATTTCTTAGTATCTAGATAATATTGCTTCTAAATTTTTCAAATGCTTCCAATGTTATCATGAATGGTCAGCCTAATTAATTGTCAAGATTTTTTTTTTTTTACTATATTATGATCTGGATCTCCCAGTGCCTAGTCTGAAACTAGGTTCTATAATTTAAAATGAAAAGAAGTATTTTGTGTTTATGCATCATATATAATACCCAATTGTCTATCTATTCCAATTTCTTAGATACTAGTAAGAGGTATCTCTTCCCCTCCTGTGTTTTCTGGATCTTCTTTCAGAGAATATAATGTAAACTCCAAGAGCATAGTCTGATAGGGGAAATACAACAGGGCTCTACCTTTTCTTTCTAGACTAACAAGCAATTAGTAAATAAATTATCTGTTTTAGTCTCAAAGGTCAAACCATGTCTTAACTTTACATATTTGGGTGTTTTCAGTATTTGGGATGGATTGTGGGGAACAAAGCACTTCAATATGCCAAACTGATAACTATAATAGTAGAATTTCCTCTTTCCACATGTATGAAACTTTGTAACCTTCTCACACATACAATGTTACTTCATCTCAAACCTGCATGAGTTCTTGGTCAGTTAGGTACTGAGTTGCTGCATGAGAAATGGAGTTCCAGTATATAAAAATAATTTGCCCACAGTTACCCAGAAAGTTAACTGCAGACCAGAGATTCAAACTCAAAGCTCTGGCCATCTCACTACCCTTACCTCCACACCAGTCTGCTACAACAAGGTGTATACTATCCTATCTTACTTTCCAGATTTATTCCTTATCATTCCCTTGCTCATATTCACATAGGGTGATATCTCTCAGTCAGTACTCTACTGCTACTGTACTCTGGGCTTCTTATACTCTATCCCATTAATATATAGATTTTTAGATTCCTTCCTAAGGAGCTCTCCGATCCATCCACTTATCTTTGCCTCAACCTCAGCTGCCATCTTATTCCAAACCACCATCATTTGTTATCTAGACTAATGTAATACCTTCCTTATTGGTTTTATCACAACCCTCTGGATGATCTTTAATCTTTTCATGTCACCCTGACAACCCTCATCCACAACTGCATAAACCCTTCCCATTGTGCTGAAAAGAAAAAAAACTCCTTAACAAGACCCACAAGACCACAACAAGCTCGTTCCTGTCTACCCCTCAAACCTAATCTCATGTCAATTTGTCCTTTATCTCTTATATCTTTGCTACAATTGCCTTTATTATTTTATTTAATTGTATTCATCTATTTTTATTGATACATATTAGAGGTACATATTTTCAGGGCACATACAATTTACTTTATATTCACCATGATTCACATGCTCCGGCTCTGAAATTAGTGTGAGTGTGGATCCTAGTTTCACTTACGTGGTGTGGTATAGGGATTTGTCATCTTGGGTAATTCCTTAATTTCTTTTTGCTTGAATTTTGTCATTATAAAATGGGATTAATGATAGTAACTATCCCACATAAGGTTGTTCTGAGAACTAAATGAGAAAATATAGAAAAATGCTTAATGCAAAAAATATAACACTTGAGTGCTATGTCTTTTTGTTTTTTACTTTAAGATTAATGACAGCAGATATTATGTCTGCTGCTAATTTCTATGTATCTATCACAAGTGCCTAGACTAATACTGACATTGTGTCTTGATATGTGCTTATCAAATAAGTGAATAAATTACTGGATTTAAGTTTTACAACAAAATAGGTAAAGTTGTCTGAATCCCTTTATCTGCCAAGCCAATGCCTCCTATTTTTTTGGAGACTCAGCATATAGGTTATTGCCTCTTTGAAACCCTTCTGTACTCTTGGGGATATTGGAGAACTCCTACCAAGATAACACCACCTCCCTTACGTGAAATTCCATATTTACCTCTGTAACACTTCACATATTAAATATTGTTAAAGATATATCTCTTGAGAGCAGAGTATTAAGGCTGAAAGATAGATTTAAGGTCTCCTCTTTCTAAGAATTTGCAAGATAGTTAAAGGAAACATCTGTTTATTAATTCATTAATCCCATGAAGTAGTGGGGTACAAAGGTGTTCACTTTACCAGAAAAGAAAAAACTAAAATATTAGCAAGTGTAGTGATGGAGACAAACTAGGAATAAGTGACTGGTCTAAAGAGTAACAGTAAAGGATTTTCTTTAGGTGAGCCATGACTTCACTGAAGCAGTGTTGTTTAGCTGAGACCTATTGATAGGAAAAAGGAGTCAGAAAGGGAAGCATAGCACAGAGACTGGCCCACTGATGAGACTTGATGTTTATCATCAGAATGAAAGAAGTGAGATACAGTGGGGGCAGGGTTAAGGAATAAAGGGAGGAAAACAGAGAAGCATCTTTAGCATTATTTTAACTTTTCCCAATTTCTCCAAAAATCTAAAATGTAACTCTTATTTAGTACCTAACTTAAATTTGTCTCCGTCCGTCATCTCTTATTTTGAAACTTTTCATTCTCTCCTTGGACATATGCAGCACTTACTGACAACCCCAGTAACTTAGCTACTCTGGAACAAAGAGATTCAATACAAATCAGAAATGTGCTTGTTATATGTAACCCCTTACTTCTGTGATCTCCTGCAAATGTGTTTCAACTGTTGGGAGTGTTGGTCTCATTTAAGGTTTCTCTTTTTAGTAAGTATAGAAGATAAAATGAGTTAAATAGACCAAAGCCCTGTCATCTTATTACTGCATAGCTTTCAGATACCTTATATTACCACATTTTCTCTTTACTATGCTTGATCAATTTGAGTATTGACACAAAAATGTTTTCTAATGATCCTCTTTAGCATCCTTGTTTTATTTTTGGTGTCAATTAACCCACCAATAGCTGAATCTTGAAAATTACTGTTTTGTTTATTGAAAATTATTTTTTAAATTTCTTATCCATAGTTGCAGAGTCCTCAAGACTTCTGGATTTGCTTTTCTCCTCTTTTTCAAAGGCTAGTGCTACTATATTAAATCCTGGCTTTCCTCTTTGTACAACAAAACCAGTAGAGAAACTATAAGAACTATAAACTATTTTGTTTAATAATGAAAGATTAAATTTGAATGTACTGTAAAGATGTCAATTCTTTGAAAATTTATCGACAGATTCAAAGTAATGCCAACCAGAATTTTCTTTGTAGGTATCAACAAGTTTATTGCAAAATTCATGCAGGAAGGCAAAGGAACTCAAAGAGCTAAAACAAACTTGAAAAGAATATTGAAGCAGGTAAGGTCAACTAACTGATTTCAAGACTTACTATAAAGCTATGGAAATCAAGACAATATAGTATTGGCCAAACAATAAGCACATAGATCTATAAAACAGAGTAGAGAATCCAGAAATTGGCATGGACTAACATAGTCAATTGAATTTCAACTATAAGGAAAGATAGTTTTTCCATGCAAAAGAACACATATTGCATGAATTTGGTTCTAGAACAGTCAAATTTAATCTATGGTGGGAAAAAGAATCAAGATATCGGTTCCTTCTGTGGCATGGGATTGATGAATGACTTGCAAGAAACATGAAAAATATTCTTGGGTGAGGTTAAAGTTCTGATTTATGATAAAAAGAGTTTTGGATACACAGGTGGATACATACGAAAATTTACTGAATGTATAATAAGAACTGTAAATAACATTGTATTTAAATCATATAGCAAAAATAAGTGTAAACAAAAAAGAAATATATTTTAAACAACTGCCAAAATTGTCTAAGATGGGAATTTGCAATGACAAAATATTGCTGAGCATGCAGGCAAAATTCACAGATTTCTTGGAATAGAGACCTTACTTAGGAGACATTGTTTATTTCTCTACAGATATTTTTTCCAGTTAGAAGTTTCATACAGAGAATGGGATGTGGAGAAATTGTAGCCACTTTATAGAATATCAACAAAAAGATTAAAGGCATAGGAAATAATGCTGGTGAGGAAAGATAAAAGGAGCTTGGGTTATTTTGTGTAATTTTCAGAAGAGAAGTCGAGGGATTGCTTAACAGCCATTTTCCACCTTTATAAAGGAAACGTATTGTGTTCACAGAAGTCCATTGAACTATTGGGAATTTTGAGTTCACCTAATCCAGCCCCTTTTATTAAGGAGGCCAACCGTAAAGGAGTTCATCTAATCCAGGCCCCTTTATTAAGGAGGCCCAAGGAGCAGATGTGATTTGATGAAGATCTTGCAGTTCATTCATTAGTCATTGAGCTTGGGTATAGGCTTCAGCATGATTGGAACTCCAGATATCAAGCTAAAAGTGGGTGCTGTGCTGACAAATGTGGGAACTCAGGGAGGAAGCCTTAAAAACTCTCACAGGAAATATGCAATCTATTTGAATAATATTGTTTTCACGATGCTTCATTCACATACCTGTATTTCCAAAGTCCTCCATCCCCTCCCAACTGTCCTTGAACAGAGAATTTGAAGTTCCCATGAACTTACCTCCAGTCCTAGGGCAAGGGCCCTGACTAGAATAAATGGGTTAATTGTCTCCTACTTGCTACAGTTTTTGGTTCAGGTCATCTAGACTTAAGCCAACTGCTACCAGGGCTTCCTCTAGACACACTGTATAATTTTAATGGTTGTTCAATTACAGGGAAAGCCAACATTTTGCCTCAGAGTCTTAAACAGTGATCCCCTTTTGGACACTAAAGAACACAAACAGAAGTTTAGGGCTTCTTCAGCTATTTTTCAGTCATGAGGTAAGTTCCTCTCTGAGCATTCAGCAGAAAAAACAGAAGCAAGTTGAACTAAGAAAATGATACTAAAAATAAATAAATAAATAAAGGTAAATCAATCACAACTTTGACCAAATTATAACTAATCTCACTCCGGATATATAAATTAAATAATCCACTCTGAAATTTTAAATGATCCTTCATTTTTTTTTAATATTTATAGCCAAAGATATTCAAAGTAATATCAGCCAGAAGAAGCATTTATTTTATAGAATAGATTACCAAGAGTTATTTATTTTTAACAACTTAATTACTAAAGTAGATAAGTAATATTTATTATAAAGTCCTAAGCACTTTGCATACATTATTGTGTTTAATCCAGCCAACAATCCCCTGAGGTAAGCAATACTGTTACCTTTATTTTACAAATAAGAACTGTGGCGGGAAAAGAAAATGCTTACTATGGATTGTGCTTGTGTTCACACAGCCAAAATATGGCAGCATTGGAATTTAGCCCAAATCCGTTTGATTCTAGGGCTATGATCAAGCACCTCTTCTTAACACATTCATTGACTGGAGGTGTGTAGGATACAAAGTTATTTATTGACTTATGGATATTTGTAAGAGGCATCAGATAGGATAAAATCTTATCCTTAAAGTTCCAACTAAGTCTTGGATTCTACAAGTTTCTGGAGGCCATTCATTTCATGTAGGAAGAGGAGGAAAGGCAGGAGAAGACAAACAAAACAAAATTATTTGTTTCCTTTCATGTGAAGGAGGAGGAGGAAAGGCAGGAGAAGACAAACAAAACAAAATTATTTGTTTCCTTTCATGTGAAAGAGATTTCTATCTCCTTTGGTGGAAAGAAAATGAGCCTGCCAGCCTTTAAAAGTACCAAGGATGTGGTGGAGACACACGTGTCTGCTTATGTGCATGCTGTTCCTCATGTCAGTCTGCCCTATGTTCACATCCAACCTCATTTACTGACATGTCTTTACCAAGGATGCACCCTTAGAAGCATGGAGAGCATGGAGTGGAAACTCAAAACACTGCCATTTGAAGAACGACATTCTTGCTCTTCCCCTAATGCCTTGCCAACAGATGTGACTATGGAATCCAAAAATGTGACACCCAAGGTGGCATCAGCCCACTAGTGATTCACAGCAGCAGAATGCTAGCAAATCAGCTCACCTTGCTTTCTGAAATTTCAGCCATCTGAGACTTTTTGTATTTTTAAGGTGAAGGGAAGACTTCAGTGTAAGGCACAGGTGTTTCAGGAGTTTAATAACCATAACAAAAACAAATTCACTAAAAACAACTTCTAACCATTATTTTAATTGAAAATATTTATAGATTAATTAAAATAAGGTAGAATTAATGTCACTATAACATTACATTTTAATCTCCAACATCCCTTAAATATACTCATTCCTTTTTTCTTTCTTTTCTTTTTCTTCTTCCAGCAAAGCCCTGAAAGCTTCTATTTATTTTGTGTACTTATTTTGTAACTGGCCACTCTAATGAACTTGCATTTAAATAGACTTTTAGTTCACGCTCCAGAATTTTCCCATGAGATATGGCATAACCTCTGTAAGGAATAATGATTTTGTCTCCTCCTTTCCAAATTGTATCCTTTTTATTTTGGTATATTTTTGTTTTTGTTAAGTATTGGACATAACCTCAAGAACAATGTTGAATAATAGTATCATTAAATTTTAGTATTGCTCCTGATTTTAATAAGGCTACTTTTACTATCATACTATAAAGGTAATCGTAATTATTGTTTTGAGAGAGATTTTTTTCATTGAGATGCTATTTCTCTATGACTATTTTACTAAGGTTATTATTATTTTAATGAAGATACAAGTTGATTTTTGTAAAATTTAGATTTTAAATACTAGAAAGAATTGTCCAGTAATCTGTTTGGTACAGGCCCTAGACTTAGTGAAGGCCTGAAAAATTGAGATATAAAATATTGTATCTTGCTACTTTTTAATATTTGAAAATGATTAGTTTTGTTGCATAAAACATAATGTACCTTCTCCCTATTCCATCAATAGATATATTTTTGAATTCATTCTGGAATGTAGTTTCCTATTTGGTAATCTTAGATTATTGTTGTGATATGATTTTTATTCTTTTCGCATGTCTTCATAGATCTTTTTAAAGGGACACTGTCTAAATTTCATCAAAACCTCATAGATGCATGACATTTCAGACCATTGGCCTGGTATTTTCTCAGCCCTTCATTGCTTTCACAATACTCAACTACTTTTAGCAGAAAAACAGCTGTATGATTTTAGAGCTTATATTTCTGGCCTGGCTTGCCTGTTTATATGCTACTAATTTTGCTAAGTGTCCAGAATACTTGTTAACTCATGCATTTAAGTGAAGAAACTGCACAAGTGCCTTTGGGCCGGTGTTCTAATCCATCTCTCTCTCGCTGTCTCTTTCTGTTTCTCTCTCTTATCTTCTGAGAGACAAACAATAAGTTGCAGAAATGTCTTATAAGCCACTCACCCCTTTCCTTGAAGCATTCATTCAGTCGGTGAATATTTTGGGGTAGTATCTGAGCACCAGGCATTCTGCTAGGCACCAAGGATACAAGGTGGAGCAAAAACGGCATAGTCACTGTTCTAACACAGACTAAATAGTAAACCAATCAACTATTAATAGTAAATATATATGTTTCTCTGCTCTAGTTTGCAATTACTAAAAATGGTAAGTACTTTAAAAGGAAAGAACTGTGCTCAGAATTGTAGAAAGATGGGGATACACATCCATTATTGAGGTCTTAGTAGGAAACAGATGACACCCTCAACTGGAATAAATAAACAGTAATGATAAGAGGACCATTTTCAAAGATATGGGCAGATGGAAGAAACCACAGAGGACAGTGAAGAACCCTGGAACTAGTGACAATTGCAAGCCTGGAAGGGCAAGGAAAAGCATGATTTTCAAGAACTAGAGACAGAGAAGGCTGGGAGAAAAGTGCCATCTGGCAGAACACCACAAGCCTATATCATATGGAAGAGCCAGGAGAATAAAAGTGCTGCCCTCTCTCTCCTCTTGCTCTCTGCTCTTCTTCTGGTGCTTATCATGGGCTGGGTTTGGCAGGAAGCACTGGGTAAGGGGATTTTTGGCTGTCACACACTGGGTCAGCTTTCTTGGAATAGAATAGGTGTGGATGGGTGGGGAATGGGTGGAAAATGGAAGATCCAAAACACAAGGAAGTGACTTAATATGAGGGCTAAGGGAAGTTTGAAAAGTCAGAAAGTCCTGGATCAAAATCCAGACTCTTAAATTCACTGAAAGAGTAACTTTGAGCAAGTTACTCATTATTCCCCAGACCCAATGCCATCATCAGAACTATCAGTTTATCATAGTTGGTATTACTTGCTCTGCTATTGTTCATAGTGGTGATAAGCACCTCTGAGTTTTCCTGGACATGATAGTAGGAGGTCAAAGGGTAGAACAGGCACACTTGGACTTAATTAGGTGAAAGAAACTGATGCCACTACTAACAGAGGAGTTAACCAAATGCATTTTTGTAAATTATTAGTTTTACCAATGCCTGGCCCACAGTTCTAAAGAATTATTCAATTATTTTAAATGGAACAAATATACTTACAAGCTGAAAGTATTTGCAGGTTGGCCTGAGTTGCATGGAGGGAGCTAAATTTTTGAGTATTTGGTATGATCAGAATCTTACAAGGCATGCTTTATTTTATTTAATTGTCACAACATACAAGATGCATGTATATGTATATGTCTGTACATATACATATATTTATATTTGCATGTAACTCTATGCACACACAAAAATGCACATAAATTAATACACAAAGAATAATCATTTCCTGTAACCATTCTACCCCCTCCATTCTCCAGAGACCTCAGAGGGTGAAATGAGGGATTTCTAGGCAAAGAAGAAAGTTAACACTTAGCTATGTATATGGAATGGCTTGATGCTTTTGAAAGTCTAAAGGGTAAATGATTGAGGTTTCCTTAAAAATCATTTTTGGCTTCAAAGATGATTACTTGTATAAATTATCTTTTAATGCAAGAGGGTGGGAAGGGTGGATGGGGATAACTAATTCAGGCTTCTTTTTATACCAATTTTCTATCTCAAAGTAAAATTTAATTTAAGTTCTTGAGGCCTTTAGTGTTAATGAGTATTTATTCCTCTTTTTCTTATAAAAAAAGATGAGCATTTTTAGCATGATTAAAGTTGATGACAATCTCATTTACATAATTACAATGTATAGCTTTATAAAAATTTATCCAAAATAATGTTCTCTGTGTGTATGTGGAGTGTGTGCATTTTCTTTTTCAGGAGGGAGGTGGAGAAAAGAAATGGAGATTTGTTTGAAAAAAGAGCAGTTTTCATTTTCCAATATCTTTTTGTTGGAAATCAAATGCCAATATGTGTATCATGTGAGTGACATTCAGTCCTATGACCCTTGGCATCCTCATCCACTGTATGGGGATGAACATACCTGCTTGACAGGGTTGTTGTGAGGACCCAATAAGATAAAGATAGGAAAGAAGAATTTTAACAAGAACAGATTCTGAATAATAGTCAGCATGATGTTTATAATTCTCAAAAAATGATGCAGTGGCTGAGTTCAGGCTCTGCGACAAAACAGGCTTAGGTTTGAATCTCAGCTCTAGTTCCATCAGCTCATTAGTTTGACCACAAGTCCCACAAACTGTAACCTTTGTTCCTGAATCTGTATAATCAAGTAACAATAGATCCTACCTTATGCTATTGAAGTGAGCTGAAGTATTAATAGTAAAGTGCTGATGAGGCACAGTGCCTGGCACTTCATAAGGTCCCAATAAATGCTGTCTATTGTTATTGATAATATTGTTGCTGCTACTGCTGTTGAAGAAAGCAATTGAAGAGAGAAATATTTCAATCTATGTTTTTTCTTTGTTCTTTTGGTCTCAATTTTTGGGGGCACTAAGTCTTCAACTAGAACAGTACCTAAGTGAGATAGAAAGAATTAGCAAACTGGTTAAATCTTGTTCTGTTATTACTTCTAGCACTTTCTATGATTGAATACAAAATTGTGAGGTAAGTGTAACAAAAATATAAGTTACTGAGCCTGACATTCAGTATAAAATGTAAATTATTAAAATAAGCATCTGGATAAAATATTTCATGTGGGCAATCTGGTTTTACCAAGGGCTTTGTCAGTATGTGCCAGATAAGTTTTCACTAAAATAAGTGTGAATAAAACATTTGAGGCTTTCTGATTGTAGGTTGTAGGTTTTGTATCTTAAACATCAGTTAATACGATTAAAAATTATCTGTATTATCCTACTTCAGTCCCACAAACATGATGAGAAACACGAAATTCAGCATCAAGGAGCACAGATTGCATCTAAGTCCATACTTCTCTGATTCAAACACCTGCACATTTTTACCACCCTTGAAAATACAGGTCTACTGACTTCCAAGCCTGCATAAAACAATGGATATAACTATAAACTTTGAAGTCATGTAGATGTGAGCTTGAGTCTCTTTCTGTCTACTGGCTGTGTGATCTTGAATTAGTTATTTAACTTGATTGTCTTCATCTATAAGACAAGGATAATGGCTCTAATATCACAGGCTGTTGCAAGGATTAAATACAATCACAAGTGTCAACTCATCTCCACATAATAAGCATCAATAAATGATGGCTTTTATCTTTTCTAAGATAAAATAATTTGAATTTTGTTATGCTAAGTTCAAATATGGTGTGGTGAGTGATTAAACTTTATTCTGAATTTTCCATCACTGACATTCTGAAAGTCAATTAACAAAAAGAAAAAAAAAAAGTCAACTTTTAAATGATATCATG
Source organism: Microcebus murinus (assembly GCF_040939455.1). Lineage (NCBI taxonomy): Eukaryota > Metazoa > Chordata > Mammalia > Primates > Cheirogaleidae > Microcebus > Microcebus murinus. The sequence goes on from NC_134123.1 coordinate 13,293,352, forward strand.
AATAATTTGAGTGGAGTTAAAGGAATCCTGATGTTGGTTACTCATTATTATATTTTTAGCATTTCTGACAAATGTGATTTTTCAGGTAAGCTTGGTAAGTTATCTTTACAAATTTGATAAACATTTGCTTGAGATAATTCATTCCATTTATACTAGCCCATTGAAAGACATAAGCATTTGCTGTCATTTTTCTTAATGAAAAATCAAAATACAACCCATTGAAGTTACCAAGAAAACATGATTTTATAAATAATGGTTTTTAATTCCCTAATGTCCTGAAGGTTATTTTATAATGACTACATTGTTCTGGAAATCTTTGTTTGCTTGCTTGTTGTATTTAATTTTTCCTATCAAAATCATCATCTCTGATCATATTATTAATAGTATGTATGAAGAGCCTGTAACTATTGATATGACATAAAAGCTTTAGTTCATTTAGTTATGTAAAATCATTATGTCATTAAACACATATTTCACACGAGAGTCATTTTGTTGGCACAACTCTATGTTAAAGTTTTAGCATAATCTCTTGGAATATTACATTTTAAAAAACATACTCTGTAGTAATTTTAGTAATTCTTAAAGTTTTTTCACATACGTTTACTGTCTTCTCTTTAGACTACTATAACAAAATAGTATAAACTGGAGAGGTTATACACAACAGAAATTTGTTTCTTACAATTCTGGAGGCTAGAAAGTCTAAGATCAAGGCACCAGCAGATACAATGTCTGATGAGGGTCTATTTTCTGGTTCATACTCAGTGAACTGAGTATGCTGCATCCTCACATGGTGCAAAGGGAAATGTTGTTCTCCAGAGGCTCCTATACAGAGGCAATGATATCATTCCTGATATCACCTCCCTAAAGCTTTACCTTCTAATGCCATCACATAGGTGATTAGGTTTTGAACATACAAATTTTGAGGGGAACACAATCCAAGCATTCAGGCCATGGCATTTACCATATTTTTCCCTCCCAAAATTTCTATAGGAATGATGGGGCAGTTATTATTCCCATTTAATCAATAAGAAATATTGTAATTGATAAAAAACTACACTGTTAATAAAGAGTTTAGTATAGTGTACAGCCCACGTTTTTTGTTGTATTATGTTCAGTGTCATTTCTGCCCAAATAACCATCACAAATAGCTCTTTCTAAGTACATTCCTTTACCTTTGTATATTTGTTCAAATGTAACAGTGGGCCCAATGCAAAATGAATTAACCATAAAGGAAATAATATGATCATATTTCATAATAAGAAGTACTGACATAGGTACTTGCTAAGCCTAGCTAATTAGATGCTTGCTGTTGTAAATAGGGATCTGTCCATCTTTCTGCCCTGCCTTGCTCTAGACATGACTGTGCTCTTCAGACTAGTCCCCCTAGTGGTCGAACGATGGCTAGCAGACATGTAAGCAAAAACTTGCTCCATCTAAAGGAACAGCTGAATTTGAAAGCAAATTACTCATAGATTATTGTAAACAACATCAGTACAATCCAGTCAACACTGAAAGCTTAAATTCAGTCCATCATTGGGATGATTTAATTAAGGGAAATTCCTTCTGCAGGCATATTTTAAAATGACATAACCTGATTTCTGAAACCAGTAAAAATCTAAGAAGCCAAAGACAATTATTTTTTCATTTATTCATATCATAAAAACAGATGCAATAAATGGTTAGGACCATTTGAAGATATTTTACAAGCTGTTCCATCTGCTTTGCTGGCATTCTACCCAAGCAGTGTGGGTGGTTCTGAGTTCTGAGTCATCTCTATCTAACAGTTATATAACTTGGCATGAAATGGAACTATTTTCTTTCCTTTCTTTTCTTTCTTTTTTTTTATGGCCTGGAGTGGATAGGAGGAGGTCATTTATTTTGTTTTGTTCCACCTTAAGTCAAGGGAAAAAGAAGAATTCTTTTTTATGTATTTTTTCAGTGTTCAGAGTGCCTTGGCTGGTAATTTCCTAGAAGGGTAGTTTAGGTATCCCTTGGGGGTAAGATAGAAGCTGTCATTTGTTGCTCAGTTGTCAGCATAAATCTTCTGACTGGTTATGTCCATCTGTATATTGCATCTTCTACTTGCTTTGTCCCTGGTGTATTAGAAGTAAAATATGAGCTGATATTCACCAACATAAGAAAACATGACTTCTCATCTGATATTCACATCCTCTCATTTCAAGGAAAACTTTATACATCCAATTTCACCCAGAGAGCAGCTTTTGACACAATATAGTGTAAGAACACATGAAAGGGGCATGAATTCAGGCTTACGCAAAAGTAGAAGCTTACATGAATCGTCTTTAGGTAGTCTTATACAGTAATTTTTAAATCTTTGCTCCATTCATGATTTATTTTCCTCTCAAGACCCTGAGAAATAAGTTAGAGAAGGTTTTATAATAATATTTATATTTCTATATTGCATAAAGAAATGCTGATACCTGGAATTTTAGGTGAATTGCCCATGAGTATAAATATTGGAATTATAAATGGATTCTGATTTTTAGTGTTATCTGTACAACACTAAATATCAGTTAGAGAAAGCATGAATGAAGAATCTTATGAGAGGGTCTAACAATTGCTCTGACACATGTACAGCTCCCACTTCAGGATTGAGGTGCAAATTCTCCCAACTACCTGAAGTGTTGTCAGTTGACCATTTAATTTTTCTCTGGGAATTTGTCCTCAAAGAGCAGCCCCTCTTCTATAGTTAAGCCCCTCCCTTTGGTACATTCTCCATCTACTGACTGGTAAATATGGGGTAAAAATGCCTAGTTTCTTGACCTCAAGGCATGAAACTCTCTAACTTCGGAGCTTCCCCTGGAATCAGCTAACAATTTTAATGTGAATACATCAAAATTACATTTCTCCAGAGCCCTGTCTACTCATACTTCCATTACTTTTTAATAAACTTTCTACATGCAAATCTTGTCTATGGCCATACCACCCTGAATGCGCCCAATCTTGTCTGATCTCGGAAGCTAAGCAGGGTCGGGCCTGGTTAGTACTTGGATGGGAGAGTCTCACATCTTTAAAGAAAAAGCTGTAAATGGTTAAGCTTAGTGAGAAAGGTATGTCAAAATCCTGGATAAGCTGAAAACTAGGCCTATTGCACCACTTAGCCAAGTTGTGAATGCATAGTGAAAGTTCTTGAAGGAAATTAAACTTCTATTCCAGTGGACTCTTGAATATTAAGAAAGCAAAACAGCCTTATTGCTGATATGGAGAAAGTTTTAGTGGTCTGGATAGATCAAACAAGTCACACTACTCCTTTATGTCAAATCCTAATCTAAAGTAAGGCCCTAACTCTCTTTAATCCTATGAAGGCTGAGCGAGGTGAGAAAGCTGCATAAGAAAAGTTGGGGCCCAGCACAGTAGCTCACGCCTGTAATCCTAGCACTCTGGGAGGCCGAAGAGGGCCGCTCAAGGTCAGGAGTTCGAAACCAGCCTGAGCAAAAGTGAGACATCTGTCTCTAGTAAAAATAGAAAGAAATTAATTAGCCAACTAAAAATACATAGAAAAAATTAGCCGAGCATGGTGGTGCATGCCTGTAGTCCCAGCTACTCAGGAGCCTGAGGCAGGAGGATTGCTTGAGCCTACGAGTTTGAGGTTGCTGTGAGCTAGGCTAACGCCACAGCACTCTAGCGCAGGCAACAGAGTGAGACTCTGTCTCACAAAAAAAAAAAAAAAAGAAAGAAAGAAAGAAAGAAAGAAAGAAAGAAAGAAAGAAAGAAAGAAAGAAAGAAAGAAAGAAAGAAAGAAAGAAAAAAGAAAAGAAAAGTTGGAAGGTAGAGAATTTTGATTCATGAGGTTTAAGGAAAGAAGACATCTCCATAACATAAAAATGCAAGGTGAAACAGCAAGTATTCATGTAAAAGCTGCAGTGAGTTATCCAGAAGATCTAGCTAAGATCATTGATAAAGTTGGATACGCTGAACAATAGATTTTCAATGTAGATAAAATATCCTTATAGTCAAATAAGATGCCATTTAGGACTTTCATAGCTAGTGGGAAGAAGTCAATGCCTGGCTTCAAAGCTTCCAAGGAGAGACTGACTCTCTTCCTAGGAACTAATGCAGCTGGTGACTTTAAGTTGAAGCCAATGCTTATTTACTATTCTGAAAATCCTCATCCCTTAAGAATTATGCTAAATCTACTCTGCCTGTGCTCTGTATATGGAACAAATCCTAGATGACAGCACATCTGTTTGTAGCATAGTTTACTGAACATTTTGAACCCACTCTTGAGACCCACTGCTCAGAAAAAAAGATTTATTTCAAAACATTACTGCTCAGTGACAATGCACCTTGTCATCCAAGAACTCTGGTGAAGATATATAAGAGGATTGATGTTTTCATGTCTCCTAATGCAACATCCATTTTGTAGCCCATGGATCAAGAACTACTTTATACTTTCAAATTTTATTATTGAAGAAATATATTTTGTAGGATTATAACTTTCATATATAGTGAGCCCTCTGGTGATTCTAAGCAAAGTATATTGAAAACCTTCTGGAATGGATTCATCATTTTAGATGCTATTAAGAATATTCATTTTTATGGGAGGAGGTCAAAATATCAACATTAATAGGACTTTGGGATAAGATGATTCCAACCCTAATGGATGACTTTGAGAAGTTAAAGACTTCATTGGAGGAAGTAACTGCAGATGTGGTGGAAATAGTAAGAGAATTAGAATTAGAAGTTGAGCATGAAAATGTGACTGAATTGTTGTAATCTCATGATAAACTTGAATGGATGAGAAATTGCTGCTTATGGATGAGCAAAAAAAAAAATGGTTTCTTAAAAGCAAATGTATGTCTAGTGGAGATGCTGTGAACATTGTTGAAATGACAACAATGGATTTAGAATATTGCATAAATTAAGTTGATAAATCAGCCGGAGGTTTTAAGAGGATTGACTACAATTTTAAAAGATGTTCTACTATGGGTAAAATGCTCTCAAATAGCATTACACGTTACAGGGAAACCTTTGTGAGAGGAAGAGTCAATTGATGAGGCAAACTTCAAAGTTTTCTTATTCAAACAATTGCCACAGCCACCCCAATCATAAGCAACCATCACCCTGATCAATCAGCAGCCATCAATATCAAGGGAAAATCCTCAACCAGCAAAAAGATTATGATTCACTGAAGGCTCAGATGATCATTAGCATTTTTATCCATAAAGTAATTTTAATTAAGGTATGCATGTTTTTAGATATAATGCTATTACACATTTAATAAATTACACATTTAATGATATTATGTAAAAATAACTTTTAAATACATAGGGAAAACAAAAATGTCATGTGACTCACTTTATTGTGATGTTGACTTCATTGCTGGCCTCTGGAATCGAACCCACCATATATTTCTGAGGTATGTCTATATTTCTTTGAATAAACTTTCTTCCCCATTCTCTTTTTTACCTTTTTCTGAAACTTCTATAATGCATTTATTAGTCCTGATGAGGTCCCTTAAGTCCCTTAAACAGCCTTCCCTTTTTAAAATTCCGTTTTATTTTTGCTCCTCTGACTGGATGATTTCTAATAATCTGTCTTTGAATTCACTGATCCTTTCTTCTGTTGAATGTAGTCTACTGTTGAACCTCTCTATTGATTTTTTTAGTTCATTTAGTGTATTCTTTAGCTTTATGATTTCTGTCTGGTATTTTTTTTTTATATCTTCTAACTATTTGTTTGAATTCTTACTTTGTTTATACAATGGTCTCCTGACCGCAGTGAAAATCTTTATGGCCATTTTTTTTTTCTTAATTCTCTGTTGGGTAAATTACTTGTCTTCATTTTATTAATATTATTAAGATTCTTTTCTGGAGATTTACATGTTCTTTTGTTTGGAGATTATTTTCCTGTTTATTCATTTACCTTGACACTTTGTATTGGTTTCTGTACATTAGATAAAATAGCCACCTCTCTCAATCTTCACAGACTGTCCTTATGTAGTAGATTAACCTCACAAATCAGTCCAGCCGGAGATTCTGGGTGCCTCTCAAACCTTTGTGTTTGTCCAAACCACCGTCTTTGATCTTAGTAGCCAGAAGAAGACTAGAGTATTCCAAGTCCCTTCAGTGGCCTGAGACAGATGAGTCAGAAGCTTTGCCCTAAGTAGAAGCCAGTAAAGTTTAGATATTTCAATTATTGTCAAGGAATGAGTACCTTAAAATCATAAAACTTGGATTATTAAGGGTTAAATGTGAGATTTGCTCTTGAGCTATGGAGAGGGGATTGTGGCTACAAAAATATATATTCTAACTAATTACATCACATGTACCTTAAGCTTTATACACATCAGTGTATTTGATTAATACAAATAATATATGGAATAACCATTTTGGACTGCATTTAACATGAAAAGATTTGAAAGTGGCCTTCTGTTTTTGTTTCTCCAATTTTTTTTCTCACTTGAGAAATTCCTGGGTCACTAAGGAAAAAGCACTGGCTCTAATTCAATTTCTAGGTAGTTAAACAGTATCAGAAATGCCAAACTGCTGAACCTCAACTCAACTTAAAAACCATGACCTGCACATTCATTGGGCTAATGGTCTGCTTTACTCTTTCCTTTCCTAGATTGCCTCTTTACCTTTTCATTCCTTTATAAAACAGCATTTCTTCTAGGTGAGCACCCCTGCAAGGGCAGGCACAGAGAGTGGTCTCAACTATTAAGGTGACACCGTTAATCGCCTTTGACAATATTCATTTGTGGCTGAAGTGAAGCATTTCCATATCAGAAATGACACTTTGATATTATAGTGCTATTAACACCTACATCCACAAATGCAGAGATGTTGGCCAAGGATACTGAAATTCACTTCAAAATAAATCATTTGACATCCAGATTGGGTAACGCCTGGTCAAACATTAACACAGACCTTTCAGAGCATATCTATACAAATAATGTTGGAAAAACCTTCCTTAAAGTAGTGTGAAGGAAAAAAGGTATGAACAGCCAAATAGTAGAAAATTGGCAGTATTCAGTTCATTTTTAATATCACATGGTACAGATATGAATATTATTATTGCCTTCCTGCTTTTGAGGAGGTCATTTAAATGGATAATTCTCATCTACTCACTAACAAATGCTTAGTACTATGAGACTAGCACTGCATTGTGACAGAGCATAAAATAAAGACACAGCCCAGCTGAGGAGTTCACATAATTCTTCTTAGAGGAGATGGACTCTGAGTTATATGATGAAGAATAAGTAATAGTGAAGAAGTGAAGGTAGAGCATTTTAGTGCAAGGATATGCACAGAAACCCAGAGAAATGGAAGCTGTAGAGTACCTAAAGTAGTCCAGGATATGAATAATGGTGGAATATGATGATGGAATAAAAACTAGGGACTGGGTCTTAGAAAGCTTAGCATATCACACTCAGATGCTTAGATTTAATCCTGTAAAAGTTGAGGTTTATATAGTTTCAAAGAAGTGAGTAGAGTGATTGGCAATGAAATTCTGCATATCCCAAGGTATATTGCCAAACTCTAATCATTATTCCTACCTCCAAAATAATAGAATTATAAGAAAGCTTGCAGATAAATAAAAAAAATGCTCCTCATTTTTAACAGATGAAAAAAACTGAGACTCAGAGAAAGGTGACTTGTTTTAGGTCACATGCCAAAATTGGAAAATGCATGGTTAAAATTGAAATCTCAAAAATCCCAGTTTAGGATTATTCCCAGGCAAATGAGATCCTTGTCATGATCTATTCAAATCTAAGTATTGCAATACATTCCAATTCAGTGCATAGTTACCATTCTCTAATTTGAAATAAAATAAAATTAGTAAGTTACTGAACACTTTGAAAATGGTGATTCTTTGAAAGAACTGAGAAACATGCTTGTTATAGTTCACTACTTCAGAAAGTAAAATATGTGGCAAGAAGCCAAACTGGATATCAGGAGAGAATAGTTCTGTTGTGTCTTGTAACTAAATAAATGATCATGGGTAATGATTTATCTTCTGCCTTGGTTTCCTAATCTATAAAATGGAGTTAAGTCTAGGCCATCAACACTCTCCACCTGCATATAGCATGTAAGGATGATATGTGATAACAGAGGGGAAACTGTACTTAAAACTCAATGTTCCACACCAGTGTTTCCCCATATGGTGCATGCCCTACTAGTACTACATCATGTGATTTTAGGTAATAAGTGAAAACATGTGTACAAGTTATTATATTGCCTCTCAGCTTCAAATCCACTCTTCTTTGCCTTGATTTATTATCTCAGCTAAAAAAAAAGTAAATATTTCTCTTTACTTCAAGTGGAGGAATTTGGGGCTTTGTCGATAGAGGGTGCTGGAGGGATGTGGGAAAGCATAGCAGAGCTAAGGGCTTTTCTCCCTAATTCCTGTGTACATTTTTCTTCCTCTTGTGGCTGCCAGTGGTGTGCAGGATGCCCAGCGGAACTCACTCTTCAATAAGTTTCTTAGGCTGCATTTTTGGACTAGCTTCAGTTCGCTGACACCTCAATTGGTGACTTCCTCGGAATAAGCTATGCCCTAAGTCATGCCAATAAAAATCCTTTCCATTTTCCAGAGAGCTGTATCCAGCATCAGAATCTCAGCAGTGGGGGGAAGGACTCGCCCACTTGCCCTTGTTCTCTCCTCAATTACCTCTCCCTCATCCCTGTAGGCAGTAGCTTCTCCCTATTGTGTAGTCTTTATTTCTTAAAATGCTTTTTTATCTCTTTTAGTAATTAACAAGTTTTACCAGTTAAGGCTGCTTTATAATAATTTATTTCCTGCTCAAATAACTAGTGTGATTTCTATCTTCTGACTGGGCCTTGATTAACACAGAATTATTTAATATTTTGATTATTAATGTATGTATACTATGAAATTGTGATTAGACTCAAATTATTTTTTCATGATGGAAATATAAAGTTTGTACCTTACAACAACTTGCTTTTTATTATACTTAGTTTTTATGATCTCATTTTTATTTCATATATAAAATAGAGAATAGATTAACTTTTCAGGGTTGTTGTAAGGATAAAGTGAGATTATGTACATAAATCTACACTTAGTACATTCTATAATAAATTGCCCAAGATAAGATACCTAGTAAGTGATAGATCTGGGACTCAAACCATAATCTGGATACAATTTCTGTGGATGTTGTTTATAATAGTCAAATACTAAGAATGAGCTGCATATTCCATTATAGCAGGGAAGAGGTTAAATTGCTGTTCACCAAAATAATGTAATAATAATTAGTGAAAATAAAGAATGAGTTATAAGTGTATATTGACCTTAAAATATAAACATTGTGGATTAAAAAAATAAAAACAAAGAAGTTCCAGAGCTATGAACATTGAAAGATCCTAGTTTTGTAAAACAAAATAATGCAAATGCATATACATGTACATTTAATTATGTTTATAAAAGTGTGAGAAAAACAAGAAGGCTGCACATCTAATTCTTGGAGTTGTGATTTTGAAGTGGAAGAATAGAATTTCCTTTTATTAAAATATATAATTTTACATAGTCTATAGGTGACTTTAACTTTCTTTTTAATTTTGTGCAGTAATTTTTGAGTAAATTTTGAAGTACATTGTGTTCTTACAACTGTGTCTATCATGTACTTTGCATAATTCTGCAGTAATATGAAACTTATCAGATGCTTTCTCTAAAGGCAGCAGTTGTAAAGATCTCAAGAAATTACTCCTTAAGAGCAATATCATCAGAATGCCCAGAATGGCATGTGATTCCTCCCCAAACTCTCCATGTCAAGAGTACTCTGCGCATTCCCTGTTAATCTGGATGACTGAGCTTCTCACCATATGCTTATTGGCTAAGAATATAAGTTTGACATATAGACTCTCCTCTCAAAGTATGGATATTCCCTATTAATTTCTTTACGATGAAGATCTCAGCTAGATTCATAAAAGTTGCAGATTCTGAACATGAAAAGGGAAAAGAATGGCGTGGTGTTTTAATCACCTTCTGTTTACTCCATTGGCAAGGAAGGGATTCCCTACCTAGGGATACACAGATGACTGGACACATGACACCCAACACTGGACAGATGAAATCATTAGCTTATTAGTTACATGCACTCACAGCCTGCAGGCAAATGATGCTGCATGCCATGCAGAGCCACATGAAGGTTGCACAAGGGAACAGAGTGAACAACCAGGAGCTATGGGAGACAGGCTTTGTAGTGTCAAAAGGATGAGGTGCTGTCTAGTTTTTGTAGGAAGGATGTAATTAATTGCCTTATTTGAATAATTCCATGGGCTGGCAAAAGAAAATTTATTACTCTGGGACTGCACTTGATCCTTTGGAAATAGGATTGTTTGGCGAGGGGACCTTATCTATAGAAGCAGAGTGGGCAGGGGAACTTGTGGTTAGGCCATTGGAGTCCCTTGTGATTTCACCAAATGTCAAAGCAACACATGATAATGCAAGAATGATACCTCATATCTACTAAAAATAGAAAAATTAGCCAGGTGTGCTGGTGCATGGCTGTAGTCCCAGCTACTCAGGAGGCTAAGGCAGGAGGATAGCTTGAACCCAGGAGTTTGAGGTTGCAGTGAGCTACAACAATGGCACTGTGCTCAACCCAGGGCAACAGAGACTCTGCTCAAAAAAAAAAAAGAGAGAAAAAGAAAGTGGACCTAATTTTAGGCCTTACATCATGCATGGATGAGGGTTATACCACAATTTAAATGACTTGAACTTAAACAAGTCAGACTTAGAATACTGAATACTAAATCCAGTACAATAGTCCTCCTCTTGCCTTATCTGTGGCTTCTCTTCCATGGCTCTGGTTACTGATGGTACAAATATTAAAGGTTGAATTCCAGAAGTAAACAATTCATTCATAAGTTTTAAATTGGGTGCTGTTCTGAGTAGTGTGATAAAATCTTGCATGGTCCCTCTCCATTCTGCCTAGGATATGAATCATCTCTCTGTCCAGTGCATTCATGCTGTAGATATCCCCTACCCACTGGTCACCTCAAAGCTATCTCCATATAGCAGTGCTGTGTTCATGTAGCCCTTATCTTACTTAATAATGGCCCCATAGTGCAAGAGTAGTGATGCTGGCATATTGCTATAATTATTCTATTTCATTATTAGTTATTGCTGTTAATCTCTTACTGTGCCTTATTTATAAATTAAAATTTATCATAGATATGTTTGCATAGGAAAAACATGGTATACATACAGAGAGAAAGCTTGGGACTATCCGTGGTTTCAGGCAATCCTGGGGGACCTGGAACATATTCCCCATGGATAAGGGTGGACTACTATAGTTTTCTAAATACAGCAGCCTATTTATTACAGGAGTTGTGTGACAGTGTTTATTTTTTGTTTTAAAGTGTATTTGTTGACTTCCTAAAATAATACCAGGTGTATTCTATAAAAAAATCACATTTTGTCACTGTTAGCTTCCATAAATTGCCCTCAACTTCATGCCAAATATTAATTTCTGTTCTTGAATTAGAACTTAGGCATTTTAAACTAGGAAATTATTTATAAAGTTAAAAAAGAACAACCATTGTTATATCATCTAGTATTTCTAATAACTAACTTAAAAATTATTTTAGTATGGCACCCATAAGAACATAAACATGGGCATCATAATTAATCTGCAGCTTGGCCAAGAAACAAAAAGTGTACATGAAACTGATTGTGAAAATGAACACCTTCTATTAAAAGGCCATGCAGATAGTAATATGTGGATTTAACCACTGAGGCACTGTAGGAAAAGCATATTGTCAGTAATAATCAGAAATATAAGTCATAGAAGTTTGTAACTAATGAAAACAACTCAGTTTCATGAGTGTAAATTGGATGAATAACCAAGGAAGTACTTTTAAAGGACAGTGTGTGAGGATTTGTTAAGAGAAATGAGACTGAAGTCATTTAAGAGTCACCGTTTTAGCTTTGAAGTAGACAGAAGTGCGTTCTACCACCTACCAGTATGTGATGATGTCTTACTGGCTTAATTTCTCAGAGACTCTATTGACTTATCTGGAAAATGAGAATAACAAAACTTTTCTCATAGCTTTGCTATGAAGAGTAAATGAGATAATGCACGGCAAGAGCCTGGCAGAAAACTAGGTGCACAATAGCACTCAAGGAATATCACTGTTGTTCTTCATACTGCACTGGCAATGGTTTGACTCAGAAAAGAGGCAAACTGTGTGTTATCTACATGTGTCCTGAGTTATTCAGATTAATTTCCTACAAGTAGAATTCTAACTGCATAAAAGTCACATGGAAATTTCACTAAACTGCTGTGCTCTTGACCCAAAAATCTTGGATTCTGAATCAGTATGTAGGTCATGGGGACCATGAAGCTGCCTTTCAAACAACTACTTCGAGTAATTTCTAGGTACACTTTTTAAGGCACTCGTGGTTTCATCTCAAATAAGCAGATGTCTCCCAACTGCCTTCTTCACATTACCAGGATAGTTAAAAATGAGCACTAGTTATGTTTTCAGGACCAAGAAGCAGGAGAAAAAGGCACAGAAATAGTATTTGTATGACAGATAAAGTTAGGCAGATATGCTCTATGGATGGAAAACATGCTGAAAGATTTAGCAGAAACGCCACAGGACTTTAAAAAATGTGTCCATGGTCCTTTTGGGGGATATGATGGGATTATTTTCTGCTCCTTACCAGGATCCTGCTTCAGAGCAAAAGTCCTTCAGGAACGGACTGGCTTGGTTCATCAAGCGACAGACATCTGTGCAGATTCCAATACCCCTACAGAATATAAGACAAAAAGTGTTATTGAATTTATGTTGATGGTGTAACCCCAGTGGACGTAGAAAATCCAGCCGAATCCAAAGATCAGTGCCCTGTGAAAATTCAAACACAACTGGGATTCTGTAAGAATGTATAGAAGAAGGAAAGCTTGAGACCAATGCACCCTGCTACTGACCATTTGTGAGTAACACAGGAGGTTTGGAGCATCTGAGCAAGAAATGAGGAGCAGTACAAAAGGAAGACTCCAGTGGAGTGTGCATGTGTGTCTGTGTGCCAGAGAAATGCTCCACGTCACCATGTGCCTGCCTCCTTTGAGGATGCATGTGTTCATACTACCCAGGACTCTCATCTAATCCCCACAGGTGCAGGCATTATTATTCCAATTTTAGAGAAGGAAAACAAAACTCAAGAAAGTAACCTGCCTAAGGTCGCCTAACTAGAAAGCGCCAGAAATGGAACTGGGACCTAATCTGTATAAAGACAAGATTGTGCTAATTCAAAACATGCCACTTTATCTTAGAAGCGAAAATACACAAGGAAACAAACAAAAACCCCTTTCTCTTCTCATGCCCATTAAGATAAGAGTGTGGACAGTGGATAAAACAAAATGGCACGAGCCTAGAAAGGAAATATACCAGTTCTCAACCTGAAACCATGGTAGTAATAACCAAATTCACTTCCTTTCTTCCTCCTTCCGGTCTTCTTTCATTCCTTCCACAAACTATCCAATCGGTAACCACTATATGTCAGTTACTAGGCTATAAACTGCATAGACATAGAGAATGGTGTTTCTCTGACTTCCTGCTTCATACTCTCCTGGACTCACTGTATTCCAGACATACTGGCTTTCTTACTTGTCCTCAAACACATCCTTTAGTTGTTGATCACTTTTCCATGTGCTAGACACCCCTTTTATACTTAATCTTATTTCATTCTCAGACTAACCTTATTTTGCTATAATTTCACTCAACATCACAAAGAAAGTATTTGGTACATCAAGGATTCTTGTCTTTTCTGGGAACAATCCAGACAAATATGGCAGGGGAAAAGGAGGGGAGCTATGCCTACAAACTTTGTAAAACAAAATTGGAGCCAGCCATGGTTATCTGCAATCCCATAACTCCTAAGTAGTGATGCCCTAAGGTCTCTTTTAGCCTTCAGCACAAATAAGCTTTGACTCCTGCAGCACGCATTAAATTTATAATCATGGTTTACAAATATCTTCAGCCTGTAGCAAATTACTGCAACTATTTTCTGTTCCTAACCGAAGGCAATATATGATGAGTACTTAAACACATACACAGACATAGCTATATAGTATTTGTAAAATAATGTATATACTCTTTATCCCCAAAGCAATCTGCAGTCAGTAGTGGCATGACGTGCTTTACTCTAGAGGACTAAAATTATACTATACTAAACTCTCCAAATGATTTGATAAATCTGGCAGAGGCAGCCCAAACGAATAGGTATTATTGTGTCATAAATGGTCCATTAGATTGATTACGGTAAGCAGAGAGCTTTAAAAGGCATAAATTAGAGGAATGAATTGGACTTCCCTCATGGAGTAACTCAGTGGCATTGCCAATTCAGCATGAAAGAGCCCAAACACTGCTATTCTTGGGGATGATGGCCCCAATGACAAATTAAGTGTAAGTGCATATCAGGGAGGAGATGCAGTGCTCCTCTCTTAATGGTGTCATTTCTCTGAAGTTGCTGGAGGTGAACTGTGAAAGGACAGGCAGGGCAACTTCCCAAATATCAAGTCTCACATTGCTTTGTTGCTTAATTACATATGCATAAATGCCAAGTGGTCTATAGAACAGGAGCCTCTGACTTTTAATTGGGTGTTTTCCTGTATCACTGTCCCCTGCTGTTCCCTCTCATGTCTCTAAGCTGCTCTTTTACTGTCTATTTATAGGAGAGACATTCCCAGGCCTCACTGGGCTTTGCTCCCCTTTCCTGAAGCTAGTTTGCAATTATGGAACCACACAGGTCATCTCATTGCCATGCACTTATTTTCAAAGGAAACTTTGAAATGACTCCTTGATAGAACTTGTTAGAATCCAAAATAAATCCCCTTTTATTTGGGCATGGTAAATATAAAACTTCAAGGAAAACAAAATAATAAAAAAAAAACCCACTGCAAAAAATCAATAGATCCTTATATATTCTTTTTATTAGTGACCTTGTCAAGATAAAATAATAACTTTCTTCTCTGACATTGAACACGTTATTTTATGGGCAGAACAAAATGGCCTTTATTTTCACCTTTTAGGGGCTTGAGGGCACATAGTTCATAGAGGAGAGAAGAAATGCACTATATTCCAGGCAGAAGGCTCATCCTCCCTTGCTGCAAGGCAGGCATTTGCCTTTGTGCTTTCAGCCCAGAACTACGATTAGTGACTGCTGTGTTCCTTTTATGATGGACACTGCTTTCCCACCAGGTAAACTTATGTGGAAATTACCTTGAATGAGTGAATACTTATTGAGCACCTACTACATTTTAATTGTGCTGCTAAGCATTTCATATGTATTATCTTTATTATATTTTTCATTACCTCACATTTTTCTATATTTGTTTGTGATCTGCCCCTTTAAAACAGACTATAGGTTCTAATGGGTCAAAGGTTTTGTCTAGTTTGTTTATGGTTGTATTACCAGCCCAATGAGCAATGTGTAGTCAGAGTATGCAAACAAGAAATATTTATTGAATAACTGAGTAAATTAATCTGTGTGAAAAGCAAAAGCATTGTTCTGTGGTCTGAATGTTTGTCCTCTCCCCTAAAACTCATATGTTGAAATCCTAAACTTGAAGGTGATGGTATGGAGTTGGGGGTGGCCCTTCAGAAATGATTAGATCATGAAGGCTCCTTCATGATTGAGATTAACACTCTTATAAATTGCAGAGATTTAGCTAGGTCCTTCCCACCATATGAGGATCCAGATAGAAGGAGCCATCTATGAACCAGGAAATGTGCCCTTACCAGACAGTGAATCTTCTGGTACCTTCATTTTGGGACTTCCCAGATTCCAGAACTGTGAGAAATAAATGTTTGCTATTTATAAGCCACCTAGTTTTTGGTATTGTTATAGCAGCCTGAATGGACCAAGACACACTGCAAAGGTGTGTTTTACTTAACTTACTTACATAACTTACTCCAGGCCATACAGACAGTGAGATTCAGGATTTGAACAGATGTTATCTAACTTAGAATCCATGCCCCATTTTACTTTCTAATGATACCTGTGGTATTGGCTTCTGCTTTACTGATATGATTGTCATGTGGAATAGAGCAGTCAGAGGAATTCTACCTCTCATATTTCTATAAATACAGTTTTGAACAACAAGTTCTGTTAGTCTAGAAAGCAAAACATGCCACTCTAGGATTCTGCTCAGTCATACTCCCAGTCGGGAAGTGTATGAGAAAACTGGTAGGGGATACTGGAAGGGAAGAGAAAATAGAGGGCAGGAGAGACAGGGAGGTGTAAGGGGAAAGAGAAGAGAGAAGTAAAAGGTGAAGGAAAAAGAGAGTAAGTATAATACCAGAGCAGGAAAAAAAAAAGCATATTTTGGTTTTGAGGATTCATCTCTCTCCTGAGAAATCTGAACCTCTCCTCTGTGTCATTTAGTCTCTGTATACGGTTGAGTGGTGCAGATTGTTGTGAATCTATTAGCAGTGATTTGCAGCAGACCAATTTAGAGGTCACTTAGGCATGAAAACACTGAGCAAGAAATTGTATACCTAATGAAACAATATCAGTAATAGCATATTTAAATGAACAGTATCAGTAATAGCATATTCTAAATGTTTCATTAAGTCTGAATTGTTAGAATCAGAGCACTGCTGCTTAATAGATTTTACCTTCTTTAACAAGTGTTTCCATATTGATCATATTGTGTTCTCTTGATTGAAGTTAGAAACCTCTCAAAAGTTACAATATTTTTATAATCATATGGTTTTTACAGTAATATTGTATTTGAGTATCTTTTTTCATTTATACTCATATTTAATACAAAAGCAAGTTCATAAAAAACACTACATGTGCCTGTGCAATGAATGTGCATAATAAAATTTCAGACATTTACATATTTAAACTAAAGTACCTTTAAAATAAGGTTGTCAGTTCAATCTAGTTTTATATTCCTAAGATCATGTTATGAGAAAAGTAATGCTATCAACCAATAATAGGTTCACTTTCATTTCAAGATCATCAGGTAAAAATATTAGATCTTCAGAGACCATAATACGAATGCTTTTATATTCTTGAAAACATGTCTCACATTTTTATGAACTACATTCAAGCTGTCTTTCTGGGTTATTCTTGTGTTTATAGAAAAAGAAGAGGAAACATTTGAGACAAGTTTCTAAAAAAAAAAAAAAAAAAAAGGCAATCAGTGCTAAAAATCATTTTGTGCTGTCTATGTAGGGCATTGTATGTTTTCCTAAAAATAATTTCATCACAGCTCCACACCTATGTTCCCCGAGCACAACAATCTATCTTATACTCCCTAGTACAAATATTGGCCAAGAAGGCAAACAGTCCTTGGTGACTGACATCAGTCTACAACTGTGGCAGTTGCTTTAGTTTCATGGCAATTGATCTCATTTAATGCTTACAAAACTACTGCAAGGAAGGTGTGCATTTCACAGAAGAAGAGAAATACCAAGGCAAAAACTGTGGAAGTGGTAGAATTCAAATCCAGGTCTCTGACTTCACAGCTTCTGTGTTCTTTGTAATGTCATGCTACAAATGGCCTTCCAGCAGATTCCCTGTGGCATTCTGCCTGCCCTCTGCTTGTTGCAGAGTGAAATTCTGGGTCTGTGCTGCAGATTATCCAAATAAGCTAGGCCACTGAATTATTTAAATGATTTTATTAAGAAGTGCATCTTTTAGAAGGCAGTTTGATGTCCTGAATACCATGAACAACATTTTAGTGAATCACAGGTGGATTTTTCCTTTAATTACATTAAAGTAATCAACAGAAGACCTTCTTTTACTTGCCAGGAAAAGCTTTTAAAACATAACATGTTTCCTTGGACAAGAGTACAAATTCAAAAGAGTAATATTCTTGTCCTGGCTGAAACCAGAGAGCTACAAAAGCTGAGGCCAAAGTTTAGGAAAAGATTTTTGGCTGCACTGCCTTGTTTTCTTGGGTCTTCTTATTTCTGCTCTCTCTCCTAAAAGATATCATCATCTTCTGTGATTTTAGCTATATATTGTAGTCCCTGCCTTCTGCTGAACTCTTGATTATATTTGTAACTATATGAGCGAGCTCATTTTGCTTTCTCCATGTGTCTCTAGTATACAATATTCCACATTAAAGTTATCATATTCTCTCCAAGCCAGCTCTTCCACTGTTTTCCTGTTTGAAACCCAGACTTGAAACATTAAATTCATCTCTCAGTTTACATTTTGCTTTGGTAGAGAAGTACAGAGCTAGCAGCATAACACAGTTGAGCATATGGAGTATATTCTGCAAACAACACAAAAGTTAACCTTGAGTGAGTTGTACTAGAAAAGATTTATATTGGACATTTTAGTCTTCAGCCTCTCCCTGTCCCCTTCCTTGATATTTTGGAGCTATGATTCTTAAGAGATAAAACCTTAGAGATAGGACTACACTCTCGCAAAAATTCCTTCAAGGCTTAGTGCTACTAAATAGCTTTGTTAAAATGGCACAGCTAACTAGCAGTGGGATTCAAACATTTTAAAATTTTAATTAATGACTAGATATGACCAGTGAGAAGCTTCCTAAAAATATGTCCACCTCTTGCACAACATCTCTGTTAAATGAGAACAATTTGCTTTATGATTTGTACTTAAATGCAAGTATGCTGAGAAGTGGTCAAACTCTGGGTAGATTTTGAAGATAGAGTTAACATGATTTGCTGTATTGCATATAGTATGAGAAAAAGAGATGAGACAAAAATAATTTCAGCATTTTGATCTTGTCAACCTAAATAACAAAGAGAGAGGCTCTCTAAAAGGAAAGATACTTAGAAATAAAGCATTGCAGTGGAAATACACATGCCATAGCAAAGCTGTGTCTCCATTCAGGGAGATAAAAGAAGACAGAGGTTTTTAAAGGAAAAAAAACAAGGAAGATTACCTAATTGTTTTGAAACAATTATCCTTGCCTACAAAGATAAATAACAAGGGTGACACCAGCCAGAGGTTGAGCAGTTGTTGGGCAGATGTCCCTGGAGAAGTACTACTTGTGTAAGGTTGCGATCGCCTTTGTGCAAAGGTTGTGGGTTTCACAGTCTTTTGCAATAGTTTCTGTTATGGGCCACACAAGCATTAGAACCCTCCTTTTATGGCCTTTCCTCATTCTATTTGTCAGGGTTTAGTCAACATTAATGACTCTAATTTGATTCTGACAACTTTGACAACCTGGACAACTAAGACAGATGATTTCCATCACTGTGATGAGTAAGGCTGTAGGTGGGGCAGATTTGGGGAAAACTGCAGTCCAGTATAGGATATAGTGAATCTTCCATGTCCATTAGGCATTCAAATGGTAATATTGGCAGTTCGATACATGAACAGAGAGTTTAGGAGAGGAGCCTTTGATGGAAGAAAAACGAGCGATTTTAGATTTATGTGGAATTTTAAAGCAATATACTAGATGAGCTCATCCAGGGAGTGTGGATAAAAAAGAAGATAACCAAGGATTGAGCCTTGTGTATTTCAATACCACGAGGTTGAGAATAAAAATAGGAACCATCAAAGACAGAGAAGGGGCAACAATGAAGTGAAAGAAACACTAAGAGTATTTGGCTTTCCAGGAGCCAAGTGATGAGATTCACTAATGAGGAAAAAGCAGCTATATCAAATTCTGCTGATGGGTCAAGAGAAAACTTGAAATTTTTCATTGGATTTAGTAATAAGGCAGTCATTAGTAATTAGTGTTGGAAGGTTAAAGGGCGAATTGCAGGAGTGAGGATGGAGAGAAAAGATATAGATGGAAGCTACATATAGTCAAACATATTTAAAATATCATTTGTTCAACAAATAAGATTTACTTTTTTTAATTAAATATTTAATATTTAATCTAAATATTTAATTTTACTTCACTCAAGCTACATAATTAGCACAACTTTGAATGGATTTCAATGAACATTGTGCAAAAGCAATGACAAGAAAGAGAGATAAATATTTGTAAATATCACAATCTGGCTTTGTTCAATGTTGCTCAAAAAAGTATTTTCATGTAAGAATGGGTAATATTTTAGAGTAAATTTTACCAAAAGTGCAATATTAACCTTATATGTTATTGTCATGTTCTCTGCAATGTATAAAATAGAATAACATCTGATGTTTGTGATAATTTTTATTGGATGTTTCAAGTTGCACTCAAGTGCTTTTTTGGAAAGCAGATGATTTTTATTCTTTACATTAGTTTAAGGCATAAATTAGTTTTCAGTACTCTGAGATACTTCAGGCAGAATCAAAGCAAAAAATTGACTATACTTTTAGCTAAAGAACTTGCTAAACCTTAAAGGTTCAGTGATATTATTTACATAGAAGTGGGCACGCATTGGAAAGTGCTATTTCTAACAGTTGTCTACTTTAACAAAGACACTGTTCACCAGGTTCCATAAACTTTTAGGATCACTTCATCACCAAAATATTTTCTATAGGGAAAAAAAAACTATTTATGGTGGACAAAGAATTCTATTGAAAATCTAACCACAATAAGGTAGCCCTCCTTTGGAAATGACTCGAAATTTACTTTTAACTAAGCCAAGGTCAATAAGAGTCAGTGTTCCTTTAGTGTACTTACTTGTTATTATTTAGTATATTACACTGAAATGCACAATATGATTCATGGCTAAATCATAAAATGAGTATGAACTCAAGAGGTATCCAAACAGGTCACATGTCCAACTAAAATATTTTCATCACTATAATTACTGTCAAGTCTCAGTCAGTAAATACTCTTAAATTTTGATTATAAGTTAATCAAATAATAGTCAGTAAATACTCTTAAATTTTAATTATAAGTTGATTATAAGATAATTTATATGTAATACAAATATTTAGTGAGAACATAAGGTTGAAAATACAATAGAGTTTTAATGTAGACCATTGGTGGCAAGCAAAATCTACCTACTTGTTCTTATATAAGTAAAAGGTATTTTATTATAAGAGTATGATAATTTGGCTAGGATCTTAAGACAGGACTAAAACTAGGTCCTAAGAGTGAATTGAAATCAGAGACTTGGACACCAGCAAAAAAGTGTATCTCCTCTTTTTACATATTGGTTTTATTTTTGCTTCTCCGTAGGAACTTACATTTGTTGTTTCTAAGGTCTCATGGTAGCACATGTATGGCCATTACATTTTCTGTTTTACATTTCCTTCCCTCAAGAGAACAGAAAGACAAGACTACAATCTCTTAATCTTAATGCCAAACTCTCCAGGAAGAGATTTGGGCCAAGTTTAGGACAAGTACTCCCTCCTATTGGAATCTGAGTTAGACTAATATTCTTGCTCTCCTATGGTCATTTGAATGGAGCCATGGGAGGACAGGGGTGACGGGGGCAGCCAAAAAATTGGAAATTGCTAGGTTGATGACAAAGTTATTTTCCAGTAGTGTATTTTAAGTTAGTTCTTGATGTGTATTTATTGGGCATTGAAGTTCTTAGCATAGTTCATAAAGACAGTCTGTTTCTTTCTGCTTGGGTACTGATGCAAATGCAAATATATTAAACAAAACTAAGTATTGACTATTACCAAAAACGGAATCTTCTATGTCTCATCATGTAATCCCCAGTTTTCTCCCACCAACTCTCAGATTAGACACACATTTTTTGGACATAATAATAAGACAAATAAAATAATATGATATAATATAGAATATAAAAAATAAATTTATAACTATAAGGAATAACTTGGACCATCCTTACAGAAATCTTGTTCTCCTATAATTTTTTCTTTTTAAGACTAAGTTTCCTTATAATGAAAGAGGTTATGTTCCAGAACAAATATGATAGTAACTTAGCTTGTATTAAATTATAGTCAGAAATGAATTTTATGTGGAACTGCCTACCATAGGGAAGACCCAAAATCCATACTTTGAATCAGTTCAACAGTAGGAAAAAATATTTATGGAATACTCTATATAAATGAAAAAATAGTTATAATAGAGTTAAAAATATTTTACTTCACCATCACTTAAGGTAATGTAATGAACTACTTATTTTTCATTTTGAGTTAGACTGAAAATATAAGCATTCAAATTCATAATTATATGGTCAACAGAAATGTTCTCAATAAGCAATGTTTGTTAGTTATACAGCATGTAAACTATAGGTTATACAGTATGTAGAAAAATGTTTGCAAACTCTTTGCACCACATGCATATATATATATAAATTTCAAAATAAAATATTTTTTAAAAATAAAAAAATGTTGAGGATATGTAAAGATTCCATTTGTATTTAATATAAATTTCAAAAATAGGAAAATCTAATCCAATAGTGACAGAAACAGAACAATGATTGCCTCAGGGAGAGAATATTCGCAGGAAAGAAGCACAGGGAAAGATGCATGGCTAAATAGGTTAAATGAGTGTATACATTTTTCAAAATCCATAAAACTACACACTTAAGATCATGTGTATGTGTGTATACATATATACACACAAACACATGCACATATGTGTGTATACATGTCTACACAAATAAACATATCATTACATTTCAACTGTAACACAAAAATTATATTTATGCTTAGGAAATAAATGAAAATATTTTGTAGTAGAAATTATAAAATACATTAATTTATATAAATCTTATAAAATTCATTAGAAATTACTTAAAAATTTGCCACCTAGAAAGAAGCAGTGTCACCTTCTCAGTGCTTTTCTTTCACTATAGATAGTAGATTTCTGGACTAGTTAGGGTAACACTAGCTGCTGAAACAGCCTCAAAGCACGAAAAGATTCAAACACAACAGAGGCTCATTTCTGTTTTGCATACAAGTGTGACTATTCCTTGTCTCTGGGAGACCTATTCTGTGGGATGATGCAGGGACTCAGGTTCCTTTCATCTTGCATGTCCACCATGGGCATTATAATTGTTTGCTTCCATACAAGACATGAGTAAAAACTAAAACAAACGTGGAGGAAACCTATTACTTCTTTCAAAAAGCCTTGGCTGGGAATGGAACACAACTCTCTTCATCTTCTCTTCACAGTAAAAGGTCTCAAAGACCCGTCTACATGATACTTCGTTCAACAGTCATTTATCAATGACAACTTCATTCTGTGAAAGAGGGAGCAGGAAATTTGGTGAACATGTAAAGATCTCAAATACAATATGGTATTGCTTCCAGTTTTCCTCCTTAACATTGTTTTGTATTTTTTCATGTCAAAACCAATTTTATTGACAAAAGATATTAATCCTTGCTAATTGTCCACCCTTGTCTATATCATAATTTATTTAAATTTATGATTCTTTGGACATTTATATTTCCTTGTTTTGATTTTTAAAAACTTTGTTATAATTTATCATTAACATATGGAGAAAAATTATTTCTACAAATTTAAGTTTTCTAAAAGTTAGTCCTAGTAAATGTGGTGTTACTACTACTAGGTGAAATACTAATTTATGAAAACTTTTGATATACATTGATTTTGAGAAACATTATGCTTATTGCATCAGTGAATGACAGTACCAAATATACCTCATCTTCACCAGCACTTAGTATTATCACTGTAACAAAGTGTCAGTTTTATATATAGAACATACTTATCTATCACTAAATCATGTAAGCAACTCAGTTACATTTCTCATTCTCTTCATCCACCTCTATCTTCCCTTCTAGATGTCATATGAGAATCAATAAACATCTTGCAAAACAAGACACAAAATTCCCCAGCAGGAAATAAAGTAACTCAAAGGCATTCATCTGTGGGTGTATTTGATTTGCATTTATCCTTTGAATTTAAAATTCATGTTTAAAGAAATGTAGTCAGCTTGGCCTTTGGCTTAAATATTGAACAAGACTTATGCTTCAAAGTTTTACCCTTTAGGTACAAGGACAATTTTGTGTCAGAAATCTATTCATGTGACCAAGGACAAAATTTTCTTCTTTTTTCATGAAAGTATCATTTTTCATGCACTAAAACTTCTGAAGTAAAAATTAGCTACACCTCATGGCTGATCAAGGTATACCCTCGTATAATTTATCTTCTAGGAGCCATGTATATGTTTTCAAGATTTCTGCTGCATTTCCATCACAGCCATCCTTTTAGAGGAAACAAAGGATTCTGCACTTTACCACCTTCATCCCTACATTCTTAGAAATTTATCTGTAAATGTCATTTTCCACATAAACTTCAACTCCAGATTTCAACTAGTAAAAAAGAATGGGAAATAGAGAATCTTAAAAAGGACATTCTATTAATTTTTTCTTCAAATACACTAAACATACCCCCACTATTGGATCTTCACTCTTGTGGTTTGCTCCCCCTTAAAAAAGCTATTCATTTCTGCCCACCCCTTCAATTTAGCTTAGCTCTCTGTTATTAAGGACTTGATTAAAACCCATCTAAATTGCCCATCTAAACTCCCTTTTCTGCACATTTCACTGTCTTATTTTCCTCATAAGATTTACATTGGCTGAGAGTATTTAACTATTATCTTAGTAGTTTGAGCTCTAGCATAACAGGAACTTTTGTCTATTTTGTTCCCTGCTGTAATCCTAGATCCTAGAACAGAGCCTGACAATAAGGAGATGCTGAGTGAATTGATGGGATTTATTACATAAACTAGTAGATGGCTAAAGTCTATAGGATGGATTACTTTGAGATATCGTTTGTTAAAATATATTCTACCCTTTGTGGATTATTTTATAAATGACAAATCTCATTTATTAAATACATACATTGCTCACTAGGAAAGAGAGAATTGGCAGAATATTGAATACAGATTTCATGGCATACTTTCTCATGTTCTCTCAGTTCCCCCTCCCTCCAATCTACCTTCTGGAGAGGTCAGTTTGTGGGATACTGGAAGTTTGGGGTTGTTAAATTCTCGGAGGGGAAAACTTGGACTAATGAGTTACAAAGGCTGAGAAAGTGCAGGAAGATAAATGTCTCTTACTCCTTTCAATAGACATTTCTGAGTCCCAATGATTCCCACTTCCTGAAGTTTTTCTGATGTAGTCAGTTCAGTAACATGCCACTTTATTTCTGCTTTCATGCCTTCCCCAACTGACTGATTTTCACCTCACTCTTGCTGCCCTAAGGATATAACCCGGGCTCTCTTTTACCTGAAGCTTTGCCTCAGGCTCTGTTTCCTAGGAAGTCTGTGCTAAATAGCTGGTCCTTGACTTTTCAAAACATTTGAAGTAATATAGTTTTCCCAATCCGTGTTACTATTTTAGTGAGAAGATCAGATTGACTTAATTTCCCATTGAATCAGAAAAGAATCAAGACTATGTTAAGCCAAAATTGAAGCTTGGTTATCAGGTTCCTATCTCCTCAACTGTGCTCCCAATACCCAGGAAGAAGACTTTAAAGAATAATAAGCTGAGATCATTCTCCAAATTTGGAAAAAGGATGTGTACTGTGTTGCCTATGTCCCTGAAACATGCCTTGTTCCAAGAATATTTTAATATATTTAGTATTTATAAAGTGGTTGATTAAAAATACAGTCTTTGGGGTTAAGGAGATAGTTTCAAATATCAGCTCTTCTACTCTTTCATGGCTTATAGATAAGAAGTCACTAAACCTTCCCCATTCTCATTGTAATCCACATTTGAATGAAAAGAGCACCACTTTCTAGATTGATTATTGTGAGGATTAATCAGCTGATGTGAATAAAACATTTAGCATCGTTTCTAGCTCTGTGCTAAGAGGAGGCCCATTTTGTCCATCTGGACAGTTTGATTGTCTTAAAATTGCTCCTGTCACAGGATATGATGCTGCACTTCTGTCCCTTTATCACTTTGAATGCAATTGAATATCTATAAATTCATTGCCAAAGTGACATCAAGGGGAGAATTTGAAGGGGTTAAAGCTCATGGAGCTACTGAGATAGGAGGTAGAAGTTTCAAGGAACGGGGATTTTTTTTTTCTTTCCTGAACCTTTTATAGAACGTTGCTCATTGAGAAGCTGATGATAGTCAGACTAAAAATGCGTGGGAGAATCTCCTGTATCAGCCTCTACATAATTTCCTCTTCCCTCATCTTGGGGTGATAAAACCCTACCAAACAAAGACAAAAATTGGAAACCCATCAAGCAAACCAATAGAGTTCTCTCCTCTTGCCATTTATTAGTAATAATATGAACAATTATTTTTATGTATTTATTTGATTTTAAGCCTACCATGATTCAAGAGTTAAAGATTACATAGTATGATTCAAGTTTAATGAAGATCTAAGGGATTTTCAAGATATCGATGATTCTTACCAATGAGGTAAGAAATACTGTGTTTTAGGAAATAGAATGCTGTTACAGCAATTTATGTCTCTTCATTGTGCTTGAGAGTTAAGGCCAAGTGTTTCCAATTTTGGCCTCTCTTTTGTGGAAATAAATGAAGACCACCCAAATGAAGACAAAAGTTATTTCGGGGATCCTCAACTTTTTTAAACAGGGCGCCAGTTCACTGTCCCTCAGACCATTGGAGGGCCGGACTATAGTTTTAAAAAAACTATGAACAAATTCCTAAGCACACTGCACATATCTTATTTTGAAGTAAAAAAACAAACAGGCAAAAACACCTGCATGTAGCCCGCAGGCCATAGTTTGAGGACGCCTGGTTATTTATTCAGCGCTTAGTAGATAGTCACAGAGTCAGCTGCCATCATTTGAGTTTGACAGAACCTCAAAGACAGGCAGGTGTGTGGGAGAGCTTTGTAGTGAAAACTAAGAAAGCTTTGGGATTCTTTGATTGGAAGTTGTTGACATGGAGAGGCTGGAAGTGAACTCACTACAGGTGAAACATCTACAAATAATTTAGGGAGCCTATTTAGCTTTCTCCAATTGGTCCTGTGTTGATAGCAGAGGCAGAAATAGGGGAGTGGGAACTTAGAACTAACTTCTTTACATTCTGGGTTGAATGAAAAGAGGTTATCATTTGGCTTTCTGGAATGGTGCTGCAGAGATTGTGAGTCAGAGATCGACTGTTATATGTGGTCTGGCCATTGCCTGTGTATATGTTCAATCTCTCACTTTATTCATATAACTAGAAAGAGCCTCTTTCATGAGGGCTTGATCCCATACTAGTAATACTAATAATTATCTCTTACTGTCTTTATGCCCATTTGTGATCTTATAATTAAAAAAGAAAACATTGAACAAAGTTGTTGTCTTCTCCAAGAGAAGTTCCAGCCATTCTTCCCCCTATCATTGGCCATTGTTTTACTTTCCCTATCCCATAAGAAAGAGAGATGCATGAAATTGTTAACTTTCATCATATCTCACCAATCTCTCCACTATTTAAAGATTGCTTCAACAGGAAGAAGAAAACCTAGATATCTTTTTGTTAGTTTGTTTGTAAGGGTGCAGTTACCCTCTTTTAAGAAACTGTTTCTTCCTTTCAAAATGGCAGTTACGCAAGGAGATAGGAATTATGGTCTGTGATTCTAGAAAATAAAACACGTTGTTTTCTTTTGATCATTCCTTTCTAACCTGTTGTAATCTTGGCCATTCTTTTCTCTTTCTCTGCAATGCAAAGACTTGAGAATTGTGTCTGCTCTCTGGGGTGAAAATTGACAAAAACCAACCTTTAACCTTCTTTATTCTGGTTTACATAGGCCATCAAAGAAGATTAAAAAATTATTTCTCCAACTATTACAGCCTATATCACTAGTGTTCTTCACAGGGCTACGGGGACAAAATGTCAGCCAGTAATAAAGTTTTACTCTGCTTTGCTTCATCCTTGTATATACATCTCCATAGAAGAACTCAAGAGAGGGAGTACTGGCCAAATGCCATCTCAATTTCATCTCACATTATTATTTCCCAAAGAGCAATTCAGATAGCATTTTAACTCCCTGTAAGGAAACTAATTTATACAGATTAAAAACAGAATACAAATGACCCATGGCCAATAAATGAGAAAAAGTTTAAGGCATTTTCTGAAACTCAGTTTTGAAAGTCTTTTTCCTCTTTAGCCTTTCCTTTTATACATGCATTTGTTCAGTACTCAGTGTATGCTAGGCAATAGATAAAGTAGTGGGCAAGACAGATGTATTCTCTATCATACTTTTCAGAGGAGGCTGAAAATAAATAAACAATTATTTAATATAGTGATATGCTCTTACAAGTAAATAAAACTACAGTGTGGTTTGGCAGTAAGAAAAGTCTCTCAATCTAATATTATTCCCCCACTTCCATCCCCTATTGTTTACATGACATTACTGAACATGAGTTTTTGGATCTATGGGCTTATAATTTCTATCAAATTTGGAGTATTTCAGCTTACTATATTTTCAAATATTTTTTATGCCTTCTCCTAGACCAAGTTTTATATATATATATATATATATATATATATATATATAAAATATATAGTACATGTATATATGTATATATGTATACATGTATATATGTACATGTATATTGTATACATATATACAATATATGTATACTATATTCCATGGGTCACAAAATCTTTCTTAAATTTTTCCAGACATTTGTTTTCTCCTTTTTATATTTTGGTTTGATTCTATTGCTATGTTTCCAAGTTTACTGATATTTTCATTGTGCAATATCTAATCTGCTATTTATCTGATTCAGTAATGTCTTAATTTTAGATATTATTTTTTAATCTACAAAGGTTTCATGTTTTAGTATCATAAATTTCTCTCCTATCTTCATGTTTTTAATTAAATACCACTTCATAGTTATAATAGTTATCTTAACATCTTTCTCTGCCATTGTTTCTGTCATTTCTGTGTTTATTTCTATTGAATGCTTTTATTTTTTCTGGGTTATAGTCTATCTTTTCTTGATTCTTGGCATGTATTAAATATTTTCATTGGAGACTGGACCTTATATATCTTATGCTTCTATTTTGGCAGTTAATTTTGGCAATTAAGTTACTTTGGCTATATAACTTTGAGGTGTGTTTTAAGTTTTTGTAGTGTGTATCTGGAGTAGACTTTGCCAGGGATAATTAAGCCATGCTTCTAAAATAAGACTCCTCTGAAGTTTCTACCAAATGGTCTGGCTGATCACGAAGGATTGTATACTGTCTGGCTGGTTAGCCATTAAACAACTCCTTGCTTTGTGTGAATTTTCAATTTTTTTTGTCTTATAAGTTTATGGTAATGTTGGACTAGAATTGTAAAATTTTATTGTATGTACATATAGCCAAGTATTCAGCAAAGACTTAAAGAATCTGTTATGTAGATTTCTGAAGCTGTGTTTCTGCATAATTCTTTCTTTCTAGAGCTCTGCCCTGCTAATTTCAGTCACCTAACCCCTGAAATCTAGTCTTTTTTTTTCACAATTCCTGCTTTATTTAGTGTTTTTTTAGTGTTTATTTGTTTAGTGTTTTAGTTTATTTATTTAGTGTTTTTTTATTATAGGGTATTATGAGAGTACATTTTGTTTACATTTTATGTCTTTTCCTCACCCAAGCGAGGGTTAGAGATATGCCCTTCCCCTCTGCAAGGCTCACCGTGTCCTTTAGTTGTGAGTTTACCTCCCAACCCCCGAATCTCTGGAGAATATTACTAACATGTGAGCACCATAGTTTTAATCAGTCAGTACTAATTTGATGGGGAGTACAGTGGAGCCTGTTTTTCTGATCTTATGATACCTCACTTCAGATAATGGGCTCAAGCTCAATCCAGGAAAATATAAGAAGTGCTAGATCACTGTCATTTCTTATAATTGAGTAATATTCCATTGTACACACATACCAAATTTTAATAACCCACTCATGAATTGACAGGGACTTGGGTTGTTTCCACATCCTTGCAATAGTGAATTGTGCTGCCATAAACATTTGGGTGCAGATGTCTTTATTATAGACTATCTTTTGCTCTTTTAGGTAGATGCCTAATAGTGCTATTGCTGGATAGAATGGTATTTCTATTTTTTAGCTTTTTGAGGTACCTCCAAATTCTTTTCCACAGAAGTTGCACTAGTTTGCAGTCCCACCAGCAGTGCTAGAGTGTTCCTATCTCTCCACATCCTCACCAGCATTTGTTGTTTGAGTATTTTTTGATAGAGACTCATCTCACTGGGGTTAGGTGATGTCTCATTGTCGTTTTGATTTGCATTTCTCTAATAATTAGAGATGTTGAGCATTTTTTAAAAAATATTTTTGCTGGCCACTATTCTGTCTTCTTATGAAACGTGTCTATTCATTTCCTTTGCCCATTTATTGATGGGGTTGTTTGATTTTTTTCTTATTGATTTTTTAAGTTCTAGGTAGATTCTTGTTATCAGCCCTTTATCAGATGTGTAGAAAGCAAATATTTTCTCCCATTCTGTAGTCTGACTATTCACTCTAATGATAGTTTCCTTTGCTGTGCAAAAGCTTTTTAATTTGATCCGATCCCATTTATTTCTTTTTGTCGTTGCAATGATTGCTTTGGGGGTCTTCTTCAAAAATTCTTTGCCTAGGTTGATGTCTGAAAGGGTCATCCCAACATCATCTTCTAGAATTCTTAAGGTTTCATGCCTTAGGTTTAAGTCCGTTATCCATCTTGAATTGATTTTTGTGAGAGGTGAGAGGTGGGGATCCAGTTTCATTCTTCTGAATGTAGCTATCCAGTTTTCCCAGCACCATTTATTCAAAAGAGATTCTTTTCCCCAGTGTATATTTTTGTCTGCTTTATCAAAGATTAGATTAACATATGTGGATGGTTTCATCTCTGGATTCTCAGTTCTATTCCAAAGGTCTATGTCTCTGTTCTTGTGTCAATACAATGTTGTTTTAGTTATTATAGCCTTGTAGTACAGCTTGAAGTCTGGTAGACTGATACCTCCCAGTTTGTTCTTTTTACTTAAGATTGCTTTGACTATATGAGGTCTTCTCTTGTTTCATACAAAGTGTAGAATTATTTTTTTTCTAGATCTGTAAAGAATGATGATGGTACTTTGATAGAGATTGCATTAATTCTGTAGGTCACTTTTGGTAGTATGGACATTTTAACAATATTGATCCTACCAATCCATGAGCAAGGCATATTTTTCCATCTGTTTACATCTTCTATAATTTATTTTCTTAGTGTTTCATAGTTCTCCCTGTATATGTTTTTCACATCTTTCATGAAATATATTCCTAGATATTTAATTTTCTTTGAGGCTATTGTAAAAGGTATTGCATTTTTGATTTGAGTTTTGGCTTGACTGTTATTGGTGTATATGAATGCATCTGATTTGTGTGTATTCATTTTGTAACCTGAGACTTTATTGAATTCCGTTATCAATTCTAGGAGTCTCTTGGATGAATCCTTGGGGTTTTCTAGATATAATATCATATCATTGGCAAAGAGTGAGAGTTTGATGAACTCTAGTCTTCTACTGAATTCAATGAGACTGTGAGGCTCTGTTTGTGTTCTCTCTCTCTGTGACTATCATCTAGATATTACATACAAACAAGAAGTTGAGGGCAATTATAGAGTTCACCTCATTTTTCTTTTCTTTCAGGGATTGCATTCGTGCTACCTATTGTCAATGTGTGAAAGCATTTGTTTCATACATTATATACAGTTTTCTAGCTGTTTAAAATGAGAGGCTAAGTTCAGTTCTTGTTACTTGATTCATACCTAGAATTAGTTAATGATACTCCTGTGTTCATAATTTTTTTTTCTTGAGACAGGATCTCACTCTGTCACCCAGGCTCGAGTGCCGTGGCATGATCATAGCTCACTGCAACCTCAAACTCCTGGGCTCAAGAGATCTTCCTGCTTCAGCCTCCCAAGTCACTGGGTATATAGGCATGTACCACCATGTCCAGCTGAGTTTTTTTTTTTTTTTTTTATTTTTGTAAAGTGGGGTCTCACTGTGTTGACCAGGCTGGTCTTGAACTACTGGCCTCAAGTGAACCTTATGCCTTGGCCTCCCAAAGTGCTGGGATTACAGATACAAGCCACCATGCCGGCCTCATGATCTTCCAATGGCTTATCACTGAATTAAAAATATAAGTAAAAACAGCAATAACAACACACACAAACACATACACACACACACACACACACACACCTTACCTTGACCTACAAAAGCCTACATGGTCTGGCCTTAGTTACCTCTCCAATTGCATTTTCCAACATTCGTTTCCTCACTCTTTTAGCCATTGAACTTCATTGTTTTCTAAGTACAATAAACTGGCTTGAGGCTCTGAGAACTTGCATTTGGTGTATCCTCTGTCTGAAATATTTCTCTTCTGGATATTTTTAAAGTTAATTCTCTCAATTCATTGAGGTCTCTAAGGTGAAGTAATTTGATCATAATAACCTTCTGTGACTTCACTACCTAAAATAACTCACACTCTTTTCATTGGCTGTCCCCTTATCCTGTTGGTATTTTCTTTATAACACTTTTTACAACCTGATAATGTATTTATAACTCTATTTATTTGTATTTTTTGCCTCTACCACTATAATGGATGCTGTTGCAGGAACTAGAATTTGTTGTATTTGTTGTTGTTATTCCCCATATATAATAGTCCCACAATATTTTTAAAAAATATAACATTTATTTATTGACTATATAGCACTTGATAATTGTTATTCCATCAGTATTCAGAATGACCAAAAGTATAAGAAGTGAATTAACCAGAAAATTTTCCCAGAATATATAATTTAAAATGGAAAACTTTGTAAAACACATATTCTCAATTTTTATACTGAGACCATATATTTTTAATTTCTGTGTGATCTTTATAAATATAAATATTGATCTTCCTCCTTTTATTATATGAGATGGACTATAACTACTGTTGACTGATAAAATGTTCTATTTTAAAAGATGTTCTAGCAGACACTGATTACACTATATCAAACTCCCTTAGCCTCCTTTTAACCTTACTTGGATTTGAACACTTTTTCTTGAAACTTCCCTTGGAGTCTGAAATAGGTTGAAGTGTCCCCCACAAATTTATGTGTTAGAAACTCAATCCCCAGTGCAAATGTGTTGAGAAGGAGGACTTTTAAGAGATGATCATACCATGAGGGCTCAGGCCTTGTTAATTATTAATAATTCATACTATTATCATGGGAGTGGATTAGTTGTTGTGGGAGTGGATCTTGATAAAAAGGACACATTTGGTCTGATTTCCTCTCTCTTGCATGTGCTCTCTCACCATGTGATGCCTTCAAGCATAGTATGACTCTTACCAGATGTTAGCTCCATGCTCTTGAACTTTCCAGCCTCCAGAATCACAAGCCAAATAAATTTCTGTTCATTATAAATTACTCAGTCTGTGGTGTTCTGTTATAGCAGCAGAAAACAGAGACAGAGACTTTGCCCACATGTATAGGTGTGGAAAAACCTTTGTTAACAATGACTGCTCAATCTGAAACTCAAATTCTCTTATCTCAGTTTAACATGAAACCTGAGATGTCATTTACATTCCAGAGCTCCTCCAGAAAGATCAGACTAATACTATCCTAAAATTGTAACCTCTTCTTTTCTTTTCTTTTCTTTTCTTTTCTTTTCTTTTCTTTTCTTTTCTTTTCTTTTTTCTTTTCTTTGTCCTCTCCCTTAACAATTTCTCCTGGGAGAACTTCTGAGAAAAGCAGTTATAAATGAATCCTTATCTAATCTGGCATATGTATTTATCAGAAAAAGTTAGGGTTATAGAATCTTAACAAATAACCCCCAGATCTCAGTAGCTTAATATGTCAGGTATATTTCTTCCTGAGATTATGTCTTTATCATAGATCAGTAGATGTGGGGGTTCTGTTTTGTAAAACACTCTGGGATCTGGCCTGATTCTATCAGTCAGGGGCCCAGTAAGAAACAGATGGTACATTCAAATTAGTATAATTCCAGGAATAGTTCATAAAGAAGTAATTCACTAAGGTGTTAGCAAGAGTGTAAGGGAACCACAAAAGATAGTGCAGTACTGACAGAGATGTTGCCATCTTTCACCTGTGCTGAGGCTTCTTTTTTTTTAAATATTTATTTATTTTTCCCCAAATTCTGTGGGTATAAATATTGTTAGGGTTACATATCTTGCCCCTGCCTCCCTCCCCACCCTGCTCTGCCAGAGCTTCAAGTGTGTCCAGTCTTCAAGTGGTGCGCCCTGCACCCACCATGAAAGTGCATACCCTTCTGCTTCTCCCCCCTTCCACCTGTTCACCTCCCATTAACAAAAAAAATGTTTTTTAGACATTTTGGTTACAGTGTGTTTCTTTGCCTCTCCCTAAAAAGGGATAGAGATAATCCTTTCCTCCCTACAATACCCTTACATGTTTAAGATGTGGGTCCACCTCCCTCAAATCTCTGTTGAACACTACAATTATTTGAACACCATAGTTTTAGGCTGTCAGTACCAATTTGATGGCGAGTAGATGTGTAAACCATTTTCCAGGTCTTGTGTTGTCTTGCTTTGTATTACAGGCTTAAGCTTAATCCACGATTGCTGAGGCTTCTTTGATTGCAGAGCTGGGAATGCAGGCTAAGAAGTCAAGCATAAGCCTTATATTGCCTCACACATCAAAATAATGTACATCAATTTTGCTTATATTTTATTGGCCAGAGCTTGTCATATGGACCCACCTGACAGTGAAGGGACTACGAACAGACAGTTACAAATAATATGGTCTTATTTCATTTAAATGTAATTTATATTGACATATCTAGATGCAAACAGAAATGTGAATTCCCTTCCAGAAATGTGATATGTATGGCAGAAATTGTGCCATTTTCAAATATACTTTTCAACTTTTTGAACTTTTATCAGTCTTAAAAGGTAAATGCCTTCAGCTGTCAAATCTTCAGCTTATCATAATCTCTATTTTTGATCAGTGTAATTTTTAAAATTTTTGATTGGTGTCATAACTGAAAATGGCAGATAGAATTCTGGGTAAAATTAATAATTAAACATTTTAAATTAAAGAATTTCATAAAGTAACTTTCTTTTAACCTGATTAAAGTGACAACTTGTTGACAGATGACTGTTACATGCCCTCCAATCTAGTGAAATGACTTTTTTTGAAGGTAAAGAGCATATCACATCATTCCATGTCAAATTATATGCATTCAATATTTGATATTTTATTCACTAACACAATTCTGTGGAAAATATGAGCCATATAGTTTTTCTTTTTTTTAAAAAAAAGAACTAAAGATAATAACTAATGTATCAGTCAGAATAGGTTAGATTTTGCTACCATAACAAACACCCTAAAAATCTCAGCAGATTAAAATGACAAAAATGTATTTCTTGCTCACAGTACATGAACTGTGCAGGGTAGCCAATGGGCTTATCTGTACATCATCCCCATTCAGACACTCAATATGAAGTGAAACAATGTCTGGCTATGCTCTCATTATTGCAAAGGCAGAAACATTAAATATGGGGAATTTCACATTAACTTGTAACCTTTCTACCTAGAAGTCATACACATTATTTCTATTCAGATTTCACTGGCCATTGCTCATCATATGGCCACATTAACTGTGAGAGACAGGGAATTGCAATCCTACTATTTGTCTAGAGAGGGAACCATGATAAAGACTGCGATACTAGGCTAGGTATGGTGGTTCATGCCTGTAATCCTAGCACTCTGGGAGGCTGAGGTGGAAGGATCACTTGAGGTCAGGAATTCAAGACCAGCCTGAGAAAGAATGATACCCCATCTTTACAAAAAATGGGAAAATTAGCCGGGTGCAATAAGGCATGCCTGTAGTCCCAGCTACTTGAGAGGCTGAGGCAGGAGGATAACTTGAGCCCAGGAATGCAAGGTTGCAGTGAGCTATGCTCATGCCACTGCACTCTATTCTAGTCAACAGAGTGAGACCCTGTTTAAAAAAAAAAATACTGCCATACTTAGGAATGAAATTTATCTCAAATTTATAATAAGTACTCTGTCATTTCAAATGCCATTTTATTTGAGTGTAAAAATTCCTACTAAAAATGTGGTTTAAATACATATTTCTAAGATAAAAGATTTATTGATCTGATTGAGTTTTTAAAATACCACAGAGCATATTTTATTCTTTTTAAAAAATTATTTTAAAGTGGTTAAGAACACTTAACATGAGATCTGCACTCTTAATACATTTTTAAATGTACAATTCAGTATTATTAACTATAGGCACAATGCTGTAGAGCAGATCTCTGGAACTTATTTATCTTGCATAATTGATACTTTCTACTTATTGATTAGCAACTCCTCATTTCTCCCTTCCCCAGCCCCTGGCAACCACCATTCTACTCTCTGTTTCTACGAGTTTGACTCATCTAGATACCTCTTATAGGTGGAAGCATGCAGTATTTTTCCTTCTGTTTCTAGCTTGTTTCACTTAGCATAATGTACTCAAAGTTCATCCTTGTTGTTACGTATTGCAGAATTTCCTTCTCTTTTGAGGCTGAAAAATATATGTGCTACATTTGCTTTATCTAGTTATCCACTGATGAACATTCAGTTGTTTCCACATCTTGGCCATTGCAATAGTGTTGCAATGAACATGTGAGCGCTAATATCTTTTGGGTATCCTGGTTTCAATCCTTTTAGATAAATACCAAGAAGTGGTATTTCTGGATGAGATGGTTGTTGTATTTTTAATTTATTGAGGAGCCTCTATACCATTTTTAAAAGCATCTGCACCATTTTGCATTCTCATCAACAGTGCACAAGGATCGCAACTTCTCCTCATCCTCACCAACACTTGTCTTTTTTTGCTCTAATGATAGTTATCCTAACTAGTGTGAGGTGATATTTTATTGTAGTTTTTATTTGCATGATTCCAGGATTGCAAGGTGAGAATATATTTACATTCTTAAGAAACTATCAAACTGTCTTCCAAGGTGGTTGTACCATTTGCATTCCTGCCAGCAATGAATGAGAGTTTCTGTTGTTCTGTATACTCACCAGAAATTGATATTATCATTTTTGTTTTATTTTTGGCATTCTGATAGGCATGCAATGGTTTGTCATTGTTGTTATAATTTGCATTTCTCTAATAACAAAATATATTGAGCAACTTTTCATATGTTTGGTTGTCATCTGTACATTTTTCTTTAGTGAGGTATCTGTTCATATCTTTTGCTTACTTTTAAATTGAGTGGTCTTCTTATTGTTGAGTTTATGAGTTTTGTACATTTTGGATATGAGATCTTTATCAGTTACGTTTTTCACCAGCATCTCCTCCAAGTCTGTGGCTTGCCTTTTCATTTTCATAACATTCAAAGAACAGAAAACTTAAATTATAAGAAAGTACAGCTTATTAATACTTTTGCATTTATTGTGCTTTATGTTTTATCTAAAAACTCATCATTAAACCCAAGATTATGTAGCTTTTCTCCTATGTTTTCTTCTACAAATTATATAGTTTTCATTATACATTAGGTTTATGATCTATTCTTAGTTAATTTTTATATACGGTGTAAAGCCTGTGTGTAGGTTCATTTTTTGCATTTGACCATTCATTTGTGATAGCATGGTTTCTTGAAAAGTCTGTCCTTTCTCCATTCAGTTGTTTTGTGCCCTTGAGAAAAATCAGTTGACCATGTTTACATTGATCTACTTATGGGCTTTCTAGTCTGCTCCATTAATCTATTTATCTATTCTTTTGCCAGTGCAATCCTGTCTTGATTACTGTAGCTTTGTAGTGTGTTTTGAAATTGAGTAGTATGAATACCCCATCTTTGTTATTCTTTCGTATTGTGTTGGCTAGTTTAGGTGTTTTGCTTTCCATGTAAACTTTAGAATCAATTTGTCACTTTCCTCAAATAGCATGGTGGGATTTTGATGGAGATTGCATTAAACTTAAAGATCAAGTAGGGAGTAATTTACATCTCAACTATATCGAATGGCTTGTTATAAAATAAAAAAAGATACTCATATCATTCAGGAAATTTCAAGGATTTTAGGAGCTCTCTGCCAGAAACCTGGGATAAAGACAAAACATATTTTGAAAATTATAGCATGGTTAGCACACAGAGTATTCTCAATTCTTCCCTTTCATCCCTTGTGACATTAATGCCATTCATTTCACTTATGCACATGATATAATTATCTAATGCATTGTTACTATTATTGCTGCTATGGTTTGAATGTATCTGTCCCACCAAAACTCATATGTTGGAAATTAAACCTCAAGGTGATGGTACGAGGAAGTGTAGCACTTGGGAAGTCATTAGGCCACGAGGGATCTGACATCATAGATGGGATTAGTGTACTCATAAAAGGGCTTCAGGGAGAAAGTATATTCCCTTTTTGCTCTTCTGTCTCTGCTGCTTTGTGAGGACACAGCAAAAAGGTGCCACCATGGAAGCAGAGAATGAGCCCTTACCAGACACTGAATCCTCTGGGACTTTGATCTCAGACTCCCTAGCCTCCAGAACTATGAGAAATAAATTTCTGTTCTTTATAGATTACTGAGTCTAAGGTATTTTGTTACAGTGGCGCAAATGGACTTAGAGAATTGCCTTAAACAAAAGGTATATTTTATATCAATTAAGAGGAAGAAAAATAAAATATTTTATTTTACCTTTATTTATTCCTTCTTTGATAATACCTCTTTCTCTATGTAGATTCAAGGTTATGATTTATATATATATATATATATATATATATATATATATATATATATTTTTTTTTTTTTTTTTTTCTGTCTGAGGGATTTATTTTGACGTTGTGTGTATAGGGCAGGTATGTGTATGTTGGCAATGAATTTCCTCAGTGTGTGTTTGAGAAAGTATTTCCATTACTTTTGAAGTATAATTTCACTGTATAATTCTAGATTGGTAAATTTTTTATTTCAACTCCTTAAATATTTTATTCCATCCTCCTTTTGTTTGCATAGAATTTTGATAGGAGGTCTGTTATAATTCTTATCCCTTTTCTTCTATATGTAAGGTCTTCACCTTGAATTCTTTTAAGATTTTTCTCTTTGTTTTGGTTTTTGTTGCTTAAATATGGGATACACACACACACACATATATACATATATATGTCTATATATATATATATGTGGTGTTCCCTCTCTCTCTCTATAGACATATATAGAGACATATATAGATGCTTGGTGTTTTCTGTGCTTCCTGGATCTCTGGTTTGGTGTCTGTCATAAATTTTGGAAATTTCTCAGCTTTTATAACTTCAAGTATTTCTTATGCTTCATTCTGTCTTTCCTCTCCTTTTGTTATTATAATTACATATATGTTACACCTCTATAATTGTCCCACAGTTCTTGACTAGTTTTTACTGTTTTTTAATTATTTTGTCTCACTCACTGATTCCTTCCTTGGCTATGTCAAGTATTATGATGAGTCCAGACATACTTCATTTCTGTTACACTGTTTTTCATTTCCACCATTTTAAAAATTCTTTCTTAGAGTTTCCAGCTCTCTGTTCCCAATACCCATCTATGCTTTTGCTCTTTTTTCCATTAGATCACATAACATACTAATATTAGTTATTTTAAGTTCTTTGTCTGATAATTACATCTGTGTTATAGCTGAGTGTGTTTCTAATGATTGTTTTGTCCCACCTTTTGGTAAGATTTGTAATTTTGTGTGTTTGTATGTGTGTGTAAATAGAAACATCTTGTGTTAGGTAACAGGAACTTTTAGATAAACAAGCCTTTAGTGTAAGTATTTATGGTCATCTGACTATGAAGGGGGCTGTGTTAACATTTGCTACAGCTATAGTTGCTAGAGGCTTCATGTTCCTCCAAAATCCTTGTTTTGCCTGATTTCTTGACTCTGGGCCTCCATAACTACTTCTGCTGAGAGAGAATCTGTGTCTCACTGCTCTTTTAGCTGCAATTCACTATTCTTATAGAACATTCTGTAATCTTCCAATTAAATTTGTGTCTTACTGGAGCTGTATATTAGGCCTGCGACCTTCAGACATACAGTGGCATAGCTTTTCTACTCTGCCCCCAATCCCTTCCTTGACTATAGCATTCCCGATCTAATATTTCCTTGAAGTTCTGATACCTTTGACTACTTGTTTATTTCAAAATATTAAAGGGGTATAAATATTTTTGATACATGGATACATTGTACAATGCAGAAGTCAGGACTCATACTGTACCTATCACTGGAGTGATGTTCATTGTACCTCACTTTGCTCCCACCCTCCCTGCTTCTTGGTTCCCAATGCCTATTATGTCTCTTTCTGCCTGTGTATATATACCCTTTGTTTAGCTCCCACTTACTAGTGTGGTACTCATTTTTCAATTTCTGAGATACTTCACTTAGGATAATGGTTTCCAGTTCCATCTAAAAGATGCTGCAAAAGACATTGTTTCATTCCTTTTTATGGCTGAGTAGTACTCCACACACACCCCACATTTTCTTTATCCACTCATGAATTGATGGGCACTTAGGTCGATTCCACATCTTTGCAATTGTAAATTGTGCTGCAATTTGACTGTTTTCTTTCTTTTCCACCTTAAGTGAGAGGAGAAAGCAAGCCAGGGATGAAGCAAGACAAATGCCCTTTTGCTAACTGAGATAAGACTCTGGGAAAGTGTTTTAACGTTGGAGACTTGGCCTTTGTCATGGAGGAGACTATGGGTACATGTCACATGATTATTCTTTCCTCCTCTTGATGGAGCCATGTGATTATTTTCCTCAGATCTTCACTGTGAGAACCTAGTGGGATTCCTTGAGATAAAATGAAAGTGAAAGTTCCATGAAAGTGAATCTCCCCAAGACTGCAGCCCCTGGGAATTTCTTACTCTCATGCTTCTCTACTCTCAGCCTCCAAAACTTTGTCAAAATCACCATATAAGTGTTCCTACTAGTTTGTGGCTTTGGTGGCTTGTGCTCCTGGTAAACAAATCTCAGCTGTGTCTTTCTTGATGCACCTGTCTCTCCAGATTTGGGAGTGGCATTTTCTCCTGTAACCTCAGACCTTTGATAGGTGCAAGAAAATTCATTGATTTTAACTTTGTCCAACATTTTCTTGTTGTAAGTATGTGACTGGTGACTTACAAAATTCTCACGTTAAAGCTGGAAAATCCACATTCATTTTCAGCTATTTGAGTAAACTATGTGGAATTAAGCAAGCACAATTCTTATATTAGTTGAGGTATAGCTAGGTGCTTTTGAGATATATATGTTTCTAGATGGATGTGTTTGTATTACTCCTGAGGCCCTGATTTCTAATTATTCATAAACAAAATATAAATGCAAATATTTTTAGTGACAATAATATAGAAATATATTATTAAATCAGAACAAAATAAGAAAGTTTGAAAATACATAACTACTTCCAAATTTCTTCCTATATTCTCCCTAAATCAAATAGGATGTATATAATCCTTTCCTAGAATTTTGTATTATAAAATTGGTCTTAATACAGTGGTTTTTATATTAGATACACACCTTGATCTACATGCCATGTTGTGATATACTTTTCATAATTCCTTGGTGAATTTCAAAGACAACCCATACTTCCAGAATACAATTGTGTGTTATTCTTAGAAAGGGTAACAAACTGTTTTCCATTCTAACATATCTTATCATAAAGTGAAATAGTATGTGAAAATTATCAGATTTTTTAAAACTGAATTTTGCTTTACTGATAGTTTATTTTTTTCTTCATGATTGTACCATTCAAGGTTAATATTAGAGGTCTCATAAAATGTTGCTTTTATTACCTAAACAAAACTTAGTTTTCCAACAAAGCCCTAAATCAACATATTAGCCTTAAACGGAATTATTCTGTGGAGATATACATATATATACTTTCTATTAGTGGGAGCCTTGAGCCAATTTATATATCTTAAAAATTGACCCAAGACATTTACTATTGACATATTAAGTATATTATTACATTTCATAAGTATTCTATTAAGCATTCTGATTGTATTTCATACTCTTTAAAGGATATCCAGAAATAGACCCCCCATGAAAACATTGTGAATACTTTGTGGACGCATTTCATTTAGAGTTATTTAGAACTGACTGCTTACACGATCTTATAGTTTGTCCAAATCCTCTCAAAATATCGATTAGCTGTACTGTTGATAACACAAAATGCATGTTTAAGATCAACTGCAAGCTCTGTGATTTCTTTGTTCTGAGCCACTCAATTGTTTGCTATTTTGATTTATTGCTATTTGATTCACTTGCTTAATCAAAAAATCCATGTTGTCTACCAGAACCTGGAGTTCCTAGGATTCTATAGTCTTTATGCTGACATAGAAATTACTAACAGTTTTTACCAAGAAAGATTGCCTTATGAAAATTTGTTAAAGATTCATCGAACTCAACTTGCATTTATCTCAATTGATCGA
The DNA here is from genome assembly GCF_040939455.1 of Microcebus murinus. Taxonomy (NCBI): domain Eukaryota; kingdom Metazoa; phylum Chordata; class Mammalia; order Primates; family Cheirogaleidae; genus Microcebus; species Microcebus murinus. Next base: position 13,335,498 of record NC_134123.1, read on the forward strand.
TTGCACTTACACCAGCAATTTTCACATTTGTTACAGTACACACAGAAAAGAAAAATAGCTAAGGGTATAAATTAGTTCATATTTGCTCTAACTACAAACATGAAAGGGAGTACATTAAAGCTAATCATCTTTCTATTACCTTGTCATTGCCACATTTTTACTGATACATGATGTGAAATAAAAACAGAGAGTGCTTTGGGAGCACAGCGATGATGGAGTGGATGAGGGATCAGCTCGTCTCTCCTGCTTGCTTCAGCATCTTGTCATTTGCACCATGTAAATCCAATACTGAACCATAGGATTTTGGCTTTCTATGGGGAATAGCAAAGCCTGGGCTTTGAGAACTGGCAAGGAATTGAACATATAGAGCTTTAATATTTCTGAAGGTTATACTAATTTTATAAAGACAAGAAATCCATCATTCTAACTTCAGAAATACATTAGCTACTAATCTCAACAATTAAAAATAAAAAGGCAACATTTAGTAAAAACTATTAACAAAAATCTAATATTACTGAAAATACTTGTATTCATATTCAACCTTCTTATAGATATACTGTTATTAGGAACACTGGAGTTATATGGAGACTAAGGCAGTAATAGTGCTAAGGGGATAGATTTATTTGCTACTTTACCTGAATAAATCATCTATTTTGTTTTTAATCATTTTAATCATCTTTTGAAGTAAGGGTGTCCAAATATTAACTTGCAAAGCACTGTTAATGTGGTAAGTTCTGGATATCCCAAGTAAGCCATCCTCTCCTGAACAAGACATTGTTTTGCTTTGCTTATTCTATCCTCAGCCTACTCCCTAGTTCATTTTTCTCCAAATAATCTACATTACTTGGGGAGAATTTCCTATATCTTGATCTTTTGCACAGATATCCATAGATTTTAACCTATCTGAATGATGACTTATTTATAAAGAGTTCTTTTAAAATTAATAGATTTAAATTAATAATTTCACTACCACTGAAGCATCCTGATGGTACACTCTGGTTTGAGAGCCCACACATACTCACCAGGGCAAGGTTAAATCACTAGTATCAATTTACCTAGTTGAGAATATAAAGACTCTTCAGAATGGAGATGTCCCCAAATGTCAGGCATAAATGTAGAATAGCACATCTTCATCCTGAGTACCCCTTTATCCTGGAATTCCAAGGGCAATGTCAGCTGGTACTGAAATTGTCCTTGAGGGGATATACTTCCACCACATCTGGCAGTGCTAAATACTTAATTTACACATGGGTTTACATCACCATTTCAGAACTTACACCAAAAATCTATGCATTTACTTTACAGAGAATGTTTATAGATATTCATTAATTTATTCATTCATTCATTCATTCTCCAAATTCATTAATTTAAAAAACATTTATATTTGTTGTACCCAAAACTAATTAAGGCAGTTAGGATTCAGCATTATAAGCAAGACAACTTTTTTTTTCCCCTCTCTGGTTGGGAGACAGACAATAAACCAAATAAACAAATTACATACTACAAATTAACATATAAGGAGGTAAGTATTAGGGAGCAAAATCAAGCAGAGAATTGGGGCTGAGAGTGCCAAGGTGGTGAGTTCACGATGGGGTGTAGTAGGTACCATAATTTAAAAAAAATCAAAGCAGGGCTCAATGAGAAGATGGATTTAAACAAAGAGATTAGGGAACATGCTATTCAGGTCTTTAGGGGGTAAGTGTCCTAAGCAGAAGGAACAACGAATGCAATGGATCTGAGAAGGGATGGTACCTAGGATGTTTAAGGAACATCACTATAGAAGCCATGGCTTGGGAGCAAGATGAGATTTATAATAAATGATCACATAGCTAACCAGCAGCCTGACCCTAACAGGACACGGCAAACAGATGAACTTTCCTTTCTTTCTGCGTAAAATGATGCAATGTCAGAGGATTCTGATCATAGAAGCTACATGATCTGACAGTATTTGTAATGGGACACTTTGGTTGGTGTTTTGAGAATGAAGTGTCATCAGAGAAGGAATAAGAACTGCCAAATCAATTAGAAGCTGTTGTTATAACTGAGGTGAGAGATGATGGTGGCTCTGACAGGAGCAGTTGTGGTTGAGTTGAAATGGTGAGGATCAAAATCTAGACACACTTTGAAGAGACAGACAACAAACTCTACTGATAAATTTGAATGTAGAATCAAAACTCAGGCTCTGTGAGAACATATCTTTCTCCAGGGAGAGAAAGCTCAGGTAGTGACAGTTACGTCTCTCATTAAATCTTCACATGCAGCTTTTCTGCATTCTGGAAAGCCTATTGCTCCATAACCATAATGGGAAAATTAGTTTCATTTGACCCACAAAAAAGTTTAAGTTGTATAAAAATAAATACAAAGAAAAAACAACTATACATTATATTCTAACAAGACAGTGTTCTTGTACACAGTCTATCTGCTTTCTGTTAGGTTAAGCAAATTTTAGAATGGTGTTTAGAACATACCAACAACAATCTAAAGTTTTTGGTCTGTTCAAAAGGGGTGAAAGATAAGTTAAAAGGAAAATGCTTTCTCAGTATATGATTTTATTTTATATTTTTCTCTGCTACCCTCTGAAATCATTTTATGTACCATATGAAAGATGAGTTCTCACCTATGAGAATGACTGCCCATAGCATCAATTTGTAAGTATATGTAGTAGTTGCAGGTTTACTCACGTATCCCCCTGATGAATCTTGCATAGAATTTGTAAATGATTTGTGTTAAGATGTCTTTCAGTCCTACCCTGACCCTCTTCTCAGTCTAGTTGTCATTTGTTTTAGTTAGTAATGCTATATTTGGAGCATCTTCATGAGTCTCTAAATAGTTCACGTACCATTTATTCTATATTCTAACTACTTACAGTAAGACATTACTTATTTAAAAATTTATTTTTACTCATCAAAAAATCTTCATTACTTATGATAAAATATAAAATTATGAGATGATACGCATTTTTAGTAACTAGCAGTGGACTATACAGTTATGCCTTTTTAGGACCTATTAGTACATTTCTTACAAACTGAACTTCAAAAATGGGATGAATCATGATTTCCCTCATTTGAATTTTCATACTTCCTTTCCCAAAGACAAATAATACATGGATTTAGTGACAATAGACCTATAGATTTTTTTAGACCTATAGATTTTTCAGAGATTTTATAGAGCAAAAATACTGTACAAAATTGACAAAAGTTTATGAAAAAAATATGACTTAATATGGGAACTCTGTTGACATAAACCTCTAATACTGATTCTATTTTACAATAGATAATTCAATTTTTATCAAGTAATCATGTTTCTTCAATTAAGTAAATTGTGTGCGTTACTAATGATACCACTTCTTACTATCTCAGATCCCTTTCTTGTGTTCATCATGTGATAGATTACCCATGATACTAAAATGTGCTTCTGTGCTGATATTTTAACCTAGAAATTAAAACACATGACTGAACAGATTTTAAAAAACATAATGACTTAAATATTTCACATAAAATGTTGGCAGTTTTTCTCTAAACTTCGAAACCTCGGCATGAAATTGTGTGTGTATCTCACTACTTTATCCTTAATGCTTAGAACAGTGCCTCACATGCAATAAAGTCCAAATCAAAATTTATTCTCCACAGGGAAGAATAGCTTATTGATTGATTGAATGAATGAATAAATTACTTGCATAACAGTCAGTGTGTTTTACATAAAAGAATTTGATAGAATATCTATTTTCCTCCTGACCACATCCAGATTTGTATTATTTTGGAGGAAAAAAAGTATATATCACATTGTGTTCATGGTGAACTGAGTTTGCAACAAAGACTAAAGTTTCTTTTCATTATTGAGAAAGTAATGGAAAAAAAATATTTCTACAGCCATGTGAAATTCCTTGTCTACTTTAGTTCTTCAGAGGTAAATGTATTTGTTCCAGTTAACTATTTCCATATATGAAACCATGACAAAACAATAAACAATTTATTTTATGTCACGATTTTGTGGGTTATAAATTCAGTCAGGGCTTGGCTGGATGATTCTTCTATCCCCCAGGACAGCTTTATTCACATGTCTGGTGCTCCTCAGGGCTGGCCCATCTCTCCATCAGGGTAATTTCAGAATCACTGGACTTCCCAGATGGTGACTCAGGGCTTTGAGAGAATGAGTTTTCTAACAAACAAGCAAGAAGTCACATGGTCTTTAATGAAATAGTCTCAGAATTTACATTGTGTCACTTCTGCCATATTTTATCTTTAAAGCTGTCATCAAACCTGTCCAGATTTTAAGGGATGGGACTTACTCCATCTCTCATTGGTAAGAGTGTCAAAAAATATGCAATTATGTTATGAAATAAATAGTTTATCTCTAATGATACATAGACCTTCTGCAATTTGATCATCACATGATATAACTGTAATTGTATCAAAATGTGATACAGCTGTAAAAATAAAATAAACTTTCATTTTCTTCATTGAAAGCAGTCAGCCAAATTTTGGGTCAAACTGTCAATTGTCTTTTATTTTAAAACTGGGGAACCTGAGGTTACAGGATTCTGAGTTCTTCCTTTAAAAATGCCTGAATTCAAGGTAAAAAGATGAAGCCAACATGTATAAAAGGAAGTTATGAGAAGCTCCATCATGTTCTTGAGCAGCTGTGATTAAAGCCAAATAAATCCCTAAGCAATCCCAGAAGTTGTTGTGGGGATCATTTTAAAAAGCTTCCCTGCTCATCTCCTTGGATTAAAAAAAAAAAAGAAAAAAAAGCTTTACCTATTCATGGGTTTGGGTGGCTCAGCATAGAAACACTTATATAGTTCCTATATTTCAGCCTTAAGGCATGAGAATAATATACTTTGATTCAGTGTACCTAACAACACTACAGAGCAAACTGACAATTTTATAAACTGAAACATTGTAAAGGGGTACAGGCAAAGAGGAGGGCTCAATCTGAAATGTTGGACAATATCAGTGGATCTAGAAGAGAACACTTTTTAATGTTTGTAGTTCTTACCATAAAAACTTGAATTAGAAGAGAAAAGATAGAATTATTAATTCTCTCATCTGTATATTTATGGTTTAGTTTAGCCTCTGGAATCAGGAATGCAGGTAGCCTAATATTTAAATATTGGGTCTGATTACTATCACTGCATCCTTGAGCAAATTACATAACCCATAAAGTCGCTGATATCACCAGTAGAATGGAGATGATAATAATATAAAACGGATTGGATTGTTGGCTAATGAAATGATATACATGCATTGAGAAAGAGGAAGGCAGTCCCTGACATCCACGAGTTAGCCTGGTACTATCATTCAGGCCTTCGTGTTGTTACAGGATGTGCTGGTAGTCACTGCTAGACCTTGTTCTTCTACTGTTGAAGATAAACAATTTCATAAAATATCATTATCAGACAGGCCACCCTATGGTCATGATGGATCAATACAAAAACAAGACTACTCCATTTATCAATTCTAAAATCTGACCGTAGGGGGGAGGAGGAAAGGTGTGTATGCTTCCATAACATGTGTGATGTACACCACCGGGGGTTTGGACACATCGGGGGGAGGGAGGGGAGGCAGGGGCAATATTTGTAACCCTAATAATATTTGTACCTCCATAATATGATGAAATAAAAATAAATAAATAAAATAAATTTTAAAAATCTGACAAAATGTGAATATTGTCCAAGTCTCGAAACACCAACTAACCTTATCTCCCAGCAAATATGAATGGCTGCTCTTTTTTTTTTTTCACTAATTACAGCTTGAGCTTCCTTCTCTCTCTCTAAGTGGTGTTTCCTACGTACAAGATTTGTTGCAATACCCAGTCAGAGAACCATCCCTGCTTTCTGATATGCAATCCAGAGCAAGACCACACTTCCTTGGATCTGTCCCAACCTAACCAGAGAACAAATCCTGTAAGTCCTTTAGAACAGGCTTTCACTGAGATATACCATGGTTCCCCATAGTGTGAATTCTTCTTTGCTATGAGTAAAAAACTAGGTTTATTGAACCACAGGTCTGTTCCTGGTGTTTTTTGGCTACAGATCATTGACAGCATGACTGCATGTATAGTTCTTAATGGAGTAAATATCACTGTTAGCTGCTATTGTTAACAGTAGTATTAATAAAATTAATACTATTAAATATATCTTCTTTTTTCCTTCCTTCTTTCTGTCTATGGGAATATATTACTCACAGATTATGTACCACAATCTGTACTTGGAGGAAAGAAAATTTTTAGTGTGTGATGCTTGAACAGGGTATTACAAGCAAAAGAGAATGTATTAGGACAGAAGAAGTGAGCAATAGAGGTATGTATCAGGCATTGGATAAGCAAGCACATTGTGTGTGGTAAGGAGATAGGAAGTCTGCCCTAGATATTTTTTGCAGGAAAATTTTCAGCTAGAAGACTTCATCTGATATATTAAGAACGCTAATTGTCAATGAATTACAAATAACTACATAGACAAAATGATCGTCTCTGATGCTCTTTCTAGAAACAAAGTTAGTTCAAATTAAAAATTTATGGTAATTTATGTTTGGGGAATTTAAAGGCAGTTCAAAGTCAATGGCAATTTATCCTACTACATGATCAGTATCATTGATTATGTAATCAGCATATTAGCAAATGCATTTAAAATTTTCTAATATTCATGCAGCTTTAAAGCTTTACTAAAAGGCATAGTTAAATTACATTCATATAAATGGTATATTCTTAATTGGAACATTGCAATGAATGTTCTAGTTTGCATAGTTAGATGATTTTCAAATAGTTTGCCTAGGTTAAGCAATCTGAAACATGCTGAATGCTAAGCTGGCACATCTTTAATGAAGAGTAAAATATTTTATAATGCCTACTTCTCTTCAAAGTAAGGACTATTTTTAATAATTGTACAAGGGTATAACAGGAGTAGAGATTAGATATGTGTGAGTTTCAAAGCTCCACTTTGATTCACAAATCACCTGTTACCATTTGACCATCGCCACATCATTTAACATTGGGTTTGTAGAAAAAACATTAGATTGGATTCAAACCTACCTAGATTTTTAATCGTGACCCCTTTACTTACCTTTGTTATCACTTCAGCAATTTTATTAAACTCTGCATCTTAGATTCTTTAAATGAAACACCATGGTTGTAATTTTTAACTAATGTGCATTATGATCATGTAAATTGAGTAAAAGAATGCTTCGAGGCTTAGTGTTCAATAAAAGAGTAGTTATATCTCTGCAAAAAAATATAACCAAGTGAAAGTCCAAAATTAAACATCAGTTACTTCGATCAATGCAAATCCATGTCCCCATCTCATTGTGACATCAATAATATTCTTGAGCTAAGTGACCAATACTTAATACAGTCTGAAGGTCAGTATATCCTTGGGGATGCAGAAAGGCGAATCAGAATATCTTATTACAAAGCTGAATAGTTCTTTTGACAGTAAGCTTCCTAGTGGCAGGGAGTGAGTTTCCACATGACCAATATTTAATTTAGTGCAATGTAGATAATTAATCCATGATGAATCATGTACTCTAACCATATTATATAAGCTTAACTTTCTTAATCTATTATATTGGGAGAGTCTCTCTCTCTCTGAACTTTTCTTTCTGTTGTTAATCTTTCTCCAAAATCCTGGGGAAAGTTACTGTCTACTGATAGGTAGATTAAAAAACAGAGAATATAGCATTACTTATTGCAGTGGGTCCACGGATCAATGATTTCTGTGGATCCCAATAGAATAAACTCCCAGGCCATAAATGTCAATTCTCCAGAGATGTTAGGCAGCCTTTTCAGAAGGTGGGAGTTAGGAGTGAGCTGCTTGAAGATCCATTTCGTCAGTAGCTTTACTTTCTTGCTTAAAAAACAATTTTTCAAAAAGGACTTTTGAAACTTCTTTATAAATGATCCTGAGCAAAATAGCAAAAGTGCTCCCTGTCCCAATCAACAAACACAAGTTATCTCACACCATTCAGCTCTGCAAGCCAATGTTGAACATGAGTTTGTTTTCTGTTTCCTCCCCCAGACTAATTTTAGTCTTGTGAAACATCTGCTTAGCTTTTAATCTCCTGGACTAACAGGTCATTACTCATTTCTTTATGGCCAAATGATTCACATCAGTGTAAATAACTTCTATAATATTGTTCTCTCAATTGAGTGACTCTTCAACAAAGCAATAATGAGCAGGATGTGTAACTTCCGCTAATCTTGTTTATTGTTTGTGGGCCATGCCAATGGTTTCAGTTTATTAAGATTTCTGGCAGGAAAGCAGAACTTGTAGCTTCCAACTCCAGATAAGCTTACATTCTTAAGAATCTTGGTAGACATATTTAAATATAATCCTCAAAGCTACAAAATTTTTGCATTCCACTAGCTGTTCCTAAAGTCTTTATGGCTCTAATCTGCTTTTTGAAATTTTATGGAAATTATAACATTTAGCCACTATCCTGTTGAAACCAAAAGTGGTGTGCTCTGGCCAACTCTCTCAGCTTTAATGAAGACTCTCTAAGGAAAGGAATACAGTTTTAAATATGTTTTTGGTTACATGGATCACTTTTATAATGCTTGAGTCAGGGCTATAAGTGTGCCCATCAGCCAGATAGTGTTCATTCTACCCATTACTTAGGTATTTGCCCATCTCCTCCTTCTCCCCTCTCCCTGTACTTGATTACCACTGAGTTTTACTTTTCTCTGTGCACATGTGTGGTCATTAGTTAGTTCCAGTTTAATAGCAGGTACATGTGGTCTTGTTTTCCATTCTTTAGATACTTCACTTAGGATAATGGTATCCAGTTCCAACCAAATTGTTGCAAAAGACATTAATTCATCATTTTTAATGGCTAAGTAGTATTCCATGGTGTATTGTGTGTATATATACGTGTGTATATATACATGTGTGTGTACATATACATATACGTGTGTGTATGTGTATATATACACACAATGTTTTGTTAATCCACTCAGGAATTGATGGGCACTCGGGTTGGTTTCACATCTTTTCAATTGTGAGTTGTGCTGCAATAAACATTCAAGTGTAGGTGTCCTTTTGATAAAATAACTTATTTTCCCTTGGGTAAAAACCCAGTAGTGGGATTGTTGGATCAAATGGTAGGTCTATTTTTAATTTGAGGAATCTCCAGTTTTCCATAGAGGTGGTACTAATTTGCAGTCCCACCAACAGTGTATAAATCTTCCTTTCTCTCTCCATCCTCAACAGCATCTATTGCTTTTTAACTCTTTAATAAAAGCCATTCTAACTGGGATAATGTGATATCTTCTTGTGGTTTTAATTTGCAGTTCCCTGATGATTAGTGCTGCTGAGAATTTTTTCATATGTTTATTGGCCATTGGTTTGTCCTCTTTTGAGGAGCTTCTGTTCATGTCTTTTGCCAACTTTTTAATAGGGTTGTTTTTTTGTTGTTGTTGCTGATTTGCTTGTGTTCCTTATAGATTCTGATTATTAGCCCTTTATCAGATGTGTAGCTTGTGAATATTTTCTCCCATTCTGTAGGTTGTTTGTCTATTTCCTTAGCTATGCAGAAGCTGTCCCTGAGTCCCTAAAGATCAATTCCTGACTGTTCCAGGGAGGATTGCAGTGGTCCAGAGTTGTCTATGGGGTACTCAAGCAGGTTTGAAGTCCCTCTGTTTCAGGGTGTGCCTGGCTCTGATGGAGCAGCCAGGCAAGCAGCACAAGGGAGGACTGTGAGCAGCGGGCTCACAATCCGAGCACCCTTAAGTCCTCTGCAGGTCTTTAAGAGGAAAGGTTTGAGCTCCTCTCTCTGTGGAAGCCCCAGCATGGTAGATGCACCAACAGAGGGGAAGCAGCCACTCCTGACAGCCCTGGCTTAATTATCTCTCTCAGCAGCCACAGGTGGGTGAGGGGAAGAGGAGGGAAAGCATCTGAAAGGAGGAAAGCTAGTGCTCTGGTCATCTCTGTCCCTCTCTCTGGAAGGCAGCCCACCTAGAATGTCCAGATTCTGGGGTCACACTGATCCCCCAGGAACCCACTGGTCCCCTGTGGCTCCTGCAGTCTGGACCAGAGTCAGGAAATGTCTGTGTAGAAATGAGCAAGATGAAAACTGAGGGGCTGAAACTCCCTGAGGAGGGCTCATTAAAGAAAAGGACTCAGTTTTAGTGCTCCTTAAATACCTAACGCCTACCTATTCCAGAACCTCGCACAGAAAGCATTATCCAATGAATACCTAGCTGAATGAGAGAGACACATGACTACTTAAATGTAAATGAATAATTAACTGAGGACATCTCAATACAAAGCATCATTTGATAAACATCTTTTAAATAAAGGACCCATATATTATACAGAACTAGATTAAAATCATCTACTCATTCCATGTATGCCTTAAAGTTCAGAAATAATTCTTCTGAGCTATGACTAGAAAGGCCAACTGGAAATTGTTAGTGTCAAAAACCTGCATGAGCCGAGGCAGGTATAGGAAAAAATAAGACCTGAGAGGATTGTTTCCAAGGATATTAGGATTAAGGCCTGTGTTTTCATGGTTTTAATCCATCATAGCCGAGGCAAAGGCAGCTCTTCCAAGCTTTAACAAATGTTAGACTCTCTTTCCTTTGTGTATAAGGCACTCCACAACTCTGCTCCCTTTAGAAGAGAAACTGATTAGACCCTATCCTGGAAAGCTCAGAAGCCCATAGAGGAATATTAGTGGTTTCCAAGTCTTTGGTGCAACAACAAAAACAAAATGAAGGAGAAGCTGGGCCCTGATGGAGTCTGGCGAGTTAATGAATGATGGCCTCCTTCCATCTTGTGATATTCAATTGAGCCACAGCAGATGGGCAGGGGCTCCATGGGAAAAAAATGAATTATGCACATCAGACTGTTGTTGCATTTCTCACAATCACATTTTCATCACTTCACCTGTTGTATGTCTTGGGCTGATTAGTTATGCAACTCATCTCATATTGGCATTCCTAGTTCAGAGATAATCTTTAATTGGTTTTTCCCTCCCATATGTGAGTCTGTTAAAGATTTTTGTCTCTCCTTTCCCTCATCAGACAAAGCCGCGTATTGAATCATTTTGGAGAGGGTGATGATGAGAGTTATATTAATATTAATTGAGAAACTTGCATGGAATAATTTGTGAGAAAGGTGTATTCTAAGCAATGGGCAAGAGGAAAGTTTATAGGTGCTAGTATTCATGCTGATGCCTGGAGAAGGGAATATTTTATAAGACATTGTTTAAACAAAAACAACAGAGTTGGCAGAAGTTACTATGTCAGGGTAGATCAGACATCAGATTAATTAAAGTCGTGATAAAAGGCACATTCAACCTGCTTTCTATTTGACATTTACACAATTAAACTCATCATTTTACTTCCTAAAACTCTTCTTATAACTTTAAGATTAGATAAGCATTTAATCATCAAGGAAAGAAGGATTGTGTTGTGGAAGGAGCTTAATGTGGGGTTTAAGTCTGATTTTGGATGCTTATTTATTGTGTAGGTATAGGCAAGCCACTTCACCTTTCTAAACCTCAATTTCTGAATAATGCTTCCACCTTCAAAGGGTTGACGGGAAGATAAAGCAAACAATGTGGGTAATGTCCTTTACAACACTTGGGGGAACAAAAAGGAACAGGATCTGTTCAATAAAAGGTTGCTGAATCTGAAAGGATGTAGTGGAAAATGAACTGGACTAAAAGTCAATCCTTATCTGAGCCTTTTTCTATAACATTAGGGAAAGCAAATACATCTATGGAACACTTTTTTCTGACATAGGGCCAGTACATATTTGCAATGATCCTATAGAAGCAAGGGTAAGAATTTCACATCCTTGCCCATTTGGCTGTCTCCTCCTCCCTACCACATGCTGGAGTCTGGCTATTTGGTTTAGAAATCTCTAAGATCCTTTTCATCTCTGGAATTCTCTGAGAAAAGAATAATATATTAATGTTAAAAAAATATGCCTCTATAATGCAGAAGACCCTTACATTAGTCAGAAATTCAGAAATTGAGGTTTAGAAAGGTGAAGTGGCTTGCCTATACCTACATAATAAATAAGCATCCAATCAAGAAAATAGAAACCATTAAAAGTAGGTTAGCTAAGGTGATAAAATGCTAGGATATTGTTATATGCGTGATATAATTGCTAAGATGTCAAAATGAGATTGGTGCAATCAAGGGATTAACAACAACAACAAAAAAGCCTCTACGAACCCTAGGCAGGAGGAGGTACCAAGGGAAAGGCAGAATTACCAGATCCCAAGGGCTAGAACCACAGTTTGAAAGGAGATAAAATCACTAAAGTTATTCCGATGCTATACAGACCCAGCATGAGACAAGGAAAGAAAAGGGACAGTCCTTGGATCTCCCATTCCTCCTGTTCTCCAACCTCCCACCACTATCTCCTGTTGGTTGAACCTAGCCAGAAGTCAGTTAACCTGACAGCCTACAGAGTGCAGCTCCCTGTCACCCAGAACACAACAGACAAAGGGTGAGGAACAGATCTGAGGGGAAACAAGTCCAGGGCTGGCCTAAGTCAACTGACCAAGTACAGTTGGAAAAGTATTATTCATTATAGTTTTCAGTTAAATGAATTGGTTACCTCAAGGTACTTACATAGCTTATTTCTATATTTTTTGTTATTTAACATTATAAAGCAATGATTTTTCAATAGGTTTGAGCAAGGATAATAAGAGGGTAAAGATGATTTCTTGGGATTTCAAATCCATTAATTTTGAGACTCTTTTTATCCATACCTCCTTTTTCCCATTCATTGCTTAGAAATGCACAATATTATCTGAAGTCTTCTGACAAGTCCTATAATAAAAAAGCCTAGCTTAATTTAACTCAGGATATTCTAATAATATTCAATGATAAATTATTATATTCTACGGAACACCATTTAACTTAACTCAGATCTACTCTTCCATGGTACACACCTTGTAAATATAAATGTAAATCATTGTTAGAAATATTTTACTTGACACTGTCTTGCTTGAAGTGTTTACATGATGGAAACTCACTCTCGCATAAAATATTCTGTTTTAGTTTTGATCATATTTGAAAACTTAGGGAAGTAATTTTATTTTTTTCTTCCAATCACTTATTTTTTTCTTTTTGGAACAAATTAAAGGGCTAATAAATAGAAAGTAACTATTTTCAAATACCTCATAAATAAAATCTAGTATGTACCCACCTCACATAACAAATATTATATAAACACAAATATAAACCACATTATTTCCCCCTCAAGCCCTTAAGTACTTGGTTTTTCCTTTATCATTCTTATCATTCCCTTGAAAATAGTATAGTTTTAAACATCCCTTCTATTATACAGTTTTCAGATGGTGCATACCATGTCAGGTGGGTTCTTATGAACAAAGAGTAAAATTGAGCTATTGATAATTTTTCTCATTTGAAAAACTTTAATTTCTCTGGATAAGTTGATTTGAGAAATAAATTATGTAGTTGCATATCCATTTTGTCACTCAAACTATTCAAGGAAACCTGGGCTATAAAAATATGGAAGACCCGTGTCTACTATTCCATATAATTATTCAGGGATGGGTAAAGTCTGGGACTTCTGATTCTGAGACCGTTTAGCTATTTTCCAGGAGTATTTTGTGCCAAGAATGAGCAATAGAAAGGAGATTTAATAGATATTTCATGTTCCCTTGCAAGAGATTCTGATATTTTTCCTTATTTGAAGGTAACTGCCATGGCAACCCACCTTCTCTCATGAGAAGGTTTCATGTCGCAGAGGCCAAAACATTGAGAGTCAACATTTCTCAACACATTCTCCTTCTGCCATCACCTGTCCTACCTGTGAGGAAAGAATCCCTAGCTTTTATTGAGTGCATCTTTTACTTGGTCTTTTGAGTGGTCATTTCACTTGTTGCCCACAGATGACTCTCTGGCTCAGGCTAAGCAAAACTGAAAATATTATCCTATTTTGGAACTGAAAAATATGGTCCCAACTCTAAAACTACCCTCAGAGGCTAAGAGGAAGGCCACAAATTTTAAATTCTGAAAGTAGGAACAAAATAGGAATATTCCAAAACTTAGTGGCTATGATGAAGGCAACGCTGATTTTGGTAGTTACTATATGATGACTATAAACAGTAACTTATGTTTCATTTTAGCTTAAAAATGTTACTTATATTATTTATTCCTCAGCACCTTTTGAAAGGTATAGTTAACCATTACTTTATAAAGATGAGTGATCATGAGTATATTAGGAAACAACTTAAGCATCTAAGTGTATATATATGTGTATGTGTGCACACATGCATGTGCACCTATGAAACTGTGTGTGTGTATATATAAATATGATAATATTGTGCAGCTAATAAAGCTTTGTGAAAAATTAGATGAAACATTTCATATATAATGTAATGTATATAAAAGACTTAGCCAACCACTCACTAACTTTATACTATTATCTTTTTCTACCAAACATAATCCTAAGCACAGGAGACTTTGTTTCACTTGTGACAATCAAATATAAAGTATATTTTAGCGATGAGAAAGCTGAGACTGAGAGAGGTTAACTAATGTTGATGTTTTCTAGCTGAGTAACTTTGGACAGAGTACACTAGGAAGTGGAGCTAGAATCAAATGATACCTGATTGCAGCTAGTGAGAGCATACAAGGGAATAGTGCATATTGCTATTCATTGATGCTATTAAAGTACAGGTGCCAAGGAAGGTAGAAATACATAGTTGCAATGACTATCTAGGGGCTTATGCATGTTTGCTTCTTGCTACTACTTTAGGTAAAATAACCCCTGTTTAGAACATAACTTTATTGACCTATTAATAGATTCTAAAAGGTCCTTTCTCCAGGGTGGGTGGCCATAGTACATGGCTTGCCTAGTGTTTAGAGAGCATGAATTGAAGTAGGTTAGAACTTTATGTAATAAGAGTCTTACATTATTATTTATAGAAGTCTTACATTATTGTTTATAGAAGCTATGTAGGAGAACAATTTATTCCAGTTTGTTCAAGACTTTTCTGGCTTTAGCACTAAAATCCTGCATCTGGAAATATTCTCCCATCCCAGACAAACTGGGACAGACAATTGGTCAATCTAAATCCAGAATGGGACATTTGGGTCATAACTGCATAATCTCATTAGAAGGAGAACAAAGTTTCCTTATTAGTATTTCAATACTCACTCATCCTTATTCTTAATTAAATTTATGGGTTTAGAGTCTTGATAGCTTTATAATTGCATGCCATTCTCTGCCATTCTCTGCCAAATAAAGGCTGAATCTGTTAGTTCCTTCAGGACTTAGTTGTTATTGTTCTTCTTTATTGCCTTGGTGTACTCAGAATACTGATTTGATATTAAAGGTTACTGTAGTTCTGTTTGTCTTCACAAGGGCAAAATCCTTCCCAAGACCTCCTTGGAAGTTATAACAGACATGGGGAATTTTCTAAATTTAATGATTTGTTATTCAGAAGCCAGTAGTGTTAATGGTGTGACAATACAGTCTTGCAAATGGTTGAACACTGAAAAATAAATGTCATTCTTGACTTTTTAATCAAGTTGCATCTCCAGCTTCCTTGGAATAAAGATGTTAGTTTGTATGGGGATAATCATATCTTCCCTCTTATATGAAGAAAAAGCTGCTGTTATATATTATTACTCTGTGCTTTCTTAAGTAGTAGTTTTCGCAGATATAATTAACTAATTATGTATTTATTTAATATCTGTCCCCTGATTTGTATTCAAATATCTGCCCCCTTATTTGCTTCGATGGAAGCAGATATAGGCCTGTCTTACTGACCAGTGTATTTCTAGTGCTTACTCAGAGCCTGAACACAGACAGTACTTATAAAGTACATATTGATTGAATGGATATATTGATAAAGGACAGATGGATGGATGGATGCAATTTACAACTAAGCTTAGCCTAATGTGGTTATAGGCTGCATTATAATTCTATCATGCCCTGACATTTTATAGAGATCTTCACTTTTCTAAAATATGGGTTTTAAAGTGCCTAATGACCACTTTCCTTCTTTTGCTCTGGCTAGAAGCAGATGTGTGTTACCCTATGCATGCATGGAAGAACAGAAGAAGTCAGAGAACAGTAGTACTCAAATAAATTCTTTATACTATGTGTTCAGTAATTCTGCCCCTATTTCAAATTGAAAAGCTTGGAGTTAAGAGGAATTCTGTGAATTAGACAATTCAAATCACTTTTTTAAAGGTGAGAATAAAATGCACAGAGATGTTAATTTACTTGATAAAGGTTACATAGTACATTATTAACAGAGCTAACAACCACAGACAGATCTACTGTGGCCAGCAGCTTGATACCTTATGGTGTCTGCTTACATGTGTCTGCCCAATTCCTCATTGAGCCAAATTCCATGAGTCAGTCTCTGGTCTACCTGACCCAGATTAACAAAACTAGCCTTTAGTCTTTGCCAGTGCTTCTTGCTAAACTAGATTTCTAATCTTTAGCCTATTATAGTCAAAATAAGTCTGATTCTCTATGCATTGAGGGAAATGTGAAGGAGCTGTCTTGCAAACGTATGACACTTGAAAAAAATAATAGCACATCCAAGAAAATTTCACAGTGAGCAGCAATCTAGTAATCCTTACCATAAGGTTCGCATGCAAAAGGATTTCACATTCGCTTTCAAAGTTATGCAATTCACCTACTCTTCACATGGTTAGAATTCCAGATTTATGTGGAAGACCTCTTTTTTTCTATATTCTCTATAAATTGTGAATGCTGTTACTGAATTGAAGGTTATCCACAGTAATAGAAATGCAGTCAGGTGGAAATTGTCTACAGCAGAACTATAATATTACTGGGTCCATGATGTGATATCTCTACATACAATATGCTTTGGGCATAAATGAGGAGAGGAAAGAATGGCACTGAAATAGGATTTCCCCTCTAACTAAGGCCATTCTAACTAAGCAAAAAATTACTTTATCGGAAAGAAGCCACTAACTTCTATTCAATATTCATTTAAAAGGAACATTTCTGATGGCTTCATTTCTGTGAATTTTCAACAAATAACAACCTAAGGAATTAGAAGTTGCCATATTCAATTTTATGCAGCTCACTAAATGACCAATAAGAGAGAAAGCACTTCTTTTCTTTTATGCTTAGGTTACTCTAAAATGGAACAATTAACAAATATATAATGGAAGATTCAGATTCTTCTGGCATTTTGCAGAGATGCTAAATGCCAAATGCAAACACTTTCAAAATGCATTGTATTAAAAAATAATTGGTCTTTATTCTAAGAGTTAACTTAATTGATGATTCCAAACAGGTGTCTTATGGTTCAATAAGAACTACAATTAGTTACTTTGCTAAAGAGTATTTTCTAATTTTCTACTGGAAAAGTTGAGTAAACTGAATACTTGAACTTCACTTATGTCTGGTACAGTATGAGAAAATGTTCCTGTTGGCTACTTGACAGGGTAAATAAAATAAGGAACTACTGGGAAAAAAGAATATATTGTTCCCTGAAGGTGCAAGTGTTTCTTCGAGCTGAAAATTACACATTTATGAGAAAAGCCAAGTGCCTCCCAGTGGAGGGCTGGGTATCTCAAATCAGCTGAAGTTAAATGAAATATATATATTGAATAGATAACTAAATTCCACAATTTGAACCTAAGGAAATGCATCCTCTCCTGTCAAAACATTTCATATAGGTTCAAATAATTAGGATCAAGCATCACTTAGTGGAATTAATTCAATGTAAAAATAAATTGGTTGAAAAATCAAGGACAGTGTTTTAAATTAAATTGCTCATCTCCCTCTCCCCACCTTTTTTCTCCTTCTCAGCCTTTCCCCCCCTTTCCTGCGGTTTCTAAGAGACTTTGATTTAAGTATGTATCAAAGGATTTTCTACCTGTTTTCACCCCCGGTTGATATCCCACAGGTGACCCTATACTGATCTTCCTTTTCACTGATAGAAAATAATATAGATTTACTTTATTTTTATTCTTCCTTCAAAAGTTGTTTACCTTTAATGTCTAATACAGCAAAACATTTATAAAAATACAAATAGTCCAATGCTAAAGGTATAACCTTTCCATGAGCACTAGTTGCACTAAATATCCACCTAGACCATCCACAACAAGAGATTGTTTCATTCCCATGCTAGCAATGATGCCATGATTTGGGAAGGTCTATGTTTAAACTTGATTGCCTCTTGAAGTTATGTAACTCACTTCTTGTATAATCTCAACCATTCTAGACCTTCACATATTATTTTTCTGCTGAAAGTTCCAAAAGTGGAATCCACATTTTTATTTTTCTTCAGAGAAATTCCCTCCAGACAACTCCACCTGGGTTTTCATGGGTACTTCCTATTTATCATGTATCAAACTGAGCTCAGGATCTCTGTCTGCTTAGGCTGTGGTTTGTGGCAGGCTCCTGCTGTGCCCTGTCTAGGAGCCGCCTCAGTTGGAAGGAAGGGGCTTCTCTTCCCATATATGAAGAGGGGGCCTGCTGACCAAGCCTTGTGCCTGTGGGACTGCGTCTATCCAGAGGGGCTTTTCCTAACTTGCACAAAGGTACTCTAAAATCTAGAGGGTCCTTGATTAAACACTGTATTTTCTTCCCCACTCTCTTCTTTTACTAGATCACCTATGTTTAGTAAAGGTGATTCACATTTGGAAATTGAAGACAATTCCTTAATATTACTCTGTATTTCTAGATTCTGTCAAAAAGTACCTCATAAATGTTTTTGCTATTCATCATTGGGGAGTTTGTTCCTGTGAAGGAAATGGGAAGCAGTAGTCTTGGGTTTAACATTGCACATTAAAACATGTATGGAATAAGCCATTTTTCAACAGAAACTCAGCAACTGTCTCTTTCTAACTGTTTCCCTCCCTCCAGGCTGATACTTCTTCAGACTAACTCCCATTGTATCAGAGAGCTCCTTCTAAAATATAAAACTTACATGGTTAAAAGGACTTTGTATTTTGGTTAAGTTAAAGATCTTTAATTGGAGAGATAATCCTGAATTACTCAAGTAAACCCAATATTAATCACAAAGGTCCTTATGACAGTGAGATGGGAAGATCAAAGTCAATAGTAGATAATGTGAAGATGGAAGCAAGAGGTAGGAGTGATGGGGGAAGAGGCCATGAGCTAAGGAATGCAGGCAGCCTCTAAAAGCAGAAAAAGGCAACAATATAGATTCTCACCTCAGAGCCTCCAGAAAGAACCAGCCAAAGTGACTGGTGGACTTCAAACTTCTGGAAATATAAGATAATAAATTTGTGTTGTGAAGCCACTAAGCTTGTGACAATTTTTTATAGCAGTCATAGGAAACTAATGTATCACCTTTCAATGGTTCCTTATAATTTTCAGAATAACTTTCAAACTTCTTAATGTAACACAGAAGTCCCTCCATGGTATATCATTGCACAGCTCTCTGACCTTACTTTCAGCCACTCTCCAGATCTAAGTTACTTGTATTTGTATTGCTGCCAAAATCAAGCTGATAGGCCATTTCCAGTGGCTTCCTTTTGTAGGGATTAGGAATATTTTCCCCATCTTTCTCTCTCTCTCTTTTTTCTTCTAAGGCCTACATATCATTTCCTAAAGAAATCCTTTGCTGATATCCCAATCCACTGTGAAAAAAATCACAAATGAAAGAAAAAAAAAATGAATAAGAAACTCATTGAGAATACTTTTTAACCCCACTATCTGCCACAGTCTTGAGGTACAGCTATTGTCATTGTCTCTATCAGTGGGATGGGAGTTCTGATCTCAGTTTGCACAAATCACTTTCACATTTAAATGCCTTCTCCTTTAAGAGATATGTTTTCTATTTTGAAGGCCATAAAGAAGTAATTTACAAACTATTATTGTAAAAAATTGGAGAAAAGTATTATTGGAGAAAAGCATTCCTTAGTTCTATAGACAGAGGAATTTTTTCCTATGGCCAGAGTTAAATTTCCAGCTTATGATGACCACTGAAATATGGTGGTGACTCATACAGAGGCGTGACTCATCCAACTCTTTGTTCTTAGTAGAATTATAGTATCCAGGACAAAGTCTCCACTAAGAGGAATACCTGTAGTCTGTACCCAATATGTACAGCATTAGGTAATTTTTTTGAGGATATTCCATGGGCTTCCACATTAGAACAACACTTAAATAAAACAAAGTTACACAAACACACCACAAATAATAACAATAAGGAATTTCCATCTACGATTAATGCTACATCTCGATAGTAAGTCTAGTTCCCATTAAAAGAAATCCTTGAATACTTAATATGACCTAATTAAAATTAATAGAGAAAAAACTGTGACGAAATTTAATAAGTACATTATTTTCTTCTTTTATGAGAGCAAAACGCCCAATTCTTAAAATAGACTGTTTTAATGCTCACATTTATTTTTTTTTTTTACTGGTTTCTCTTGTCAAACAATATGATGGATTTTCAGTCAGTAAACAATCGTGATATTTTAAAAGAGCTTTGGTGTACTAAATACTATGCTATGTACTTTCATTTTCATTGTATTACTTTTCCCTAGCCTCCTGGCTTTCACACAAATGTTAGATGTAGGTATCAACTTATACATTATTGGCCAAGGAAATAAAGCACAGAATGGCTGATGAAGTAGTGAAGTAGAAGAGTCTAGTTAGATTTAAACCCCTTTCTCCTAGCTGCAGGTTTTCGGGTTTCTCCTCTAATTTCATGGTGCCTCCCTGAAGAACATCACTTCAATAAATAGCTTTTTTTTTGTTTAGTCAGATTATACTATTTTTTTAATTAGCTGAAGGATGTGTGTAGCCCAAATACCCTTAAGTTTACCTCCTCCCTCACATCTTGATTTTGATTTCTACATAAGTCACATCTTCTCCACATCCCAGAGATGTACCTAATTATAGAACCCATGTAGAGTAATACTTCAAGAAGCAGAAAATTATAGATGATAAATAAATAAATGCTGGTTAGTGCCACTTGGAATTTTTGCACTTGAGTGCATCATGTCATAAAAGACTTATGATAAATTGGTTATAGTCTCAAATTGCAATGTCAGACACATAATGGATCCTCCCAAACTGTGAGAGTCAACATGAGTGGTAGAATGTATATTATCTTCAGAGACACAGGGCATTATTTTGAATCTCTTTTTTAAAATGTCTCTGTGCACCTGACTGGTACGAGCTTCATTCTTTTCCACTTTAAAATAAGACTAGCAATACGTCCCCTGCTAAATAGACAAGAGCTAACTAACATCTCTGTCTTTCAGACAGAGATAATTATGCTTCACGCATAAGATACTTTTGCAAGGTGATATATAATTTAGCATTTTCACAATCATTGTTTGTCATTGGAAACTTGTTTGAGTGACTGGTGAGTCTCTGTCTTTAGCGTGAACAACCTTTGGTATGATATAAATGGTGTTTGGTGGGAAAGGAGAAGGTAGGGGTATTAGGAGTGGAAAAAGACAAATGAGGATAGATAGGGTGTATAAAGTGCTTAAAAGTTACACATTCAAGCAAAAAAAAAATCTGAAAGAATATATAGGAGACTACATAGTTTAGAGAGCCTGGTCACTGTCTTTGAAATCATTGTTATCAGTTCAAACTGCAACTCTACAACTTACCAGCTATTCAAATTCTGACAAACTCTCTAATCCCTATTTTCTTCTTTCTACATACTTCATCAGTTGCTGAGAGGTTTAAATGAGATATGATTTCTGTCATGCAGAAAGTATCAGGAAATAATACTTATATAATCATTGTCATGAATAAAAACTGCTAATGATGACCTCTGGGAATGTATATAAAAAGATACTTTCTTTAACTTGTCATTTTTTTTTTTTGCTTGAGTTTTTCTCATGGGCAATTATTGCTGTATGTTTTCACTCATTATTTCATGAATTCCGTGCTTCCTTCTGAGTTTAATTTCCTTCATACTGAAATATAACCTTCAGCAGTTCATTCAGAGTTGCTTTGTTAGTGGTACATTTTCTCAGTATTTTAGGACCAAAGTTGCTCTCTTAATCCTGAAAGATGATTTAGCAGGCTTTAGAATTCTAGATTGGCAGTTTCTCACATCACTTGGAAAATATTATTCCATTACATTCTAGTTTTTTTTGTTGCTGTGAAAGGAATTTGCTTTCAGTCTTAAAATTGTTTATTTGTATATAATCTTTCTCTTTTGGTTTATCCAAGATCTCATTTTGCTGTTGTGTTCTTCAGTTAATAACAGTGTGTCCAGGTAGGGATAATTTTTATTTTTCTTATTTGTGTCTTGATCTGCATCTTTAATCTAATGATTCACATTTTGTTCATTTTGGAAAATTCTTAGACATTATTTATGTTTCAGATATCTATTGCTGCCTAATCAACTTCCTCAAAACTTAATGGTTTTTAAATCACAAATATTTGATTATATGTCATGATATAATCATAATTCATGCAAGGCTTCATAATTCATGCAGGACTGAGCTGGGTGATGTTTCTGCTCCCTGTGACATAGAAGGGTTACTTAGTGGTACTTAGCTGGTGACTGATCTGATCTGGAGGGTCCAAGCAGGCTAGTGCTCTAGCTAAGGTCAGCTAAACCACTTGCTCTCTCCATATAATCTCGAGGTAGAAATCCTGAGATACTATGGGCTCTTCAGCATGGTAGTGGATATTAGGGAAGCCCAGGGCTCCTAGCCAGTAATGGGAAGTGGCAAGTCATCTTAAAGCCTAGGTCCAAACTGGTTTCTCTGTACTCCTTTGGTCAAAGCAATCACAGGCTGATCTATATTCTGTAAAAGGGAGAGATAGGCCCCACTCTATGATATAAGGAATTTCAAAGAATTAATGGCCATCTGTAACCCCGGCAAAATTATTTTTGATATGGCTTCTTCCCCCTCTTCCTCTTTTCTCCTTCTGGAATTCTCATTACATGTACATATGTCGAAATTTAGTATCTGATCCTCAGTGTCTTTTAACCTCTTTCAGTTATTCTCTATCTCTGCTGAATTGTGGATAAAGTCATCCTAATAATCTTACAGTCCAGTAATTCTTTCTTCAATGATGTCAAATATGTTGATAAAATTGTGTAATTAGTGTTTCATGTGATATACTACAGAGATAGAGATATTCCTTCTGAGAGTTCTATTTTTTTTTCTTTTTCATAGTTGATTGGTTTCTTTTCTAATGCTGTCTTATTTTTTTTCTTATTCAAGGCATGTTTTAAGGCTGATTTGACCTTAAACCTCAAGCCACTGGAGTACCAATGCCAACTATACCTAACATCCACATCTCGCTCCCAACTGGAGAGACATACACCCACCCAGACACACCTGCAGCTCAAGATAAACTCAGGTACTTCAGCACTTATTTTCAGTTACCTCTATCAACTTGGGATTCTCACCTTTTTTGTGAGCTTATCTATTTATTTTAAATACTTTTCAACTATTGTAATCAATATTTCAATATACTTGTGTTAAAGTATATTTTTCTTAGTCCACCATCTTGCTGCAGTGAGAAGTTTTAGCTTTAGTTTCTAATTAAAGAAAAAAAGAAAGAAAAGAAAAAAGGAAAATAATAAAGATCCTAAAAAGATAGACCCTTTTGTGGTGTTATATATGTTACAGCAGAGTGCACAAAAATGTGAAGTTCTGTGGATTTAGAAAGAACTAAGTCTTACATTTGTGTGGCCAACTTAAAAGAAAACCTAAATTCAAAATGCAGCTATTTTGAACAAGTTCTACTTAATTAAATAATGATGAGTATGAAGCAAGTTCTTCCTAAGAGAGCTACTTTGCCTGACAATGTATGAATGAATATTTTTAAAGAAAAATGTTCTGTTAAGTTGGTTGTTCTCTGCATTAATATTATAGTCAGAATAATGAAGAACAATAAAATTAGTTCATGCTACCTAAAGTTTCATACTTCAATATGACAAAATAATGTTTTTTATTTATCTTTTTTCCTCCACACATAGTCTTCTGCTGACAACTCCAACTTTTCTTGTGCACATCTGCAACCAAATAAATGATCATGAGCTAACAACTTAGCACAATAAACACCATTTTATGGATAATCATGCTCATTTACAAAGCTAAGCATTTTTCTTCATCCAATAGTTCCTTCAAAATTCCTCCAAAATGAAAACTATGCCAACATTAAGTAGTTTAACCACCCTAGAAATGTTGAGATTGTGGTGATATCATCCAAAGCACTTAGAACATTTCTGACTTTAAGAACATTAGTAGTGAGGGTATTATGATCACAAATATGTCAATGTTCTTTTCCTGTTGAATAGTGAGTAGCCCTAAAGAACAGCACCGATACTACTTTATTTTTGAAAGTGATAGAAAAACAAGTAAATATGCAAACAAATAAAAATGATTTCCTAGTCCAGCCCAGGCCCTTTAAAGAAAGGTATTGTGGCCATGGTCATGAACACCAGGAATTCACAAATAATCTTACTATAAACTTCACAGTCCCATCTCTAGAATTCACCAAAAATGCTTACTTTTGTATGTTCCCCTTAATTCTTGCCTTCTCCTTAGCTGGTTACAGGAATTTCTTGTGTTTAATTCAATATTTCAATCCTCACATGTCCTCCTTTCCTTTTCCTAAAGGAAGTACAGATAGAAAAGCAAGGTAAAATGAGATTCTTCATTTTTATTTTTTATTATTCTCATGCTGTACAACACATCACTTGGATAAGATAGTCAGCCCCACCATAGAAATGATTAATAGTCTTGAATTCTTTTTCTATGCCTCTATTTATATTCTCCTACTACTTATTCAAGTCCTCAGCTTATATGCCACTTCTACAAAGTTTTCCCTGAATAATGAGGTCAGAGCCAAATACTCCTTCCACATGTTCTGTTGGTACCTGTTCTTAATCCTATATGATGTGTATCAGTTGTTCTCCACTAAGCAGTAAAGAAGGTTATTTCTAAAGCAATTGCATATTCTATGCTGGTAAAGAACGTATAGAATATACATTTCAAATCACATTCCTAGCATGTAGTAGATGATTAGAAATTATTTTTAAATGAATGAATATATCAATTAATGAATTAACAAATTGACCAAAGATTGAGTCAGACTCAGTAGAAACTTAGGAAGGAGAAAATTCTGTTTGATATGAGATTGTAATAAACTGTTGAAAGCATATAACTTGTTACCCAATCTTTTCACAACAAATGATGAGAACCTTATTTTTAATCTCATTCTATGTACATTTAATATATATATATGAGTGTGCATGTGTGTGAGAGAGAGAGAGAGTGTGTGTGTGTGTGTGTGTGGTGTGTTAATGATAATGGCGTGAGTCCTGGGATGGGCAAGTCATATAAGAACAAAATTCACTCTGTTCTTTACTTATGATCTTATATTTAGGACATTTTGTATTGTCATTTTGCAATCCCATTTGGAATAACAGATTAGATCTGTTAAAATGAGATAAAATAAAATAATTAAGTTTCACAAAATTTTATAAAAATCTGTGTTTATATATATGAGAAAGAGAGAGAGAAGCCGTGAGGGAGGGAGGAAGAAAGAATGAGAGAGAGAATGTGTATTTCTCTTTTATTAGTTTAAAACAGTAGTTCATTAAGAAATCTGAAAACTGAATAGCCCCTAGCGTGTTTTTACTGAGGCAGACCACACAAACACAAATCACTAATATTTTTATTGTTTACTAAATCAGTTAAACAGGAAAAAAATGTATTTAAAAACATGCCTAATTTGATCTTCACAAGAACTCACTGAGACAGGTAGAAAAAATAATGTCATCATCATTACATACATGGGAAAAAAGCTAAGTAAAATTTTTGCAACAATTTCTATGGATTGTGTATCTGGGGTTTGAACTCATGTCTTACAGTAACATAAATACTAGCAATTATTTATTTGTTTCTATGCTCCATGCTGCAGACTATATGCTTTAAATATCTGTATTTTTTAATTTTAAAAACTATATAGTCACAGGAAGTTGCAAATAGTACATGTAGGTGCTATGGACTCTACCCAATTTCCCTAAATGTTACCATTTCCCTTTACCACATTTTACAATACAGTACAATGTGAAAATCAGGAATTTGACATTGGTATAATCCACAGAGCTTATTCTGGTTTCATTGGTTTTATTATACTTGTACTCATTTATATATAAGGGTGTATGTATGTTTTTCTAGGCAATTTAACACATGTTGATTTTTGTAACCAGACCTCAATCAACATACTGTTTTTTCAGTATGTTGCTCTCATGGTACAAAACCACTGATATGTTCTCCATTTTTATAATTTTGTAATTTGAAGAATATTATGCAAAATCATATCATATGTAATCTTTCGATACTGGGTATCTTCACTCAGCATAACTCCTTTGAAAATCATCCACGTTGTGTGTATTGACAGTTTATTCCTTTTTATTGCTGAGCACATTACATAGTACAGACATAACACAGGTTGATTAGTCATTCACCCATTGAAGGATATATAGGTTGTTTCCAGTTTGAGGATATTACAGAAATACATACTTATACATGTTGTTGTGTTGACAGAGTTTTCATTTCTATGGATAAATGTCCAGGAGTGGAATTCTTTGGTCATAGAGTATCTGTTTAGTTTTTGTTTTTTAATGCCAAACTATTCAAAATGGCTGTACTACTTTAAATTTCCATCAGCAATGTATGTGAGATCCAGTTTCTCTCTATTCTTTCTAACATTTCATTATTTTTTATTTCAACTGTTCTAATAAGTATGTAGTGGTATGTCATCATGGTTTTAATTTACATTGTCCTAATGGTTCATGATATTGAACATATTTTTGTGTGCTTGTTTGCTATATGCAAAAACTCTTAAATGTTGCCATATGTGTTAACTCTTAAATGTTCATTTATAAATACAGTAGTCCCCCTTTATCCTCAGGGGACACATTCTAAGACCCCCAGTGGATGCCTGAAACTGCAGATAGTATGGAACCCTATATGTGCTCTTCCTGTAATATATATACCCACTTAATACATAAATTAGGCACCATAAGAGATTAACAATAATAAATAATAATAAAATAGAACAATTTTAGCAATATGCTACAGTAAAAGATACGTAAATATGGTCTTTCTCAAAATACTTATGGTACTGTACTCATTCTTCTTGTGATGATGTAGATGATAACTGAGATGGTTACTAGGTGACTAAGGGGTGACAAGTGCATAAATGTGAATATGCCGGGCAAAGGGATGATTTATATCCAAGGTAAGATGAAGTTGGTTAATGCAAAATTTTGTCATGCTACTCAGAATGGTGTACAATTTAAACCTTATGATGTATTTTTTTCTGGAATTTCCTATTAATATTTTACTTACTATTGACTCTGGGTAACTAAAATGGGTGAAAGTAAAACTATGGATAAGGGGGGAACTACTGTATCTATATTTAATAGACATTTAAATATATCTGTAATTAAATGCTTATAATATCATTAGCATTCCATGTCTCCTTTTCATGGGTAAGGTAAGAAAATTACAGATAATCTAAGTATGTGCCCAAAGGCACACTGCTAAGAAGTGGCAAATCCAGAGTTAAAAGATCCAGTGTAACACCAACTTCATGCTGTTGCATATATACGACACTTTGCTGCTTTTTCCACTTAATTATTTTATTGAGCCAGCTACATTGCAGAGATACTAGGCCTATATCTTAAATAAAGCAAACATGTTGCATCTTTACTATGTATTTATAAATATCACTTCTAAAATACTTCACTAGTTAAAAATAATTGTAAAAATAAAGACAACAGAGTATATGGAAGATGCATTTTATAACCATTTTAAACACTCTTTGTATTTATAAACCAAAATAGGGTTCGTTTTAAATTATACAACTCAAGATATGCACCTAGAATAGAAAAACTTGTATAAGAAAATGAATAAAATAACTATTTTATGTTTTAATTGATAAAAAAAAATCCATTTAAACCTTGACAAGGGAAGTGGGATGGGGTGGGAGGGTGAGAGAGTTTGAGGTGGAAGAAGGAACAACCAAGAGGCGTGTTTGCAATTTGCCTTGACTAATCACCTTGTATATCCCCACCACAGTGGAGGATTAGAATGTGGTGGGTGCACATGTTGTTAATTACAGACTGGCAGACATTCTCCAGCTGAAATTAATTAATTACCTTCCTTTGGGTGGGAGAGGCCTAGTGTGGTGCTTGAGAAGTAGGGTCATGAGTCCCTGTATCAATTTTGTATTTGATTATATCAGTCCTGACAAGCTTTTCGCTAAGGACATTATATAGTTCAGTCAATAGTGATTTTATTCCTCAGCTATTTTAACAACGAATTACTGGAGACTAATCTTTGATATCCTATATGCTCTGTTTTTTCAGGATTCTGGTTCTTATTCATTAAATACAGATATTTATCTTTTTTGTATGAATTTCTACTTAGAATTATTGTCTGGTGATTGGCATATCTTATTTGAAGATGATTAGATACTTTCCCATCATGTGTAATTTTAAAAAACAGAGAGGGACTTACTTTAAATCTGAAAGAATATGAAATCCATCATGGTTAAGCTCAACAAAACCACAAAGGAACATATTAGCAAATGTTACCAGCACACATCTGGAAGAATTCATCCACCCATTCATTTGATTGGGCATTTATTAACCAAAAAAATAGTTAAACACATTCTGGAAGGGTATGCTACAAAGAAGAGAGCGTGAAATGGCTGTACAACAAAGACCCAGGGTGCTATGGACAAACAGTATGTTTGATATTGCAATACAGGAGGAAACATAAAAGTCAATATCTTCTGTTCAGTGGGGGGCTTTTTTTAGGTCACATAAGACTTGGAAGTCATTCTTGTTCCAGTCAGAATCTACAGCAGCTACTTCAACATCAGAGGGTTCTCAGAACAGTGTGAAGTCAAGCACAAGTAGAAGGATAAATTGCAGCAGGCATTTTCTAGGCCAGACATGGGGAAGTCAGCTCAGCATGGTTATTTGTGGTAACCAGTTTGTAGCAGGCTAAGAGTGATAAAAGCACAACTGAAAGCTTTCTATTTAAATTTGTGAACATCAAATGGCTGTAGTTGAAGAGGTTGAAATATCCCTACAATGCACATATCGTTAAATATTGCAGGTAAAACAAATAACATGGGACACAAAATAAAATGGGGACCAGAAAGGAATCCTAGAAACCACTGGACAAAGATACTTTGACCACTGGTCAAAGCTGGGCCCTTGACAGCACCCATTGACTCATCTTCAAATCCTTAAGGTTTTCTTTAGTAGGTGATCTTCAAAGTTAAAAACAGAATGGTACAGTATGATGAGTAACATGTTTTATATATGTTCCTTAAATTTCTTAAGTCTCCATAGTTTATAATCTCTAAATTATAGATAATAATTCATATCTAACTGGGTCATTATAAGAATTATATTAGTAAAAGATCCTTTAGGGAAAGATCTGACACATATAATATTTAATAAATGGTAATAATAATTCATTGTTATTATAGTGATTACAAAAAATAAATACAAACAGTATTTATAGTATGACAATTGTTATAGTATAAACTATGAAGTGTAGATATAATAAATGTTATTTATACAAAGTAAGTATTAATATTTATAAACAGTAATTATATATAGTGTTTTAATATTCATTATTTGTTAACATGATTAAAGATGGAAAATGACAATGCAATAATTGTGATAATAAATCAAAGCTATTCTGCCAAAGTTATGTAATTTCATAACTGTAAATTACTGTATCTTTTTGTACTGTATGAATCATCAACATACCCTTGAGGACTGCATCAAAAAGGACTCCCCTCTCATCCTTGCAATCCTGCAACTGTTTATGAGATTGTAGCAGTCTGTACACAACTAAGATTCTGAACTTGGTCGTGATGGTGGTAAAAGCTGTTAGTAAAATCTTTCCCTATTTCTCTTTATGCATAGTCAAAGCACAGCATTTATTGGCCAATAAAGCCACCAGGACAATATTACACTTGCATTTATAGCATAGTAAGAATCTTTTGTGTTTGCATAATCCTCTAACAATTTATAAAGTTCTTGCCTGTACAGTAAGTTATTTGAGCTTCACAACAACCCTGTAGAATTATCTGTACTTTATGGCTGAGGAAATAAAATTCACTAGAAAGAGAAAAAAAAAAAAAAAAAAACTTGTCCAAGATGAGACAGCAATAAAATGTTTGATTTGGGGTTTTGTCCCTTCATGTTCAGTGCTTTTGGCATTTTAGCATCCTTCCCAGATAGCAGAACATCAGTAGGGACACATTGATAGAAAATTTAGATATTCACTGAGGTTAGAGAATAAAATTACAAAAACCAGAAATAATGTTTGAGACTCTTAGTTTTCTGAATGTAAAAGGATGGTGCTTATGCCCACCCTAAAATCAATATACTACAATGTTTTCTTCCTAATGCAGGTTGAGTCCAATTCATATCTATTTCCTGGTCTACTCACTCTAGAAACTTATACAAGTGATCATCTGTCCAGCTAACCCCCAGCACCTCATACCCTCCCTCTGTCGTAACACTCATCTCAAGTGAGCTACCTGTTTAATGTTTGTGTTTCTTGTGATACTCTGTGGCAGTAGGAACTTCAATCATCACACTTGTCTGTATTTATTCTCTTTACAATGTGAATTCTTAGTACCTAACAGTGTGTCAATTCTAAGCCTAGATTGTAAAAAGGCTTTCATGTTTCCTCTCCTCTGCCATCACTAGAAGATGATCATGTTTGGACAAGCCCCCTAGTCACAGAAGAATAAAAAATGACAAGTAGAGGCAAGCATATGTCAGCTGGCCTCCAGCTGCCTAAATATGTGAGGGGCTGTCAGCAAAAATGGCTGATTGTGGACCTCCACAATTCCTCCACTCTCTTCCATAAAAGCAATGGGAACATGGTAGGAAATTGTTACTACCAAAATGTTCAGTGCTATGAAATTAAAGGTTTGCAGCATTTGGGGGAACATTTATTCAAGAAAAATGTCTGAACCTTGGTGAGAACAGCAATCTTCATGGCATTTTAACTTCTCTTATTTCCATGACCCCTGGTCTCTGCTCCATGGTCTCCTTGAAAACCAACAGCCCATAGTCACAGGAAAACCAGCAACCTGTGGCAGCCACTGGAGAGGGCAGAATGGGGTGCAGCTCCTTCAAGATCCCATTCCCAGAGAATTGTCATTATCTGACCTTTCTGGTGGTTTCTTAGATAACCCCAATCATAATACTGCCTTTATTTGACCTGAGTCAGAGTTTTCCCCATTTGCAAACAGCCTTTTCCCTGGGAACATTTGTTGAAAACAATTAGAGGCGTATTTTTTTTTTTTTTTGAGACAGAGTCTCACTCTGTTGCCCAGGCTATAGTGCTGTGGTGTCAGCCTAACTCACACGAACCTCAAACTCCTGGGCTCAAGAGATCCTCCTGCCTCAGCCTCCCGAGTAGGTAGGGCTATAAGGCATGCGCCACCATGCCCGGCTAATTTTTTCTGTTTTTAGTAGAGATGGGGTCTCATTCTTGCTCAGGCTGGTCTCGAACTCCTGAGCTAAAATGATCCGCCCACCTCGGCCTCCCAGAGTGCTAGGATTATAGGTGTGAGCCATGGTGCCAGGCCTCGAGGCAATTTGTTAACAAAATGGCTGCCTAATGTGGTGTATGTCAGTTGGGGAAAACAATAGGCTGACAAAAAAACTTAAAAGCAAAACTGTGAAATTAAATGTCCATAGAGAGCTTTGAAAACCTCTGACATGGTCCTAGGAAATGAGAAGACTGTTCATGTGGAAGATTGGGTGCATTCCCAGGAAAGACCTGAGAAGGCCCTAATCTCTCACCTGTGGCTCATCTTGCAACTCTGCATAACCAAGAAATTAAAGTTAAGGTAGAGTTCTGAACTGCCTAACTGAATGATGAAGGCAGGTCCCAACACACACATGGAGTTCCTCAGTAAAAATGTGAAACTTATTGGTTACAAGCATTTAAGGAAATTTCTGTTCAATCATTAGCTGACCACACACCTAACTACCAGAAACTTTATTAGCACCCAACCCACACACATGTGCATGTTAAGACTTCAGAAGAGTCACACAGCAAACAAACAACGAGCAACAGCAACAAACTCCAGGAGGGGCTTAAATCTGATATCCATGGTTGTCACATTACATAATTTAAAATATCTAGTTTTAAACAAAATATTACAAGGCATGCAAAAATCAAGAAAGTACAACCCATACACAGGAAAAGAAGCAGTTAACAGAAACTGGTCCTAAGGAAGCCCAGATGTTGGGCTTTCTGGAGAAAGATTTGAATCAGCTATTTTGGATAATTGAGAACATTAAAGGAAATCATATTTAATGAACTAAGGCAAAGTATGAGAACAATGTTATATCAAATAGATAATATCAATAAAGAGAAGTTATAAAAAAGAATCAAATAGAAATTATGAAGTTAACAAGTATGAAATGACAAATACACTAGTGAAGCTCAAAAGCAGATTTGAACAGGCAGAAAAAAGAACCAGCAAAGTTGACAACTGGTCACTTGAGATGTGTATCATCAAAGTATCATAAGAATGGAAAAACAAGCACCACATTTCCTCACCATCAAATTGGTATTAATCAATCAACATTTATGTATACATATAACAAATCAGGTATTGGGCAGTTGGCAGGGGAGGAGGGCATGCGTATATTCACACCTAATGGGTGCAGTGCATACCATCTGAGGAATGGGCATGCTTGTAGCTCTGACTTGGATGGGGCAAAGGCAATATATGTAACCTAAACATTTGTACCCCCATAATATGCTGAAATAAAATAATAATAATTTTTTTAAAAAGAGTTCCAACATTAAAAAAAAAAAAAAAGATCAGTGGTGCCAGTCAGCAGAGCCTCATTTAGATCAGCCAACTTCCAGCCAATCCCCAGTTGTATGTGCTAAATAAATGCTTACTATACTGTGTTTCTGAGCTTTGGTGGTTGTTTGTTACGGAGCATTATTGTGGCCATAGTTAAGACGTACAGATTGTAAGT
Source organism: Microcebus murinus (assembly GCF_040939455.1). Classification (NCBI taxonomy): domain Eukaryota; kingdom Metazoa; phylum Chordata; class Mammalia; order Primates; family Cheirogaleidae; genus Microcebus; species Microcebus murinus. Next base: position 13,368,494 of record NC_134123.1, read on the forward strand.
ACCGTGAAGCCACTAGCACATCTATACTGTTCATTGCTATACATACAATGCCTGGTACTTAATAGGTGCTCAATAAGCATTTGTTAAAAATGATTTACTTTTAATTGAAAAATGTCGTCTTCTTTTAGCTTTAGTCTCCTCATTCATAGAATAAGCATACTGAAGTGGTTTTTTTAAAAATTATTATTCTCAAGACCTAAATTGCCTAATTATTTATAAGTTGTCTGAAAAAAACTACATCTCAGCCTCAGTTGTATTGTATAAAGTGAAAAAGTTGCACATAAATAATGGAAAGATTTACTGAATACCCCTTAATGCCAGATCTGGAAGTGCCTTAGGAACTATGTTGACAAATGATTTTTTTTTTGCTTGAATAAAAAAATATGTTTTATAAATGGGCTATATTGGGTTAACATTCTCAAGGCATGATGTTCTCATTTGTCTTCTTTTTTTTTTTTTTTTTTTTTTTTGAGACAGAGTCTCACTTTTGTTGCCCTGGCTAGAGTGAGTGCCGTGACATCAGCCTAGCTCACAGCAACCTCAAACTCCTGGGCTCAAGCGATCCTCCTGCCTCAGCCTCCCAAGTAGCTGGGACTACAGGCATGCACCACCATGCCCGGCTAATTTTTTTTTTTTGTATATATATTTTTAGTTGGTCAATTAATTTCTTTCTATTTTTAGTAGAGACGGGGTCTCGCTCAGGATGGTTTCGAACTCCCAACCTCGAGCAATCCGCCCGCCTCGGCCTCCCAGAGTGCTAGGATTACAGGCGTGAGCCACCGCGCCCGGCCTTCATTTGTCTTCTTTCTTAGCTCTCTTCTACACACGTAATGTGCACTTATTTAAAGGAAAAGAGACTTTGTTTCCATAGTTATATTTCAATGGTATAATAATATTTGAGTCAACTTCATATGGCAATTTTCCTCAAAGAAGTTATAGTATTTTGATGGAAAATCAAACTTCATTTTAACTATAAAAATGTTTCTGGTTTAACTATAATTCTTTAGTGTTTGGGCATGAAATGTGAAATCTGAGGAAAGAAGATTCAAATATACCCTCAAAATTAATGAACAAGAAAAAAATTCCTTGAGATGTTGTCTCACGTGTTGCATTTTGAAAGTCCAATCAATGTTCAGAAATGGTTATAAAAGCTATATATGACAATTCCACAGCGGACATCATACTGAATGGGGAAAAGTTGAAAGAATTCCCCTGAAGAACTGGAACAAGTCAAGAGTGCCCACAGACACCACTTCTATTTAACATAGAACTGGAAGTCCCAGCCAGAGCAATCAGGCAAGAGAAAGAAGTAAAGGGTATCCAAGTGAGGAAAGAGGAGGTCAAATGTTCTCTTTGCACTGACAATATGATCTTCTATCTAGAAAACCCTAAAGACTCCACTGAAAGAATCCTAGAATTGATAAAAAAAATCATCAAAGTCTTAGATTACAAAATCAGTGCACACAAATCAGTAGCATTTCTATATACTAACAACATTCAAGTTGAGAGTCAAAGCAAGTCTTAATACTATTTACAGTAGCTTCAAAGTAAGTAAAATACCTAGGAATATACTTAAGCAAGGAGTTGAAAGATCTCCATGAAGAGAGCTACAAAACACTAATGAAAGAAATCACAGATGACACAAGCAAATGGAAAAACATTGCATGCTCATGGATGGTAGAATCAACATTGTTAAAATGTCCATACTACCCAAAGCGATGCACAGATTCTAGGCAATTCCCATAAAAATATCAATGTCATATGTCACAGATCTAGACAAATTCTCAGCTTCATTTTGAACCAAAAGCAGTCTAAATAGCTAAAGCAATCTTAAGCAAAAAGAACAAATCTGGAGACATCACATTACCAGACTTCAAGTTATACTACAATGTTACAGTAACCAAAACAGCATAATACTGGCATACAATTTGAGACATAGACCAAAGGAACAGAATAGAGAACCCAGAAATAAAACCATTTAGCTATGACCACCTCTTTTTCAACAAAGCAGACAAAAACATACACTGGAGAAAGGATGCCCTATTCAATAAATGGTGCTGGGAAAATTGGATAGTCACATGTATAAGAACAAAACAGGAACTCTATCTCTCACCATACATGAAAATCAATCCAAGAGGGATAAAAGATTTAAATGTATTGCATGAAACTCTAAAAATACTAGAAGTAAACATAGAAAATACTTTTAGACATCTGCCTAGGCAAAGAATTTATGACTAAGACCCCAAAGGCAAATACAACAAAAATAAATAAATGGGACTTACTTAAATTAATAAGCTTCTGGACAGCAAAGGAAATAATCAGCTAAGTAAACAGGCAACCTACAGAATGAGAGAAAGTATTCACAAACTGTACATCTGATAAAGGACTGACGTCCAGAATTTATGAAGAACTCAAACAAATCAGTAATAAAAAAACAAACAACTCATCACAAAGTGGACCAAAGACATGAACAGAAGTTTTTTTAAAAAAATAGACAAATGGCCAAAAAACGTATGAAAAAATACTCAATACCACTATTGTCAGGAAAATGCAAGTTAAAACCACAGTGAGATACCACCTTACCCCTCTCAGAATGGCTATTATCAAAAAGTCAAAAAGCAATAGATGCTGGCATGGATGCAGATAAATTCTTATATACAGTGTTGGTGGGGTTGCAAGTTAGTACAACCTCTATGGAAAATAGTATGGGTAGTCCTGAAAGAAATACGAATAGACTTATCATTTGATCCAGCAATCCCACTACTGGGTAACTACCCAAGGGAAAAGAAATAATTTTATCGAAAAAACACCTGTACTCAAATATTTACCACAGCACAATTCACAATTTCAAAGACATGGAATCAAATTAAGTGCCCATCAATTCAAGAGTGGATTAAAAAATATTACACACACACACACACACACACACACACACACACACCACAGAGTACTACTGAGCCATAAAAAGGAATTAAATAATGTCTTTTGTATCAATGTGGATGGAACAGGAGACCATTATCCTAAGTGAAATATATCAGCATAGAAATATACCACATGTACTGTCCAATAATTGGGAGCTAAACAATGGACACATCTGGGCACAAAGAGATGTAAAGGTCATTGGAATCCAAGAAGGGGGGACGGTGGGTGGATGAGCTGTAAAAACTTACCTAGCATGTACCATGAACACTATTCTGGTGATGGACACACTAAAAGCCTCAATTTAAACCTTATCCAATGTATCCATGTAGCAAAAACATTTGTACCCCCTTAAAATTTTGAAATAAGAAAAAGTAACAAAATAAAATGGAAAGTAACTAAATGGAACACAATTTAGAGTCACTTTTACTATTTAAATCTGAATCTGAATGGTGTTCTCTTAGTATTACCCCTTACTCTTAGATATAGTTTCCCTTCCTTTAGGTATTTTCCAATCTAAAATAGGAGAATAAAAACATGCATTATTAGTTATGCTAAAATGTACTATCAAGTATGTACAGAGCACAATTTTGGTCAAAGAGGAAAGAGATTCCAAATTTGCTGAAGAAAATAAATCACAGAAGGTTTCAATAATAGTGTGACATCGAATAGTACCTTGAATATTAGGAAGTAGGGCATAGCTGGAACACGAACAAGAATAAGTACAGAGACAAAGATGTAGAAAGACATTGCAGATCAAAGGAAAATCCAAATGAAAACATAGAAGGTGGTGAGTTGGAGGATGGGTTTAGGAAAGTTGGGATCATATCATGGAATATCTTGAAAGTCAAGTAAGGAATCAACGCTTTACCTTTTTATTTCATTTAGAATACCTGAACCTGATTATCTATATCGCCAGCCTAATCTATAGAACCTTAATCACTTAGTCCCATTTTACCGCTGATTGCAGAAGATTCATCTACAGTAATACCTAAAATGAACTGCAGACATGCGTAGAGACACATGAGTTGGGGCTCCGTTAGATGACTATGCCAGTAATCTAATCAAGAGAATACTGTAGTAGCCCATTTATCGGGCATAAGTAATAGGACTTGAAAGTAAATTTTTGAATCTCAATTATTTTCCTTCCCTACACAATCTTTTACTAAGAAGGGACAATTACAGGATACTCATTAGGCTGTGTGCAGGGAAACAAACTTAAATGTGAAACAATCCCTTTCTTCAAGAAGCGCATAGTCCAGAGGAAAATAGAAACCAGACAAATATATGGTACTTCATGAAGTCTTACTTTTTCTAAGTTATGTCAAACATTGATAATGGATACTCAGTCAATCTTGGGGAATTCGGAGAAGGCTATTTGGAAGATGTGAGGGTGGAGATGATTTATAATGTAACAACAGGAGTTAAGATGCAGAAGGGGGAAGAGTAACATAACAGACCTAGAAGTAACAGAACGCCTGGCCAGAGTGAGCAGCAAGAAGATTCTGGAGCTCTGACTTTTACATTTTTAAAACAATGATGAATTGGCAAAAGACGAAACCAGAAAGTGGGATGTGTAAGTAGGAACCAGATAGTGAAGAAAAACAGTAGGCCATTCTGAGGAGCAGCCTATCTCCTATAGGAAATCACAAAGCACTGAATGATATTAGAGAAAAAAAAAACACAAAAAAATAAACCTCCCAAATGGAACAATGGTGTAGTCAGGATTGCTCTTTAGAGAGTACATGCAGGAAGTTCTATAGGCAATGTTTCTATAACTAGGTCAAAGCTAGAGGCAAGGAGACTTGCCAGCAGGCAATTTTATACACTAGAAGAAAAGGGAAAAAAGATGATGGGGTCCATACTAATATTCAATTTTCAAGTTCTTGCCTATAATTCTACATGCAAATGTAATGATTTTTGATGACCTCATAATTGATATTTTACTCGAGTCCATTTTAATTTTACTTTAAAATAGCTTAACAATTCTCAGTAATAGAACTGCCCAAACGAAGAGTTGGTGGTTCAACATTTTAGAAAAGGACACCTGGTAACAGTACAAACTAATATATGGACTCCTATTTCAAATCTGGGCTAACTACTATGCAATATAAAACCCAAATAAGCTTGCAAAGTAGGTTTACTCTCTTTTGGATTTGATTTCCCTTCCCCAAAACAGTGGTTATGCACATACTGCAAGATTCAATGTCATAGAATAGAATGTATTAGGGAGCAAAGGATGGAATGAAAAATTATCTCTATGCAGCAAAATCTCTTTAGAAAACTAGAGGGCCTGCTTCGCTTTTACAGAGCAGGTTCCCTGGTCCTTACAAAGTCAGTCGAAAACACAGATAAAGAATAAAGGGTCTTTTTCTTAAGATTTTAAACATTAAAATGCTTTGATAAAAATAAATATATTTGAAAACCAAGATCTTAAACAGTGATAAATTCATTGTTAATTCATTTGAATTTTTGAATAAAAAAACTCATTTTATTCTATACTCATATCTTATATAAGAAGTGATAGAATTCAAAAAGGGTACTAACCAATTGAAATCCAAGTAAAGACTCCCAGAAGATAGCATAGCCATTTCAGGAAAGAGAAACCTCTAGGTTAGACATCATTCATAATGATTGATACCATGTTGCTATATTGGAAACAGTCAACTAATAACCATAGTAAGTATTAAGAATCAAAGACCAAAGGATCTAAAAAAATAAAGAAAAAGAAAAATACAGTGGCTGGCCAAAGTGCTAAAACAAAACTTAATAATATTATAATTCTCATCAGTTATGGAGGAACTACCATGAGTCAAGGTATTAATATGTATTTATTGATTGATTGTCTCATTTAATCCCCTCTGCTAACCTCTGAGGTCCTTACAGTTTGAGACACAAATTAAAAGAGGGTAAATACTCTCTCTTAATACTTCCCGCTGTGACACAAGGGTATACAAGAACTAAAATATGAACCCAGCTCTTCTTGACTTAAAAGTTTGATTTCCTTCGATGTACAAGAAGCTTGTCTTCCAAATGCCAATAATTGCTCTTTTCAGGGAGGAATGGAACAAGAAAATCATTACTTTAAGACAAGAATTTTCTGAATACTAAATATTGTCAGCAAAATTGAACTTGTGCTTTAAATGCTGCCACAGCAAAAATGGATCAAGAGGTGGAGTCCAAGTGCTCAGCCAGGTTCACTCACTGGCTAAGGAGCTCTCTCTGAACTTCAGTATCACAATGTACACATTTCAAATTTGAACACCTGAAAAATGACAAATCACTACATGTCGTCCATCATCCCCTTCAGGAATGGACATGAATAGTCAAAACCACATTGTTCAATCTTTGAATGTCAAAGGCTACTGAACTGCTGGAGAAAAAGGTTAACAACTATGCAAAATATTGTGAGGAATTAGGTAACTAAAAACTCCATGATTTCCAGGATGCTGTTATTTAATCAGTTAATAGCAAAGTAACAACCTTGACAGTAAAACTGTTTAATATGCCCAGGAGGAAAAAAAACAACCTGCAAATTATTTAAAGACTGTCAAATGCCTTTCAAACAACCTGGAAACAGACAAAATAAACAGTTTGGAGACAGCTGAGAGAATTTTGGGACAGCTGAGATAGGCAAGGGTATGGAGGTATGGACAGAGGAGAGAAAGAGAGAGGAATAGAATAATAGACTCATCCTTAAGAACAGCAGTATCATTTCTACCTTCAAATACAAGAATAATCTTATCCAATCCAGATCCATGGACAACAATAAAACCCAAACAAAACAATAAAAAAGAGTCTCTGTATGTCTTTTTAAAATGTATCACATTAGACATAGATAATTTATAAGGCACAAAGCTATTCAGCATGAGTGTATGACCATGGACCATTATTATGGTAATTATAGAAGTTAACAATGACTGAGACTCATAGCCACACTCTCAAAGCTTGCAGTCTCATAGAAAGGAAACGTCACGTGTATAAATGTCTATCTAAACCTTGAGGGATTTCTCACTTTGTAAGATGAAATATAACGAGAAGGTTAGAAGACAGATGGATATTAAAAAGGCCTATAGAAAACAAGCCCTGCAGCTTCATCCTGACCGGAACCCTGATGATCCACAAGCCCAGGAGAAATTCCAGGATCTAGGTGCTGCATATGAGGTTCTATCAGGTAATGAGAAACGGAAACAATATGATGCTTATGGTGAAGAAGGATTAAAAGATGGTCATCAAAGTTCCCATGGAGACATTTTTTCACACTTCTTTGGAGATTTTGGTTTCATGTTTGGAGGGACCCCTTGTCAGCAAGACAGAAATATTCCAAGAGGAAGTGATACTATTGTAGATCTAGAAGTCACTTTGGAAGAAGTGTATGCAGGAAATTTTGTGGAAGTAGTTAGAAACAAACCTGTGGCGAGGCAGGCTCCAGGCAAACGGAAATGCAATTGTCAGCAAGAAATGCAGACCACCCAGCTGGGCCCTGGTTCCAAAGCAGTTCATCCTGCTTCCAAATGACCCAGGAGGTGGTCTGCGATGAATGCTCTAATGTCAAACTAGTGAATGAAGGACAAACATTAGAGGTAGAAATCAAACCTGGGGTGAGAGACAGCATGGAGTACCCATTTATTGGAGAAGGTGAGCCTCATATGGATGGGGAGCCTGGAGATTTACGGTTCAGAATCAAAGTTGTTAAGCACCCAATATTTGAAAGGAGAGGAGATGATTTGTACACAAATGTGACAATCTCACTAGTTGAGTCTCTTGTTGGCTTTGAGATGGACATTACACACTTGGATGGTCACAAGGTACATATCTCCCGGGATAAGATCACTAGGCCAGGAGCAAAGCTATGGAAGAAGGGGGAAGGGCTCCCTAGCTTTGACAACAACAATATCAAGGGCTCTTTGATAATCACTTTTGATGTGGATTTTCCAACACAATAGTTAACAGAGGAAGCAAGAGAAGGTATCATACAGCTACTGAAACAAGGATCAGTGCAGAAGGTATACAATGGACTGCAAGGATATTAAGAGTGAATAAAATTGGACTTTGTTTAAAATGAGTGAATCAGCAATATTTATTATCTGCAGGGTTTTTTGTCTGTGTTTTTGTTTTTATTCTCAATATGCAAGTTTGGTTTAATTTTTTTTATAATGATCGTCATGAAATGAATAAAGAGGGCTTAAGAATTTGCCCATTGCATTCAGAAAAGAATGACCAGCAAAAGGTTTACTAATACCTCTCCCTTTAGGGATTTAATGTCTGGTGCTGCCACCTGAGTTTCAAGAATTAAAGCTGCAAGAGGACTCCAGGAGCAAAAAGAAACACAACATAGAGGGTTGGAGTTAATTGTTAACTATCTCATTCAAAATGCCAACTGGAGAAGTCTGTTTTTAAATACATTTTGTTGTTATTTAAAAATAATAAAATAAAATAAATCCAGCATTGAAAAGAGGAATTCCAGGAAGACTACATGGAGGAAGTGGCATTTAAATGTTTACATTCTATGTGTGCTTCAAAGTCAATTCAGAATTTTGGAGTGCAGACTGAGGGAAATTAAAAAATAGAGCTTTCCAGTGGAGAGAAAACAAAAGTAAAAAAAAAAAAAAAAAGAAAAAAAGCACTGATTGAATGTAACTCTCCAGCATCATGTTAATATACCAAGAGTTTTATCTTAAGTAATTTACAAAAAACTTAATTAAAATATTGAAATATGTAAAGAACTTTGACTATAAATTGGAACAAAATCAAGGTTATTCTTAAAATATTTTAGTTTCCCCACAAAAGAGTATGTCACAGTGAGTTAGTGAAAAGAGTTGAAAGGGGAAGGTATGTTTAACAGACCTTGTAATAGGAATTATCGTGTTTTTAAATCAGAGAAGATATACTGAAAGAGTAAGGTCTCAGGCTTCCAAGAGTAAAACCAAAGTCAGACTAGATTCTGCAGAAAGTGCTATATATTTGATAAAGTCACTAACTCATAGGGAGTGGAGGGGAACAAGGAAGTGTCAGGGGCCTTGGAAGAAGGAACTTAAGTCACTAAACTGCTTCTTCTTTTCTAGCTACATCTCTCACTGGGATGAATTTATTCTCTGGTTCACTTCTTTTGCATGGATGGAAATGTAACTATTGGCAGCATCTGTATTCACATCTCCTTCACCAACAGAAAGGAATTGAAGTGCAATGTGTTTTCTCATTCCAAATTTAAATATTAATAATAATAACAAAAAGCACCGATCTGTCCATCAACTGGAACAATGAGAGTGAATTATTCTAATTGGTTAGGCAAGATTTCTACTCAGTTATTTATAATATACATGAAAATGACAGCATCCACTCTTAATGATTCTTCTGTAAAATTTCCAGTAGAATTCAAGAAAGATGCAATAAAAATGATAGAATTTGGGGAAGTTCCATAAGCTTACTTTCATGTGGGATTGGAGGGAGGAGAAGTATATAAGTTTAATGCTAAACACAAAAGTTTTCAAAGCTCCAAAAAGTCTACTTACAAAGTCTGAATTCAAAGTTAAAGGAATGATACTATAAGCCACATGTGATAGATAGATATATAGATAGAAATATACATAATATAAATCTAGATAGAAATATTTATTTGATTTTCATAAAAGCCAGGTAACTTTTTTCTTTCCTAAACATACATACATATTTCTGCCTATATTAATCAAAATGGTATTATTTATTTTTCTATTTTTAATAAATGTTGTCTTTTTTATACAATTCAAGAATATTTTTTCCTTTTTCTCTTAGAGAAAAACTCTTCAAACCAGATGGTCGATCTTAATTAATTCTTATCACAGAGACATCTTTGTCATAAAGCATTTTTCACAGTTGAACAGTATTATATAAGCCCCTTTGTTTACTGAATTACTAAAAGAATGATTTTTCATGAGGGAAGCAGTCACTGTAATTTTATCTTTTATTTCTTCAACTTCCTTGGCACTTAAAAGCAATTATAACATTTAGGCTATTGAGTCTTCACTGAAGCAAGAGACATGTTTGTTTTAAATGCCTATGCTTTCAAAAAAATGAATTTTTCAGGATTTTTATGTACTGTAGTGTTTAGTTTCAAAATAAATATTGCAAGGGCTACATTTGTCAGCAGGTTGTCTATCTATATGCTTAAAACTTGTGCTTGCCATCAAGGCATCCAGTGCATGGAAGTTTTCATTCTTTTTCTTTTTCTTCCCTTGCCTTCCATATTACCTCAACATCAAGTCAAATCATCGGATACTTATGCCATAAAGAAACGTTTTTTTCTAAAACAGACAAGCACTTAATGCTTCAATTAGATTTCAGCTAGGAAAGGTAATGCAATTATGATCTATCTGTTAATATTTTGGGAAACTTTGAGGAAATAAACAGCAAACCATGGCATGGTCTCCCCCCACCCACATACATAATACACACATTCAGGAATTTAAAATAGAATTAAATTTCTTGAAAGAAAAGTTTCCAGTCATGGAGTCCCCATAATATGGACAAAACTGAGTTTGGTGTTATTACATATTAACTTCAATTTTCAGAAAAATCCTTCAATGTCACATGGTAAGTAAATGATAAAGACAGGATCTGAATGTAGGTTGTCTGACTCTAGGAGCCGAAGTTATTTGCATTATACCACCATGTCTCCTTTCCTCCCCGACTAAATAATATGTATTCACAGAGTTTTTAGTGTTTTTCCCCCTGAATTCATGTGGGTTGTTTTTATGGTTTCAAGTAAAATGAGTAGATTCATTTTTATTTAAATATATCATCAGAAGAAAACATTCAAATTCATCAAAACCTTCAAATTAATATGAATGAATATGCATGCAAGTGTGTGTGTGTTTTCTTCAAATTGAATTCTATTTATATAAAGGCATTGTTTCCCTCTTATTGGTTAGACTGATTAAACATGCTGATTCTCCCTCTTCTGCTTTAAGTTATCATTGATATTTGTCTGGTCATATATATTGATTTATCTATTTAAATTTATTCCACTTTTGAGATGCACTTCACTGATACCAGGGTTAACCCAGGTAATACTCCCATTAAAATGGTATATATATATATATATATATATATATATATATATATATTCTAAATAGCATGCATTGAAAGTGGTATGATAGTTTTCTTTTTCTGCTTTAACTCCCCATCACCTCTCTCTAATTCATTAACAGTATTGGAGAAAGGAAGGCTAAAATTCAGAGGGAAAAAGGGAATATTGCAATTTTTCAAAATTGATTTATTCATTCACTCAGCAAATATTTAATGAGCGACTTTTATGTTCTAGGCACTATGTTAGGATAGAGGTACAATGGTGAGCAAAAATATAAATTATATGTAGATATGTATGTATTTATAAATTGATAGACACAATTGCACATATTTATCATGTACAACATGAAGTGTTGTGGTATATATACATTGTGGGATGAATAACTCTAGCTAATGAATGTATGCATTACCTCACATAGTTATTTTTGTGGTGAGAACACTTAAAACTGATCTCTTAGCATAGATAAATTATTATAGATCTTATAAAACTGCTTAGAAAGTTCTTTATAAGGATGATGAAATGCAAAGAATTGTATGATATTTAATAAGTGCTTTAGTAATTTTTTTAGAGCAAAACAGTTTTTGCTATCAAAAGTATAAACCAATTGTAAAATATCATTATGCTATGAATTAACAGGCTTTGAAATATTTTAACTATTAATAATTTATTCAAGTCAACCAAATAAACCCATAAAGAAAAAAGAAACTTTTTATGCTGCTTGATAATGACATTGATGAAAAGCATGCATAATGGTATTTTGATCACAAACAATTTGAGAATTTAATCTCTGTATATTTCAGAATAATAAATACATTTTCTAGTTGCTTTTGCCTGACAAGCAGCATTGGATACTGCCTAAGGGAGAGAGAATCTGTGTGACCAGCAAGTATGGCGCACTCTGTTTGAACTCAATTTCCTTGCAACTCTCAGTCTCTCACGTGTTGCAGTTCTGTGGTAAGTGGATGAAAGCTCTGATGCTGAATTTGAGTAGAGAAGTCAATCTTTATAAGTTGTAAATATGTCACCATGTGTAGAAATTCTAGTTTTACTCTGAACTTGTAATAACCAATGTAATATTTTTCTCCTTAAAATACATCATTATTGGCTTTCCTCACATCATTCCCAATAGTAATCAGGAGTTATAATTGCCTCACACTTTCGAATCAAGTGAACACTTCAAATTGCACAAGAATAGCTCTGTTGTATGAAGTGATACAACAGTTTACTCTTCTGTTATTCAATCATTCTATGAAATAGAACACACAATTTCTCTCTGAACATGTAATAACCAGTGCAGTCACCTGAAAAGGCAGATAACTCCAGATCAATAAGGCTGGATTATAGCCTCTATGAAAATATCTAGAGAGAAGGGGGAAAAAATAAAAGTGTCAATCAGAAGTAAGACTAATCAGCCTTGTTCGAAGGATATAATTTGGGGGTGGAGAAGAAGCAGGAGAGTGATGGTGACTAGAGACATTTCAATGTCCTTTGGAGGTTGTGCTTTTAATTCAAGGACACCACTTGCCAAGTTTCCTTTAATCATTCAAAACAAGAACAGTTAAATATAATTGTCCTGGTGCCTCTGTGAAACAAATCAACTCCAGGGCATGAAGAAGATTTGTCTCTGTTCTAGAATGTTGAGCTATACCAAGGCTATGCTAATATATGGACCACCTGGTGGAACGTTGCCCTGTTTGATTACAGTTATTAGAAGTTAGCTACTTGAAAACTATTTATTAAAAATAACAAATCCACAAATACAATGAACTCAAGGAAATCCAGCAACATAAACACAAAGAAACATCCATCTAAGCACATTATAATGAAGTTGCAGAAAACCAATAATAAAGAAAACATCTTTAAAAAAAGCTAAAGTTAAAAGGATACATTATATAGAGAGGAACAACAATAAGAATGGCCTCAGATTTCTCATCAGAAAAAATATAGAAAGACATTTTTAAAATGACGAAAAAACTAAAATAGAATTATATGTCCAGGAAAAATGTCCCTTAAACATGAAGGTAAAATACAATCTTTTTTAAACAAATAAAAACTAATAAAAGTGCTGCCAGAAGACTTGCATTATAAGAAATATTAAAGGAAGTTTTTAAGTTAGGAGGAAAATTATAACTGACTGAAATTTGTATATTTTGTATATATTATATATACAATATATTTGTATATATTGAAATTTGTATACCCAGGGATGAAAAGTGCCAGAGATGTGAATTACAAGGCCAAGTATATGAGAGTCCTTTCCTTTGAAAGATCATTGGACTCTGTCAAGCAAAATAATAAAACTATATTGTAAGATTTCAATGTGTCTAGGTGTCTTGAAGTATCGTGGGCATCATAGCAGGTAAGTGTGGTGACATTCTCCAATGGGATACCTAAAATGGGATATCTCTTTGCTAAGATTGGGATATCTCTTTGCTAAGAATACTTGCCCAAGTCTTCATGGAGATGTATGTTGAAGGCCTCATCTTAAAGGGCCCAAGAGGACTGGGCATATTCAAGAAACTGAAAGGAACATGGCTCTCTGTGTCTGGAGTCTGGATTACAACGAGCACAGATGAGAGATAAAAACATAAATAAACCCATGCAAATATAAGAGAATGTAGCTGAACATGTTTTTTGTTTTCTTTTCTATATTTTTATTATGTATCCTTTGTTTACCTTGGGTACCTTGTGTCCTCAGCTTACTCTTTTGTTACCAGGAGACATAAGAAACAAAAAATGAAAATAAAAACCTTCATATGACCTCTAATGCCAACTTTGAATTACAGCAGCTCTTCTTTTCTTTTATGTCTTGCTTCAAGGTACCTTCATTAACCTGTTCAAGTGAGCCTTGGAATTTGGATGCAACTTGAAATTTTTCAAGTTGGGAAATTTCAAATTTGGTGGGAAAAATTTTTAAAAAAAACTATAAATAGAGATATTTTATGCTCATTTGTGCCATAATTTAGAATACCAAATGCATTTCCTTTCTCTTTTATGAACACCAAAATGATATAAAAATGGAATAAAATTTCAACATGAGTTTTGGTGAGGACAAATAAACCTTATCTAAACCATAGCACCCATATAATTAAATAAATTTTTCCTTTCACTTTGATTTCTAAGAAGTAGAGCATAAATAATAATTAATGTAATAAATACTATTTAGTATATTCCTGGTCCCTTGACAATTATTCTTCTCTTATTTGGCCAAATTTCCTTTTTTAATATTTAAGTCATATCAAGTCATTTTTAGGTATAGATAGAGCATGATGCATTAATGCCCCTTTCCCAAATTAATTATGCTGATATAGTCCCCCTCAATGAGTCCATATGGCTGAGAAAGGGTGAAAAAAATGAAGATAGGATGGTTGGCATGAGCTAAATTAAAATTTAGTATTAACTTTAATCATCTGGAAAATGTACATTTAAAGAGTCCATTATTTTAATTTATAACCTAGTAGAACCTGTATATTACTGGCTGTCTATAATTTCAGTGGTCATACATATTAAATAATTTAACAAACACATTCCCTGTGTCAATGCCTTCATAAATGAAGCTACAGTCAAGTACTGGCTATGCCAAATATTGGTTTGTTTTGCTGTCTCAAAATACTTAAAAAAAAATTATGTTCTAGAAACAGACAACTTAATATTTTCCTTTTCTTGTTGCATGCCTCCAACAGTTAATACTCAAAGGATTGAGTTTTTATAACACCATTCATGAGGATATAAGAAAATGATCTATATTCTCTTTTCCATGGCATGATTTAAGTGGCCTTCATGTTGCTGGTGGAGAGTCTCTACTGTCTATGCACATACTTCCTTTCATTTTAAATTAAGAAATATATGTTCTCCTTTCAAGATTCTTGTAAGTTATTATTATTCACCATTATTTTCATAATTTTTCATAATTATTCATAATTTTTCTTCCAACTCACCAACAGGAAAAGAGAGGAGAAATGTTCGCTCAGAGGGCATTTTGGGGTAGGGCTCTCTTCACACTGAAAAACTTACTTGGTTTTAATAGAAAAAAGAGAGATTCTGTTTTGTTATTTTTTTTAAATAAAAATATAATTCAATTAGTGTTGGGTAAAGTTAGGGAGAAAGAAAGAAAAAGAGAGGGAGAAAGGAAAGAAAGAAGGGAGGGAGGGAGGAAGGAAAGAAGGAAGGATTGCTGCATCTTTGACAAAATGACACTTCAAATGATTTATAAATCTATACTTTTTAGTTCTATTTATTGATAAAATAGATTTATGGATTATATTATTAGGTATTTGAACAAACATGCATATATAAGGATATTTGCTTCAGGATTATTTTAAAAATGAAAAGCTTTAACAAAGCAAAAATCTAACTGAAGGAGGATGATTGAATACACTACAGTACACAGATTATTTTAATGGCTATCTGTTCTCCATATTTTCAAACAATTTTAAATGTATGATGCTGTACACTTTTTCCACACTACATAAACAAGCAAAATATAAATTTTAAAACTATACCCACATACAAAAAACATTTGAACATTACTTCTTAGGGGTGAAACTGGAATTTCAACCTTTTATGTGGTACTCAAGAGAACACTAAATGAAACTGATAAATAAATACAGTCAAATTAGAAATAATGAATGGGCAGTCAACTCTTGAACATACAAGTACACAAGATATTAAGGAGTATTTTCCAGATAAACAGAACGAAATAGAAAGAGATTTATTAAAAGAAATTGGCTCATGTGATTATGGGGACTTAAAAGTCCCAAGATCTGCATTTGGTGTGTTGGAGACCTAGGAGAGCTAGTGGTATATTTCTAGTTCTAATCAGAAGGCCTGAGTGCCAGGAGAGCTGATGGTGTGGTTTCAGTTTGCAGGTCTGCAGGCTGAAAACCCAGGAAGAACTAATGCCTCAGTTCATGTACAAATGTGAGGAAAAAACAGATGTCCAGCTCACAGAAGTTAGATAAGAGAAAATTCTCTTGTATTTGAGGAAAGGTTAGCTGTGTTCATCTTAGGCCTTCAACTGGTTGAATAATTCCCACTAACATTAGAAAAGAGCAATCTGCTTTATTCATTAAGTCTCTTAATTTAAATGTTAAAATCATCCAGAAACATGCAGAATAATGTTTGACCTCATATCTGGGCACCCCAGGGCCTGGGCAAGTTGACACATAAACTTCACCACATAAAGTTTACATTTGAAAAGTGAGTAGCTCCATGATACGGATTATTGACAAAAAGTTATGGGTTGGTATGCTGAATAACATGAAATCAAAACATTTATCAATATTTTTCTTGGAAATAAAGGAAGGTAACCCATATTCTAAAAATTGATAGAGTTTCAATCTGTGTCTGAGCACTGACCCCTTGGTTTGAGAGTCTATCATTCTCTTCAATTCTTATGTAATGACTTTCAGTTAAGGTTTGTAAGGACATGGTGACTATCTCTTTGTCCTAATATTACCACCTTTTTCTTTAGGTTGTTCCCTTTAAGCTACAAAAGCAAACCGCCAAAGACTTGGAAATGAGCAAAGAAAATGACTGTGTGTTTATTTGGATAAGTTCTGGACATTGTCTGGTAAACCCTCAGGAATTATCTAATTCCATAGGGGTGTCATTAATTGTCTTTGATTGACGAAGCTACTTTACAACTAAGTAGAGATAGAAGTTAGCTTAATAAAAAATGATAGTAAATCCTTTTTGTCCAGAGCAACACAAATTAATACTGTTAAAAGTGAGAAATAAAAATAAAGTCCTAAGCCTTGCAACTGCCTGAATGGGAACCCCAGAGAAACTTTAAGACTGAGTTCCTAGCCATAATGGGATGGGAGGTCAGACAGGCCTTGTTATTCCTCCTTCCTCACTAAATGCCATTAGGCTTTCTTCCCAAAGGCTTTCTTCCTTTGGTTAAACAGAAACCAGCCCTTTGGAAAGACTGGCTCCACTGCCTATTTCAACCAACCACTTACTGCTGTTCTTCCCTTTTTGCGGTTTGACTCAACAACTGACCAGCATTCCTTCCTGATAAGAGACCACCGATGACAGAGTGGTTCTAATCAGTCTACAGAGGATGAGGACTAAGAATTTTCATGTCCTGTGCTCACTTTTTGACTTTAGAGGGCTGAGAATTCCACCCTTGGATCATGTTAATGACACCATTTTTTGAACATGGGCCCATAAAAGGGCAGGAAGCTCAATTGCGCATGTGCATATTTCTCCGTTCATATATACTCATAACTCCTATAGCTTGTTAAATATTAATATGCATTTTGAGCCATCCTGCTCAGCATAAATTTCTGTTCCCTTTGCCCTTCTCTGGAAGTGCCTGCTCTTGGTTTCTGGCTGCAGGCTATATTACCTATCCTGCAGGGTGCAACCCTTTATGAGAAATAAAACTCTGCTTTCTAAATTTATGAACCTCGTCATTCTTCATTTGACAATAGTAATGCAACAAATTTTGTTTGGAAGATAGTATAAATCTCTGTCAGTTAAATTCTCATTTGAATAATTTCCAATATATTTCTAGTTTCCTTATCAATTAACAAATTATATAAACATTTGACATACATTCATTTCATATTGTTTATGTTAATTTATGTAGAAAGAAAAAATATATAAATGTTTATATTTGCATTGTGCCTTGAACTTCTTTGTTAAATTCATTGTTCTTGCAATTACTTTCTCAAAAATCTGTTTTATCCAGTGGATTACAAGCTCAGTGAAGGCAAGGACCTCATTTGTCTTATTTATTGCTATATCCCCAGGGCTTAGTAGCAGGAATTTAGTAAAGGCTCAGAAAATATCCTCATGGTTTCTTGAATTAGTAAATGCAAATGAATCAAAGATATTTCAGAGCAATCAAATGAGTCCTAGGGGAAAAAGTTTCATTGGTATTAAGTAAGCATTGAATGGCCTCATTAAATCAGAAGATGCAAAGTGTTTATATGCAAAATTTATACTGAAAAAACCACTATTTAAAGGATATCATTGAATATCACTGTTAGGAAACTGTAGTCTTTTTGGAGTGGAGTCCTGTAGTGTCAAAAAGGTATGGACTACACTACTATAACAACTTGTAGCATAAACAGATAAGAATGCAAGATCATCTCCTGTATAACCTATACCTAGACACTAAACACAGACACCTATCTCTTATTTATTTTTCTCTTTTTTAAATATTTATGTTTAAAGACAATTTTGTTATTTTTTCAATTAAAAAATTCCAGTTCTGGTAGAATATTTTGTGAGAAATTGAGAAAGTCAATTTTATGAAACATTTGAGTTTTTTATACATCAGTCAGACTTAGATCCATTATAAACTGATGTAATTTGTTTAGTACTACATAGGTGATTGAGAGAAATCAAAATGTGCTACCCCAAAATACACTTCTTCAGCATGTTTCAGATGGCTATTCAGTAGGGCTATAGACACTGGAATAGCTCTGAAAAGCTGTCCTTTGTGGGATACATTTGCATCTGTAGAGGAAATCTGCATTAGTGAGGTAAACAGCAAATGCAAACAGGCTTTCTCTGAGGTCCCCTGTCTGCCTTATACAGATCTAAGAAAAATTTACTCATAGGAAAAGAAGACTAAAAGTCTGATGCTTTCTAAGGTCTGAGAGGGACTTTTGCCACAGGTTACCATGGATATTCTTTCTGAGGACTGCTACCTGAGAGGCTTCATCTGCATAAGAAGATAGCCTTTGCTCACCATGCCTTTCCTCCCCTCTCACTTATGTTACCTGTCACCATGCTCCAAGCCTCTATTTCTTTCTGTACAATATAAAAATTTCATTCATATGGCTCTTTTCTGAGTCTCAGATTTTTTGTGGTTCCTGTGCTTATGCACATTATTGCATTTGTATGCCTTTTCTCCTGTTAATCTGTATATTGTCATTTATTTCAACAGGATGAATTAGTTATCAAATCTTCAGAGGGAAAGGTTAAACTTCCCTACATGATCCTATCAAGTCCAATGGAAACCAATGATACATATTTCTTGATGGACTCAGGACTCTTGTTAGTATTCATATATAAATTCTTGATACATAAGTTCTCAATGAACAATGAAATAAAAGAGTACCATTTCTTTGCTCTGTATCATTTAGAATGAAATTTTTACTCTGTGATTATCTGTGGTATGTATATGTTATAGAAACAGTGAAATGAGATCAAAGAAAAACAAAACTGTAAAGAAACCTTGCTATAGCATTAGTCTAGCTCTTCCACAGAAGACAACAAAAATAAGAACAACAACAAAAAAAGTCTTTGAAAATCAATTTATAATTCAGATTAGGCATTAGAAAACATAATACTCACGGACCTTTAAATTTACATGAAGGTTCTAAAATATCCAAAGATCTTTCAGTATCATGATCTTTACTAAGCATTCCTGCTTTAGAGCTGCAAATAGGATAACTACCAGAAGGCTGTTTTGCCTTGCATCAGTATATTTAGTAACCATGAGAATTTCAGGTGATTTTTTTTTTAGCATAACTCCTGAGTACTTCCTTTTTTTCCAATCTCAGAGCATTTCTGATGAGTTAATTATAATTTCCAAGTGACAAATCTCTCCCTCCAATAAATGATATTGGGAAAATTAAATCACTGTGATTATCATCTAGATTAGTCTAATTAGTAATTAATATGTTTAAAATTTTAATAGGATGGAAATGGTCAAAGAGAGTGGAAATAGTCTCATTTACCATCATGATTTTCCTTATCCATTTATGAATTTATAACCTGCAAAGGCCAAGGAAAGAGGTAGCTTGCTAAAGCATACTTTTTCAATGGGAAATTATAAAGTGCTCTTTGGGTCACCATAGAATATACTTATTGGTGCATTAAGACCTGAGTTTGAATTCTGAACCCACTAATTAAATAACTCTCTGAACTTCAATTTCCTTAACTATAGAAATGAGGTTGGGGGATCCAATGGGGAAATACATTGAAGAGTATTTGACTTGTAGTCTGCACTTAATGTAGAAGAATCAACTGAATGTGTTAATACTGTTGATTATTGAAAGGAATTGCTATGACTGTCTTCCTGACTAAGATAATTATTTTACCCAATACTCCTACACAAGTTTCTTTAGAAGTTTTTTTTTTTTTTTATTTAAACAAATGGAAGGATAGCCAGGAAGACAACAGGAAGCAGAAACAAAGAAAATCATAGCATAAAATGAAAAATTGGCAGAGACAATAACAAACTGGGTGAAAATAAGTCAATGAAGAAAAAATGCATAGCAGTAGTTTGTGTCTGGCTTACACTGGTGCTGCTACATAATTGTTATATAGTTTTCTAGCACTTTTAAAATAAGAAGCTAAAATGGTTTCCCTAACAACAGAGCTGGTAGCCTAAAACATTGAGGCACATTTATTACCTATGGGCTGTATATCTTCAGGCAAGGCACCTGATCACTCTGGGTTACTTTATCTGAAGGTCTTAAAGCAAATATAGTGTTAGCCTCCTTCCAGCTTGAAGATTTCTATACCTATGATTCTTTGAATTCTGGTGTCCCAGATTAATATACTGACTTCGGTTTTATCTGAGTCATGGTCAAACAGTACAAATTTTTACTCTTTAAACCATTGTTTCTTCCCCAATTCTGTAACACTTGCACTGTATACCCCTTTTTCTGTTCTTAAAGCCCTAGTTAGTTTGTGGGAAAAAACCCAAGTGTATACTTAGAGAATGTCTTCAAAATAAAATAGCTGTTTAGTCATGACATTCTTTTATTAACAATGGTATTAACTTGGATAAACAATGTTGTAATTAGCTATAATTTGTAATAACCAGGGAGATAAATGCCATAACTAATGCTGGAGAAAGTCCATGAAATAATAATCTGTATAGTATCTTAACTGCTTCTCCTCCCTTTGTTCTTTAGAAAATAAAATAGTGTCTGGTGCCTGTGAATTCCTGAGTTCTTATAAGAAAAGACAAAAAAGACAATTGAACTATATTTTGCAGATTAATTTAGGGTTTTGAGGTAGGTTAAATAGTGAAAATCACATAAGGAAGCTAGAGATTCCTAAAACTCTCCTTCCCAAACTATACTATGCAGACAGCTCATTGGAGGGACTATTAAAATAATGCAGATTCTGATTCAGTAAGTCTTGGGTGGGACTTAAGATCCCGAATTTCTAAGAAGTTCTCAGATAATGTTGTTGCTGCTGGTCTGAGGACCAGGCATAGAGTGGAGAAGAGACAGATTGAGCCCCTCCTGCACTCTCCTTAAATGTAGTGTAAGGTGAAGTAGTCACAGCTGCTCTGCCATCTTACTTGAGATAAGACAGTTCTTTTTTGTTTCAGTTTCCTTCTCTGAAAGAGAAAGAAATTTTACCTGTGTTGGCAAACAAGTTATTTAATAGAATATAGCAAAAAAAAAAAAAATGACACAAAATATTATGTTACTAGGAAGTTAGTGAATTCAATTGATACCAAGGATGTATTCTACTAAATGGTAGAAAAATCTGAGAGTCTAGCCTGGAATTGCTATAGACAAGTAAAAAGAATTATGAAAGATGAGTTCAAAAACTCCTTGGCAGTACATTAAAAGGCTTTGGGGGTATATATTTATCATGGATTTAGCTAACCAACATAAGAATTGAGGCTAATGCAATATATCAATAATCAATTACATGAAATATGTGAGCAAACCCTTGATTAATTTTATTAGAATTTCAAATCACCATGTTGTCTTCATCTTTCTCATTAAGAAGAAAAATTCAAGTCAGTGAAAGAAGTGTAGAAAAAAGTTAATTATTCAGGCTTGGTATCTGACAGTCAGTTCTGGGCTGAAATCCTGGTCCTATACCTTACCAGTCGTTTTGCATGGCACCTCTGAAATTTTATTTTCTCACCTATGGAATGGGAAGTGGTGGCAATTCATAGCTCTGATCTTATATGGCCATTGTGAGGATTAAATGAGATTATTCGTATACTAGGTTTTGCACTGTTTTGTCATATCAGAAATGCTTTTGAAAATTTAAACAGCAAAACGCACATATATGCACACCCAAACAAAACCAAAAAGTTAAAAACTAAGCCTTTTAAAAAGAAAGCTACTTTTATTATTACTCACCAAGATCTTAATTTAGGGACAACATATTTCTAGTGTTCTTCAGGCTGCTACTGTTTGTTAGGTGTTGATAAATTTTCCCTTTCCCTAGAAATCTCAAATTTCAATTCATGCTACTGACCATGCTGGCCACAGAGATGCACTGCACTACTTTTAAATTCTCTTTGAAAGCACTATCAATTTGGCTGATGGCACATTTAACCTGAAACTTAAACTGAGTAAAAAGAACAACCCAAGAAAACAGTAGATTTTTAGTTAAAAATACCTCGAACTTAAAGACAGAGAGACTTAAATGAAAATCCCAGCTCTAGTAAGTCTCAAAACTTCAACAAGTCTCATCTGTAAAAGGGAGGTGACAATCAAGTTATGAATTTGAAAGAGGTAGCAGATATAAAAATACAAAGGAGGTACATAAATGTGCCCTGGAAGAAAATGATCTTGGAAAGTTCTTCAATTTTTGTAGTGTCCTGTATGATAAGAATTTCACTTTTACTGGTCCTCATTCCTCAGAGAAATTCTGAATTTGAATTTCAGTTGATTTCTGTGACCTAGAATTCCACTGCAAAATCCGACAAAATATTGCTATAATAAATAGATTTTCTGTTCACTTTCAGTTAACCAAAAAACCCAACAATGTTCGCCACTACTCAAATTAATGAAAATTTTATGATATGATTTATTCGAAACTGTGATTCACAATTTTGAATTTTTCTTTAGCCTGAAAGGGGGGGGGGGGGATAGGCACATCCTTTTGTCTTACTCCTAAGCTGGTGTTGGCCTACAGACCTAGGGCTTGACATCCTATAACCTGTTACAAGGCCCTTTCTAAGGTCTGAGTTTTTCAGTATTGGTTTCTCAGCCTGGTAGATTAAACAGGATTAAGGCACAGGACTTTTCCAGCATAAAAGAGTAAACCCTGAGATTTCAGAAATAGTCAAGTCCTTAGAACATTTTCTTAGCTTTGGAAAGAAAAAGATTTACAGGAGCACAAGACTAGTCAATATTCAGAGATTCAATAAAAAGACAGGATGATCAAGACATATGATGAGGCACATTTTGTCCTCAAATCTGGGAAACAGTTTTGACATTTCCCTTTTTGCTATAATATAATACACTTTCAATGTAGTAGCAAAATCCTCTTGGAATGAAGTCATTTATCAAAACTCTAAATGTATGAGCTGTCTTGCTTTACTCTGATCCTTAGACTGAATTTTTGGTGGATGCTAAAATGTATAATTATAGTTGAGATTTGTCTCTAACATTCTGATGGTAGCCCCTCTCTCCAATTCTGACTGAAGGTTACCAACATAAATTCCATGAATTTCTGTCCTAAACCAAGGACAGTTTCATGGTTCAAGTGGTAGATTTTTGCTGTATTTTTTCCCCAGAATATTATAGGGGTACAAACATTTTGGTTACATAAATTGCATTTGTACCCTTTGAGTCAAAGTTAAAAGTGTTTCCATCTCCCAAATAGTGTGCATTTTACCCATTAGGTGTGAATTTACCCATCCTCTCCACTCCCCCTCCCATCTGCTTGATTTCCAATGAATGCTATTTCTATATGTGCACATAAGTATTGACTGATTGATTAATTCTAATTTAATGGTGAGCACATGTGGTGTTTGTTTTTCTATTCTAAAATATAAAGTTTAAGATCACATAGTCGTTAATTTAAAAATCTAAGTTTGTGCCTGTTAGCGATAAAAATAATAACAACTGTGATTTTTTAGTGTCTAAGTGTGAGACATTCTACCAAATGCTTCATTCATAATTTTATTTAATTTTCACCAGAATCCTGCCAGGTAGATGTTTTTATCCTAATTCTACAGGTGACAAAACCAAGAAACTATAATCATTATCCAAACCCAGGGCTGTCTGGTACAAAAGTAAATTATTATTTCTGAATTTTTCCACAGTCTAATATAATTAGAAAAATTAGAAATATAATTCACAGATGAAATATTAAAAAAGAGAGAGAGAGAATTTTCACTTCCAGAAAAATAGAATAGATATATTTTTATCTATTTCTCTTGGTAAACACAAATAAAAAATTTTGGACATTATACATAAAATAAACATAAGACTCTGAAAGTTGGGGAGAAGAAGGCATGCTTACTAGGAACTACAGAACCCAAGGAATGGCATAGTGGTGAATGCTAGGTTTTCTTTTTGTTTCATGTGCCCCAGATTGAAGCTAAAGAAGCCAGCAATCCAGAAATGCCAATGGGCACAAATAAAAACAAAAGTTTCCCCTTATTAGCCATAAGACCCAGTAATCCTAATGTGAGTTATTTATTCCCCAAAAAGGAAATCAGTATATTGAAAAGATATCTGCACACCATGTTTACTGGAGCACTATTCATAATAGCCAAGATTTGGAATCCACTTAAATGTTCATCAATAGATAAATGTATAAAGAAATGTGGTACATATACACAGTGGAATAGTATTCAGCTATCAAAAAGAATGAAACCCTATCATTTGCAACAACATAGATGAAACTGGAAGACATTATATTAAGAGAAATAAGCCAGGCACATAAAAGCACATATTGTATGTTCTCGCTCCTATGTGGGAGTTAAAAAAAATTGAACTCTTTTTGAGAGAGAGTAGAATGATAGTTACCAGAGGGTAGAAGGGCACTAGGGAGTGGGGTACAAAGTGGGCATGGTTAATGGGTACAAAATATAGTTAGATAAAATGAGCAAAATGTAAGAATTGATAGCACTACAGGGTGACTGTAGTCAACAATAAGTTATTGCATATTTTTAAGTAACTAAAAGAGTAGAATTGAATGTTCCCAGCCCCCCCTCAAAATGATAAATGTTTGAAGTGATGGATATATAAATTATCCCAATTTGATTATTGCACATTGTATGTCTGTATCAAATCATTATATGTACCCCGTAAATATATACAACTATTATGTACCTATAATAATTAAAAATAAAAACTTTTAAAAAAATAAGAGAAAATCTTTGAAATATAGAGCTAGGCTGATTCTAAGACTGGATACCAAAAGCACAATCCATAAGAGGAAAAACTGGTAAATAGGACTCCATAAAACTTCAAACTTTTGCTCTGTACAAGTTTCCCTTAAACAGATAAAAAGTAAAGCACAGCATGGGAGAAATTTTTTGTAAACCACGTATCCAACAACAGAAAGTAGAAAACACAAAAACCTCACAAAATTTAAGTACAAAAGCAACCCAATTATAAAATGGACAAAATCATGAAGAGACAGGTCACCTCAGAAGATATATAGGTGGCAAGTAAACACATGGAAAATGTTCAAACATGAAAGTCATCAAGGAAATGCAAGTTAACAATACAATAAGACATCTTTATGTAGTATACCTATCAGAATGGTTAAAATTAAAAATATTGATAACACTAAATGCTTGGGAGGACATAGAGAAACTATCATTGATATACTACTAGTGAGAATACAAAATGGCATAGTCTTAAAAAGTTTGACAGTTTCTTAAAAACTAATTATAAAACTTACGTTATGAAAACTTATGTTCACACAAAACCTATATATTAACGTATAGAAGCTTTAGTTGTAGTGATCCAAAACTGAAAACAACTCAGATATTCTTCAATGTATGAATAAACTGTGGTGCATCTCTGCTACAAAATAGTATTCAGTAATACATGGAATAAACTATAGATACACGCACATAACCCAGATGAATCTCCCATGAATAATTCTGAGTAGTGAAAAAAAGCCAATCCCAAAAGGTTACTTACTGTAAGATTCTTGAAATGACACAATTATATAAATGGAGAACAAATTAGAAGTTGTCGGTGGTAAGGAGTGGGCGAGAGTGGGACAGAAGTGATTGTGGCTATAAAAGGATGAAGAATTCTTCTGCTGATGTTATGTTCTCTGTCTTGATTACACCAATGTCAATATACTGGTTGTGACATTGTTCTATAGATTTGCAAGATATTCCCTTCAGGTGAAACTGGGTAAATATTGTTTGTTACAACTGTATGTGAGTCTACAATTACCTCAAAATAAACATTTAAAAAAACAACATAAAAGCTAAGGAGCTTAGAAGAAAGTATGGATTTTAGCAAGTTATCACTTATCAATATTTGTTAATTAAAGTATGTGCAAATTGATGTGAGATGTTAAGAAGAGGGGAGACCATGGGTAGGGTGTGCAGAAATTCTTTATTACTCTAGCAACTTTCCTGTAGATATAAAACTTTTATAAAATAAAAACATTATTAAATATTCAAATACAGACATAAATTAGAAAATATGAAGATTTGCTACACTGATTTTAAAATGTTAATTTCATCATTGTTTATTATAGTAAAAAAATTTAAAAATCTATGAAATAAATCATTTTATATCTGTACACTGGAAACTATATATATGTTATTTATGTGTACATATATTTAGAATAAAGAGATACAAACTATATTTACTGGGATTGGAACAAAAAAGGCAAAGATATTGGTAATGAAAAAATGTGGTGTGCCAATGTGTAAAACATGACTATCACTTGATATTTTTATTATACAAAGAAAAGTATATATGACAACAGAGATGTATATATGGCTATGCTTTTAAAGGATTGTATGCAAAGTTCATGATGATCAGGCCTTCTAGTACCTCTCAAAACTCAGATATAATTGTGAAATTCAGTCTTAGGATCACTAAATATACAAACACACCTGACTTAAAGAAGACCTACAAGCAGAGTTAATTCAACCAAAATCTGACTTGTCCAGGATATCACAATTATTAGGGGGAAGAGGGAAGTGATCCACACTCATGTCCCCATTCTAAAAGCAAAGTTCATTGTACCACACATTAATTCCTGGTATGGTTAAAAATGAAAGAGCTTCCTTCTGTCTTTTCTTTATCTTTTTCCCCCCATTATCTTTTGCACATGTCTATACATAGTAGGTGCTCATTAAGTATGAGTTAAAGAGAATAAGATGATTTCTCCCTGTAGGGCACTTTTCTTCCCTCGCATGGTCTCGCCACTTCATAGTTGAGACTGTAAAACTTGGCAATTTCCATTCACAGCTTTGAATGATTTAGAATTCTGTTTTGCATTTCATTTCAGTTTAGTCTGAACCCATATGGTAAAGTCAAAACTCCAAACAAATCTGATAAATTCCATCTTGTGCTAGCCATTCCCTGTGGCTTGGTAAAGCACTGCGAGCTTTCACACTACTTAATTCTTCCTTGTTCCATGACCATCTGTATTTGCATCTTCAGACTTGGATAGCCTCACAATTGTCTCTGAAGCATAGTATAAAAGAACTCTAGTATGTTCATTTGTTACGAGTGAGCTTCTAAGAGACTAAGAGAATAAATAAACAACCAAACTGAAAACACAGAGTTTGCAGTACTGCCATAGCACTGTACCTCAGCACAAGTACGCTCACCAATAAAAGACAACTCTTGGAGTTAGAGCGCTTGGGTTTAGCATTCATAAATTGTCGTTTACTAGGATAAATACTTATCTAGTAATCAACATTTACCAAATCCTAAGGATAAAACATACATTGTTTTATTAAATTCTCCAAGCAACACTTTGAACTAAACACTAATTTTATCCCCACTTAATTTTTCAGTTTGGTTTTATTCATTGTCTATCAAAGTGCTGGGCACTCAAAATTTAATTATTTTCCACAGACAATGCAAGTTACATCTATGAAGATGTCACCAAAAACATGCTGGTAGTCTTCAGAATGGATTTTATGTTTGAGCTGTATCTTGAAGAAAGTGGGATTTGAACAGGCAGAGCATGATGGAAAAAAAAATATATTGTGCCATAAAAAACTGGTTACTTGTTTGGATTGGAACCCTGTTCCTCCAGCTCTTCACCTGTTTGGCTCCTGCTCATCACTGAGACTCGACTTGTTACCTTAGTGGCAGCTACATTACTCTTTCTTGCATAACTATAATTTTATTGTCTTTGTACTATAGCAACCATCATTTTTTGAAAAAAAAGACCATTTTGTACAAGAAATCCAAAAAAAACTATAATTGAATAAGGTATTCAGACAACAGTGTGGCAAAATGTATGGCTGGAGAGCAGTATGAGGTATCTGGTGAATAGAAAGGTGACTTTAGATCTAATAATGCATGGCCTTGAATGCTAGACAAAACATTCTGGACTTCATTCACTTGGTGACGGTGAAGTGAAACGTGGAATGCTGTGACCCTCTCACAGCAGCATGAATGATGTATAGAAGAGGAATCAGAGAGAGGGACACTAGGTAGGTCTTCTCAGATTAATTGGTTGAGGGTGAACATGAGCCTTGAGCTCATTAATATGCTTTGCTCCCTATTAGACTTTATGTCCCATGGCTCATTAATTCCCTGTTGATATAGCCTCAGGCTTGTGTTTCTTCCTCATTGAATTCATGTGGTAAAGATTTTCCTTTCTCTCTTAAAACTATGTCAACCTCCGGCCTTGCTGGGCTGTGCAGCATTTGCCAAATCCTTTTGAGCACTTCTGACCCAAAAGAGAGTTCAGTTTCAAATGTTAACTAAAAAGCTGGGGCGGGGGGGGGGGGGGGGGGAATCATTAGCTATGATCCGATCTGTTTAGGTATTCACAGCATCTATTTCAGAGACTTTCCGCAACTGAAACATGGTTTCTTTGTTATGTCATTGGTCTTAACTTCCCCAAAGGATGGAAATCATAATAATTTGGGGGTTTCTTTTATTATTAGCATGTTTGTTTGATAGGAAGAGATGGAAAAGGCCAAGGCAAAGGCTTAGGTAATTTTTCTTTTTTTTAATAAATTGAAAATATTTATATAATTTTTATGTCTCTTGGTATATACATACACATAAAATAAAAATAAAATATAAAATAAGTGGGTAAATAAATTAGCACAAATGGAAGAATGAGACTCAGAATGAGATGATAAAAATGGAAATGACCTTAGTCCCACAGTGGTTGTCCTGAAAACCTGTACCCTTTTAAGTTATGGGCTGTAAATTGGGTCCAAATTTTCTTTTAATCAACCCAGGGCCTTTCCAATGCCCATGGAGGGAAGAAAGGGAAAACTAAACAAAAAGCAGAAACATATATTCAGAAGCACACCATTTGATTTTTCCAAGATCCAGTGCTACCCACAGTGATACTGTAGGTTGTAATGCAAACAGCTCTTCAAAAATATCCTTGAAGTAGAGTTGCCACTTCAAAGAATCTTCCTAAATTTTGCCCATTAACATAAGGCTAAAACCCTTTTAAGAATTTTTTTGAGGTTAGATGGTGGAAGGAAGAATACAATAAAGTTGTTCAAATATTTAGTTTCCTATTCACCTTGCATAATCCAAAAATAAGTCTTGAAGCAGGCATACTGTATATCAAATGATGTAGGTCTCCAGAGAATCTTCTTAAGTACATGGTTGGGGCTACCCCAAGGTCTGTTAGAACATTCTGTCTTAGACCAAGTTTCTTTCTGGAATACCACTAAGATAAACTGGATGCAAAACATACAGCTAAGGAAGCAAATGAAGTAATTTGTGATACAGTGATGATAAATATGTCAGTTTAATACTGAAAGCCTTTACCAAAATTATTGGCTTAGATTTTATAATAATTAATTATAAATGTTGACTTGTTAACTGTAGTTTCTTGACTTGCTAAGTAAATACCTATACCTAATTGATTTGCTTTTGAAAACAAAATCTAAACACAAGGCATTGTTTGGAAAAGAAGACAAGAAGATGAAAGAAGATGCAGTCCCTAAGCATCACGGTTGCCTAAATTTGGGAGCTGGGGAGATGGTTGGTGGGCGTCAGGGGGAGGATAAAATACATTAAAGACAAACTTCTGCTTCATAGCCTTGCAAATGGCTCTTCCAACTTACAAAACATATAAGTTGGATCACATCCCATGGTAGGTTAAAAAGGAGAGAAAGTTTTATTTCCTGCTTTCTGTATTGAGCATTTTCAATATCTTTGCTGCAGAACTCACAAAGTTATTTACCACAGATGTGTTGGTAATTATGATACATTATAAGCATTTTCATTTTATAATGGTCCTCAACATCTTCCACCTGTGACCTGGTACCTGCATAGCAAGCAGTCATGCAAAGCAGGTAGATACAGGCTGCCAACTTCTGATAAAATGATTTTTTTTCTCAAATGTGCCATTCTCTTAGGGTATTAATGTTTACCTGGGGATTTTTTTCTCAGTTTTTAAAATGCTTTCACTTAAATGCGTCTTTTTATCCTTAAAATATTAACAGTTTTAAACAGAAACCTTTCTAAATGACATGCATGCTTCATTGTCTTCTTAAACCAAGTTAAGATAAATTCATATTTATTGTCTAAATGACCCAGATCTTATTGTATCAATAATTAGGCCTTGATGAAATGAGCCCCATTAGGGAATATTAATGATACAAAATCAAGAAATAAAATTCTCTCTCCTTTTTAACCTACCATGGGATGGGATTGCTTGTGCTAAGTGGTCACATATGTCCTTGTCATATGAGCACTTGACTTTGTTTTAAAATAATAAATAATTATCTTCTCCAGTACAAGCCCTACTGCTGTTCAGTGGTTTTGCTTACTGGTATGAATATTCCTACACTTAGTATCATTCCCCCAGTCCATCTCCTTTATAATGGGCATCACTTTGGCAGTATACTTTAGCTTAAAGCATGCTGACCTTAATAGGGGCAACACTGGTGACCACCCATCCACAGCACTTACCTGGTACTTCATGTACCTCAGGAACTTTATTAAAAACCTTACTTCTAGGGCTTCATTTTCTTTCATAATTGCTTAGGAGGTAGCTTTTATTGACTCTGGTGAGGGTAAGAATCCAAAAATTTCAAGAGAGATAATAATCTGATTTTCACACAGTAACACAGACACACACAACTAAAGCAAACACAACAAAACACTCTTGGAAGGAAATCTGTGAGAGCATCTGTCATACAAGTAAATGAATTAAGTGAATATTTCTAGAAAAAAGAACTCAAGTCCCACACAGAAAATCCTCTAGACTTAAGAAATTTGTATCTAAGGAAAAATAATTGAAACATTTGGATTTTCTTTCTTTCTTTTTTTTATTTTAGTATATTTCTTATCTTTAACTGTGTTCTGTTTATGCTAACTGCTACTGAAATTCAACCACAGGGATAGAAGAGCACCACATGCATGCTTACCATGCATGTGGTGAGCAAGAAAGATGAAGGAGAAAAAAAGAGATGATGAGAATACTGTCCTAGGTGCTGAATATGCTATTTAAAGGCTTCAGAGATGAAGAAAAGTAGTTGGTTTGGGGACAAAGATGTGTTACCTATTGGTATGTTGATTTTGAGGTGCCACAAGTGTATCTAGAAGGCACCCTGCAGTAGGCAGTTGGTTATACTATTCTTAGGATCCTAAGAAGTTCATAGTCCTTCTTGACCACTCTTTGAGAACAAGCCATTGAAGCTATTTGTGTTGTACCAAAATCATGCAGTATTTAATCCAAATATTTATTCCTTATCTGTACTTTTTCATTTTTTTGTAATCACCATTACAGGCCTCTGTCTAAATTTCCACTTTGACTTCTTTCCACAATATTTCTGGTTTATTCCTCACCTTGACCAGGCTGTTTCACCACCCTCATCTAAGAATCTATCCCTGTTAAAACTGTCCTCTTACCTATCTATCATGTGTCATACTCATGGGCAAGTTTCTACAGAGAACAGGCAAAGAGTGGATATCAAAGAGGTTAACTGTATCAGGAGTGCATGCATGCAACTGGAAAACTCCAAATAATTATTTTGCTAACCAAGCTTTTAAGCATCAGAGCCTAAAGGAAACATCTTTTATTGTTTTAAGTTTTTACGTGTAAATTAAGTTATTCTCCCATTTCACAGTTGGTAACACATAAGAAAACTTGTTATTGAAAATCATACCCTTACCTTGTTCTGTAGCTAAAAACTAAAATACATGGGGAAAAGAAGACACAGATAACTTTTGG
Organism: Microcebus murinus; assembly: GCF_040939455.1. NCBI lineage: Eukaryota > Metazoa > Chordata > Mammalia > Primates > Cheirogaleidae > Microcebus > Microcebus murinus. The sequence goes on from NC_134123.1 coordinate 13,400,532, forward strand.
AAAGGGAAATATTTGTGTTAACAAAAATACATAACATGACCACAATGAAAATCGCCCACTTTTTACTTTCCCTCCTCCTTCCCAGCTGACTTGGGTCTTAGTTTGTTTTGTTGTTATTTTATAAGCTGTCACAGCAGTAGATGCAGATTGAAGCTTTAGGCAATTGCAATTAAATCAGGAAAAAGATATGCATTCACCAAGGTTAATACAAGCTGCAGCTTAATCAGGGTGAAAACAACAAACACATCTAAGGGCCTCAAAATAAATTCAGCCATTTCAATCACATTCTTTTTTCCCCCCAATCCCCGCAATAACCTGGAAGACATGCAGAATCAAAAGCTAAATAAATAAGTTTCCAAATCAATATATATGTCATGAAAATTTTCAAGCTATCAATGTAACATGCCATTTCAGTTTATGGGCTATTGATCTCAAAACCAGTCATGATAGTATTAAAGGCAGTTTTTGATACAAAAGAAGCATCCTATATATAAACCATAGACCCAAGTATAAACTCAATATAGATTTAATTAATAGATAAATATCTATAATGAGCTCAGTTGCTTTAATCTGTGTTTGAATATAAATCTTTTAAATTTGGTTTGAGGATATAAATTTTAGTAAATACCATTTGGTGCTTTCTCTATAGGCTTATCACTATTACATCTAAATACATGTGCATATTACAAATATACAGAAGATGGTCATTCAAGTATAATAGGCCACATAAACATAATATTAATGGTTTTATGACATGGCATTATTTCATCATCATCTCTTGCCATTATTATTTACATAGCCTCCTATTTTATCTGGGTGTTTTCATTCTCTATAGGGAACTATTCATATTACTGCTGGAGTTATTGTTCTTAAACATGATTTATATTTTTTTTCTAAAAAATCATTCTTAACCAAACTTCATTAGTCAAGATAGGGAATTTAGCACTTTCCTCAATTTCTTGATTCCATTTAACCCAATTTGATTTGCTGAAGATTGGGGATTCTGGAAATACAGTGGTGTATAGGAGTGGTTTATTTCCCAACTATGTGTACCCTTGAAACTAAACACATGCATTCCTATTCTTATATTGTCTTTTAACTATTAATACTTCAAGGTCTTTTTCACTGATTAACTTTATTCCATGTTCTTTCCAGTCTCTTTGTCTTCTCACTGGCTTGTCTTCTCACTCCACTATCTTTTCTATCTTTTCCCTTCTCAATGTGATTTTGGGTAAATTCTTCCCCCCCTTCCCCTCTTCTTCTCCTTCTTCTTCCTATTCCTTCTCTTCCATTCTTTCCCATGTTTCCCACCATGTCTCTCTTATCTTACTATTAATTCTAGGTTTCAAAAGCAGGAAATGAGGCTCAGAGAAATTAAGTGACCTATGCAAGGTCACCTAGCAAATAGTGGAACCAGGATTCATACTCCAGTATGCCAGCCTATTTTAGAATAGGTATTACATTATCTTCAATAGTTTATCAAATGTCATGGTTCAAGATAACAAGATAACTAGGTCCTTCTCCACAGAATACCTGCATCCTATTTTATTGAAGTACTGCATAGTAATAGCAAGCCTTTGTGTAACTTTTATATGTTAGGTATTTTTCTAATCTTTATTAATATATTTCATTCCCACAAAACTCATAAAAGAGTATATTTTTCATTATTCCAATTTGATTAATGAGGAAACAGACATAAAGATTAAATAACTTGCTCTAGGTCCCTAAATAGTAGGTAGTAGAGGTAGAATTCAATTTCAGGTACTTTTGATTACCAACTCCATGCTCCTAACCACTATGCTGGGCTGTCAGACTGAGCCAAATATTCCAGGTGTCTTTTGGACTGGTGTGTTTAGAACAGGCATGCTAGTCTACTTCTTAAGACGGCATTAGCTTATTTGGCATGTATCCTAGAGACCATGAGAGAAAACCAATGAAAACTATGTCCTTTCTTTGTCCTCAAGCTTACAACCCAATAAAGAAAGTATGCAAACAAGTACCTTCACTAAAGTTTAATATGTGGACATATATCATTAGATATTTTGAAGGCTCATTCGTATGAAGATTTTGTGGACACTCAGGAAAAAGAATAGTTAATGTTGTAGAATTTCATGAAATACCTTAGAAAAAAACATTGACTCTAAAATTGTATGATGACATGTTTTATCCAGGGCAACTAGATGTGGATAAGTACATTGTCCAGGGCATTCTAGAAACCTAAGCTGCATCACCCATGGCCTAAGGAATGAACCAAATAGAGGGCAACCCTTTCAAGCCACTTTGAGCTGAATTAAAAAACAAAACAAAACAATTCATATGATGTATTTATATAGGCTATCAGTAATTTTAACCTGTATTTGTACATCAATTTTTGCTTTAGTTTGACTTTCCTAAAATTAATTTGGTTCAATCTGACCTATGCAGCTTCCCTGTTAGATAGTAAAAGATTGATGGATTATGCGTTTTAGGGTATTTGGAAATGTAATCAATGTGTCACGAATACCCTTAGTAATGAATTGAATAAAAGGCATATCTTTAACTCTGAAGTGATCAAAGGCAAGCGGCAAACCATGTGATATATCAGTAGAGTCATTTTTATCAAATTAACACTTTACTAATATTTGACATATGGATTGACAATAGAACATATTTGTTTTTTAAGTTGTTTATCTAATTTACCTTTGAATAACAAAATCTGGAAACAAAACATTGTACCCCTCATTGCTCTACTGTCCTTAATTTTGAAACTTACTAATATATTTTTCTAGAAATAAAAGCATATTAACCCATACATGTATATGCATAGCATAGTGCTGTGGCCAAGCATCATATAACACATTTTAAATGTATAGTCATTTTTATATGTTGTCAAATATTTTGTTTGTACATTTTTATTTTGATATAACTTCTAGCCTACAGGAAAACTGTAAATCTTGTACCTAGATTCACCAAGAGCTTTTATTGCTCTGTGTACATGAATGTGTATATAAACTGTATGTTACACATATAAAACTAAGCTGCATGATCTAATTTTACATGTGTACTTTTTTTTAAAATATCTGAGAATTTGTAGATATCATATCCCTTTTCTTCTAAATACTTTATTATTTCATTCCTAAAAATATATTTTCGTACATATACACAGTACAGGGGTCAGAGTTAGGAAAAATTTACATGGTTACAATACTATTGTGTACGCCACTGCCCATATTTAAATTTTGTGAGTTATTTCAGTAATGTGTTGTAGACTATTTCACTCTTAGTCCAGGATCCAATCCAGGATTACACATCATATTTAGTGTTCATGTCTCTTTAGTCTCTAATGTAGTATAGCTTTTCAGTCTGTATGCTTATTGAGCTTGAGAATTTTGAACATCACTGGATAGTTACTATGAAAAATATCTTAAATTTGAGTTTATCTGATTTTCCTTAATGATTAGATTTATATATGCATTTCTGGAAGGAATACAAGAAATATAATACCATATCCTTCTCAGTGTATTATATCATGAGGCACGCGATGCCCATTAGTCCCAGTATTGGTGATGTTAATTTTGAGAACTTGATGCAATAATCAAAATGTATGTGCCCCCAATTCCAAATTTATAGACTGAAACTAAATCCCCAATGCAACAGTATTAAGAGGTAGAGCTTTTGAGAAGAGACCAGGCCATGAGGGCTCCACCTTCATGCATAGGATTAATGCCCTTCTAAAAGAGGCTTCATACAGCTTCTTGAGCCTTGGCCCCTTCCACCACGTGAGGATGCAGCAACAGGGCACCATCAATGGACCAGAGAGTGAGTCCTTACCAGATGCTGAATCTTCAGGTGCCTTGATCTTGGACTTCCCAGCCTCCAGAAAATAAATTCCTATCATTTATAAATTACTGAGCCTAAAGTATTTTGCTCTAGCAGCAGGAACAGACTAAGACACTCATAGTGTATTTGAGTTATCTGTACCATAAAGTTACTATTTTCCCCTTGAAATTAAGAAGTCATTCATGTACAGATATTTTAAAACTAATCAAATATTCTCTTTCTTATCAAACTGTAACTCAATGGTTTTAACTATATTGACTTTCCAAATCCACTAGTTCCTCTGTATTTATTAGTTGGCCTTCAACTATAAAGATTCTCTTCCATTTGTTTATTCACTTATTAATCTATATTATTATGGACTCATGGATCCTTTTAGTACTCAGTGAGTAATATTCCATTACTCTTATTTTTTATTTTGGTGCCCAAATTGACTCAATTTTGGTCCATGAAGGTTCCTTCAAACTGGCTGTTGTGTCATTTGGACATGTACTTATATTTCTTTATACAATTCCTTACTTGAAGGCACATCAACATTATCAAGTTTATTGTTAACTCTCTCTGACTCAGCCCTAGATTTTACTTTTCCCCCAAGCTGCCCTACCTCACTTTTAAAGAAGAGTAACATTTAAAAATTAGGATTTGAATGCTATGCATGCTCTTTGCTAAGGATATGCCATTAATTTTAATCCCTTTTAGTATTAAAAAAAAACTGGAGAAAATATGTATGTATATATTTCTGTATCTATTTTTAATTATTTCTTCATACATTTTTCTATTCCATTCTCCTCCTTTTTCTCTTCTCTCTCTCTCTTTCTCTCTCTCTCTCTCTCTCTCTCTCTCTCTCTCTCTCTCTCTCTATCCCTCCACTCCAGCTGTATGCTTTGATATTATCCCATAGGTTTCTTAGGCTTTATTCACTTCTTTTCAGTTTTTTCTTTTTGTCTTTAATAATTGATAAATATCTTTTGATTTATTTTCAAGTTCACTGACATTTTTTCTACTACCTCCACTTTGTTGTTCAGCCTTTCAAATGAACATTTCAAATATTGTTGTTTCCCATTTTGTTATTTTTTATTTTTCCATTTTACTGTTAAAATTCTCCATATGTCCACTCATCATGATCTTTGTTAAAAGTCTATTGATATAATAACAGCTTTAAAACACTTATCTGCAATTTACAATGTCTCTGTCATTTGGAGGCAGCTTCTACTTATTCCTTTCTCTCTTGATTGTAGGTCACACAGTCTTTATTCTTTATATCTAGTTATTTTTTTCTAATTGCATACTGAACATTGCGAATAACACATTTTGGAGGAACTGACTCTGTTATTTTTCTCTGAAGAGTATTTAATTGGTTAATTAACAAGTTAAATTTTCTAGACTCCATCTCTAAATTTTGTGGTGGCAATAGCTGACACTGTTCAGTTCTTTGGTGTTAGCTGTTGCTTTTGCTTGAAAGCTTTCCCTCTGTATGCACAATTAAGGAACCAATAAATAATCTGGAAGGAGTTTATTTTCATATTTTGATTCCCCCCTCATAGCTTCCTCATTTGTGAGATTACTACACTCCACATATCACTTTCAATCATGACTTGAAACAGTGAACTAGAATAAACTTTATATTTTTTCAGCTAAAGTCAGCATTCTCCCACACAAGGAAATCCCCCTTGACCTTTTAAAAACAATAGGCAATGGAATGTGACTTAGGCAATACAAAAACAAAAATATCACAAAAGAAATCAAAGGGAACATAAAACATTTCACCGATTCCTCTGTGGTAATGCTAAAGTCATGGACATACATGTCTTCAAGAGGAACAAAATTCAAGAATTATCATTGGTATTTATACATGCAATGTTCTAATTGGTCTCAAAATATTTTTTGTTTGACAACAAAACCTGTTGCTGGGAATCCATCTTGTAACAATGTGGGCTGGTACACCTGTCCATAGATTTGGCCATACTCAGTGAAGACAAATTGAATGACAAGAGATTGATGAGGTTTCTAGTAACTAGCATTTTTAAAAAAGGATATATTTAAGAATAAGTTTAGGGATATTGTTATATTTAGTCTTTCATTTAAAAATGTGCCCCTGTATATGTGAATTGACATAGGAAATATACTTAATGATTTTGAGTCTCATTTTTCTTTTGCTGTTGTCTTTTTTGCTCATATTCTTTTGCCTAAGATACACCTCCATTCCATCAACCCTTCCCACTCCATTCTGGTGATATAAAATAGGGACTAGAAGTTCTGGAAGTTTCTTTTTAGCTCATCCTATGATGAAACCACACACATTTATTTTCTAGGAAGTCACAGTACACAGAGAGCTAGTATCCCCTAAGATCTCTCGGATAGTATCTACAGCCATGTTTAGGCTGGAACTTAGCTCTCCTAATTTTGAGTTGTGTGCAATTCTTACTGCAACTGTTTTATTTTATTTAACTTCCTCCTCTGGGTATAAATGATACAAATACTTCCCCAACAAAATGTTTCAGGCGAGAACCTCAGGGCTGAACATTAGCAGATCTTCTCTAGTTATCCATGGAAATGACTTAATTTCTACTACATCATTGAGGTAGAAAGAAGAGAAGCATTCAGGAGAGGGCCAGCACACAGCTAACTCAGTGCTCTTTTATTCCATATTTATTAATCACTATAGCCTGGTGCTATGCTGGGCACTGAAGAGAAAGTGATGAATAAGATACAAGTCTATCTTCATAGAGCTCACAGCCTAGTGAGGCTTATGACAAATACTGTTCTAGAGACATAAAATATGATATAATGGGACAATGATGGTGAGAATAACTCTAGATGAGTGATTGCAGATGGATTCACAAAGACAATGCTATTTGTCCTGCATCTGGAGGCATAAACAGAATTTGTCTTGGGTAAAAAAAGAGTCTGGAATGGCTTTACAGGCTAAGGTGAACACTATAGTGTGTCCTGACTCCTTTGCCTTAATTCAGGAAATGCTGAATGGGATTTGCTAAGGCCTCTATTTCAATGGTTCATGGTTTAACTTCTCTCGCTACCTACTTTTACTTCTCTTAGTCCTTTCAGATTTTGTCCTATAGAGCACACCCCAATAAACCTCCTACAGTCCAAACACCCATCTGATAATCTGTTTCCTGGAGAACTTTACCTAAGACATAGAGAAAAGGAATGAATCTTTATTCAAAGTACCAAGGAGAGGCAAGAGGCAATGGTTGAACAGGTATAATGCATGGATTTTGTGGGATTGGAGGGAAGGACTAAAAATGTACCTAAAAGACATGAATAAAACTTTACTTAGGAAGTCGGAGCTAATCTTGTGGATACTGGGAGATCAGTAAGAATTTTTTGTAGTATATGACAGAAAGAGAAAGATCAATCAAATGGCTATGGGGAGAAACACAGATAGTGATTGATCCTAACCCTGTTTCCTCTTCTATCACTAGAATTTTTTTATATTAAGTTCTGTCTCTCATTTTTTAGAAAAAAAAAATGCTTTTAAAAAATGTTATTACAGTCTGTGGAAGAAAATGAGGTCACAGTTTGTGCTGTCAAACGTTCAAAAATCATCTCAGACTCAAATTACAAGGACAATGGTACTTTGAGGCTCTTGCAACAGAAAGAAGGCCCACACGATGTATTTTCCAATCATGGGGAATGAGAAGGGTTTTACAGGTGTAATGAGGTAGACATTGTTCAGGAAGGTGTTGCAATCTTGCAAAAAGAGATGATTTTCCTTTGCACTTTGGCCTATCTCAGTGCATGATATCCTAGTTTTGGAACCGTGAAACTGAATAAGGAATTTAGAGCAGGTTAGTCTATTTTCTTGGGAGCAAGGGAATCAGTGTGAATTCAGAGTAGAAAATTTTGCAGGTCTCCATACTGAAGAGAACTTGGCCAGAAAGGATGAATTCAGAGATGCTGAGATAGAATGAAAGAATCCTTAGCAACTAGATATGGAGGATGAAGAAGAATGAAACCTGGATGATTTGGGGCCAAGAATGAGATGGAAACAAATGATTGGTTGATAGGAAAGTAATTCCTCTTACCCTGATGTATAGTGCTGAAGAGAGGAGTGGATTTGTGGAAAGAGCTAGTGGATTATGGATTCAGTTTGAACTTTTAGAGTAGCAGTGTGCAGTGAAAAAGGATTTGAGGTCTGAGTGCTTATGAGTAAATTCTGGCCAACCTGCTTACTAGCTCTTTGGCCTTAGGAGAGTGTCCTGTGCTGGAAAATGGGATATGAAATAATACAGATTTCATAATGATGTTAAAATTGAAATAGAATTATGCATATGAAGCACTTAATTCAGTGAGGGTTAGAGAAAATAAGTGAATATATCATAAATCATATATATTGTCATTATATTCTGGTGATGAGTCATTGAGAAGAAAGTGAAAGGTAATTCAAATTGTAGTAGCAGGAGTCAAGGGAGGTGTCTTTTATAATAGTACAACTGATTTGTAGTTTTGGGTGTAGTACACACATAAATGCAGAAAATATGCTTTGTTCATATGCTAAATGAAATTACATAAATGATCTCAGTAATTTCATAAATGACATTAGATAAATATTTCTTCCTATTGTGAATAAATATAAGAAATGAAATATAAGAAAAAACTTTACTGACCCTCTTTTATGTGCTTTATCCTGTGTAGGTTCTGGAAATATGTCAGCAAAGAATGTAGTCATAGTCAATGCCTTCACAGACAGATTCAAATCCTAGTATTTCCACTTTCCCCTAAATATAGCCATTAAGAGCATGGGTAATTACCTTAGGGAGCCCACTCTGATGTCTCACACTCCTCCTGCCTGGATCGCAGCTGGGGAATATAAGAATAAATTAATACATTCATTGCCAAATCCTTTTTTTTTTTTTTTTTTTTTTTGAGACAGAGTCTCACTTTGTTGCCCAGGCTAGAGCAAGTACCATGGTGTCAGCCTAGCTCACAGCAACCTCAATCTCTTGGGCTCAAGCAATCCTCCTGCCTCAGCCTCCCAAGTAACCTGGACTACAGGCATGCGCCACCATGCCCGGCTAATTTTTTCTATATATATTAGTTGGCCAATTAATTTATTTTTATTTATAGTAGAGACGGGGTCTCGCTCTTGCTCAGGCTGGTTTCAAACTCCTAACCTCGAGCAGTCCGCCCACCTCGGCCTCCCAGAGTGCTAGGATTACAGGCGTGAGCCACCGCGCCCGGCCTATTGCCAAATACTTAATGAACAGCTTTTGTATTCAAGGCACAGTGCAAGGTACTTTGGAAGCTCCTGAGACAAATTAATCAAATATTCTCAAGGAGTTTCTGATCTAGAATGGGTAAAATATATGCATATAAATAATGAAATTACAAAGTAGAAAACGGTCCACACCATAAGAGAGAGAGAGAAATTCTGTGGGAATTTCGAGGAAGATGAAATTATTTTTATTTGAATAGAGACAAAGAAGGCTTCAATGACATTTTTCCTGGGACTTAATGACAGAGACATATTTGAATATGATCTAAAAGTCTTTCCATGTACTATTTTCATACTATTTCCCTTCTTCCTATCTGGATTTTGTAATACAAGGTGCTGCCATGGAAAGATCTTGGATGCATGGTCAAAAAGATCTAAAGTTTGTTGTTTTTCCACTTATGTGTATCTCACATGTAGAATGATTATCTTAATGCAAATTTCACATTTTAGTAAGCACATCTGTGTATTTTCTGTCTCTTGATTTGGGGAGGAATCACTTAGAATTCTGAGCTTCAGTTTCTCAATAGAAAAATGGGGAAATCAGTCCTTCTTTGTGTTTATCAAGGATCAAAGGTGTTAGAAATACAAAAGTCTCTTACAAACTGTCAAACGCCATATGGTTGTTAGGAGTTGTGATCAGAACAGTAAAGTCCTGGACAAATCAAGCAACTCATTTCACTAAGTGTTGGATGACTGAGTTTTAAAGCTTCAAGTTCTTAATATGCCATTCAGTACCCTGAAAACATAAAATTGAGAGGATGGGGAGAAAGTAAGGAAAGGACGACAGTCTCTTGGAAGGGGATCTGAATGCCCATTAAAATGCATCTCCCAGAGGACATAAAACCAATGAAAAGGAGCAATTTACTTTTACTGCTGTGGCAGGAGTCATGCAACTATTTTTACTAACTACGGCTGTTCCTAAGTCTATTGGAGTACCTAAAATATTTATGATAGCTGTGTCTGTGAGAGACACTGTCTGGTGCAAGCAGAAAAGCCAACCTGTGTTAGAATGTGTTTGTTGTCATTTTCTTGTCTGATAAGTAATGCAGTGGAAATGGAGAGGCTGAGCAAAATCCTCCTACAGCACATCAAGAAGAGACAAATGAGGATGCCGTGGCACCATGCCAGGAGCAAGAGCTTTGCCAATTTGGCACATTGCCTACCTAGACTGGGGGATTACCCTGTAGTATATTAAAGTATCAGCTTTTTAATTTACCATATTATTTTCCAGATGTTTTTGGTAGAAAGGGACTTCTCGGCAAACACTTGAGTGCTTGTCAGAGAATTACACATTTAATATTATACTACTCATTATTTTAATTAATGACAGGAAAAAGTTGCTTGAAGATAATTCTTAGTCACACAAAAAAAGAGTGTTAATATTTTATGTGGGGAGGAAATTATCTTTAACATTGATGAATTGGAATGTTCAGAAATTTTAATAGGAGGAATACTATTGGGGAAAAAAATGAGCTGGTTGTAGTGCCATTTAGTGTTATACACCAATTCTGACACAAAGAGATCATAGGGGAAACTGATAGGCAGCATATTATAATTATTAAGAATAACATATGTGAAATTAACATGTACCAGGCATAAAAGGTCAATAACTAATAGTTCAATTAGAATTTGAAAATAGATGCAAAAATAGTGTTGGATGCAGGCAACATAAATCCTATTCTCTGGTGTGTTGCAACATTGTGTACTAATGCTTCCCTGTCATTTATTGAATGCTCCCCATGTGTCAGGCATTGTGTTAAGCACTTCACATAAATGTTAGAACTTGGAGCAGCCATTGTTCTGCTCTGGAGAGCGAGAGGTTCATAGAATTTAAATCATTTGCCCAAGTGCATAAAGTAAATAAGGGACCAAGCCATTCCACAAAGTTTTGAACTATGTTATAATTACCTTTCTAAATGTCTCAGAAAAAATTTTAAAAAGCTTAGTTTTTCAAACCCATTTTTCAAATGAATTGGCTGCTGTAGGAATTCCATTTGGTCCCCCAGATTTAAAATTCTGAGGTCTCCTTTTCACATGTATTTATTAATTTTTTCTCTGCTCCAGACCCTCTGTCAAGCACTGGGCTTCATGATCGGTTTCATGCCAATGTACTTATTAAATCCATGCATGTAGATACCTGCTGAATTCTCTCCCTTTTGAATCCTTTAATATTTCTAGCTAGGTAGAAAGTCCCTTTCTACTAAAAATATCTGGAAAATAATATTGCCACATTTCTGGACATGGGCCTGATCCAGCCAGGGTAAAAAAAGATGAAACATATATAACTTGAGATATATCCAATTCTTTTTATAATAGTTTAACCTTGCAAGATGTTCATCCTCTGATTTTGCCATCACAATGGTCAGTTTCTGGGATCCTCCTCTGTTTCTTTTTAACTGGCCACCTCTTTGGGAGCCCTTTCAACAGAATTGCCTTTCTCGTATTTTATAGGTTTGCAAGCTTGGTATTACTTTATTAATGATGTAGATCTTGAGAAATGTGACTGTAGTAAGAGTACCAATATGTCAGAGGATTATACCTTTTTGTAATAAATTAGTACAAAGACAAGCAAGATCTCTAATGTCATGCTCACACACTTATGTTCCTATAACAATTTCTTGAACAGCAGAGAAAGGGAGTTATAGCCAGCATGCATACAAGTGGGACATTTCTGAAAGCTCAGCACTTGTTCTTGAGGCCACATCAGAAGAACTAGAACAATTGCTTTGGGGAGGAGGAAAGAGAAGTTTTATTACTTTGCTGGCGAAGGAGGAAAAATGGTAGAACTTTTTGTCTCAAAATCCAAATTTCCTGAACATAAGCAGAAATACTGCTTTTAAATGGAGGACCCCTCAGTTCTAGGCTATTGCGGTGGACTATTCTAACTGTCTCTGCCAAAGACAAAGCCTCTGACCTCCACCAGCTGCCCACCTGGGGGGCTGGCACTGCCTGGGATGGCTGAGTTATCTCTTTTAACAAGGGACTTAACCAGCCTTAGGGATGCAGGCCAGGCTGCAGTTCTCAAAGAGTGGGTGAAGTTTTAAAGAGACAGAAAATTTTTGCCATTTTTTAAATCAGGCCATTCCCTCTGTTACAGGTACATTAACTTAATATATTTTTCACAGATATAAAAATCATTACTAGTTTTGTATTAGAAAAATTTATAAGAATAGTGGCTAGATCTAAATGTCAAGATTAATATGACTTCTTTCTCAGTCTTTTAATGTTGAACCCCTCCAATAATGACTGCCAATCTTAGCTTTCCAGCTTTCCTTAGAGTAGTATAATGGACTATAAAATTAGCAATGCCCCAGCCTCCACACAACTTGAACCAACATTATCAGTGTACACTGAGACTCACATCTGAGGTTTATTCCCACATTCCCACTCACAGCCCATCCTGAAGTTCGGCTGATATTCCCAGCTCTCCCTTCCCCAACACAGTTAGCTCATTTTTCCACTACCCTCAATACTGGCTTTTATGTCACTTATCTTAATTAATTTGGCCTTTAGAATTAAATTTTATTCTTTTAAAAATAATTATTTCAGCCTTTGGAGAGAACAGCACAGTGTTTACTTTATGGTTTAAAGCAGGGGTCCTCAAACTTCTTAAACAGGGGGCCAGTTCACTGTCCCTTAAACCATTGGAGGGCTGTTGGAGAGTGCAGCACACATTTCACACATGTGCATTGTGGGCCTGGTACGAGTCAGCTGCTAAGCAGGACAGGCAGTGGTGGCAAAAACACCCAGCAGTCCGGATAAATGTCCTCGGTGGGCTGCATGTGGGCCGTAGTTTGAGGACTCCTGGCTTAAAGGATTTGTAAGCAAAAGCTTACTTTTAAAACTCAATGGATAAACTGTGTGAACAGTCATTAGTCTCACTTCCTCCCCTGTGTAGAGAAAGTCAAAGATAAATTCTGCTTTTATTATTTAATGTGAGTGCTCACATACATTTTAGATAAATATCAGGATTCAGATATTAGTTAACTTTTAAGGGATATCTGATATTTAATTTCAACACCTAAGAACCAACGTCTAGCTATCACAAGAACTTGACTTGTAATTTGATGTTAATTTTCCTAAAATAATGAATTTTAAGTTCCGGGATAATAGTTCTTCTGCTATGAATCCAATTCCATTCAGGTCCAGGACAGGTGATTTCTATCAGTTCCAAGAAGGAAATAAATCTCTCAAGAGAGACTCAGATACATTTCTAGGATAGCATTTCAAATTCAGTCAGAAATACGTAGGCATAGTGGATATAACAGAAGCCACTGTCAGTTAATGAGTAGGTCTACCAGAAAAGACTGGACTATTCCTTTGTCAGTTATACCTGCACTTTTAAAGACAGAGCCTGAAGTATTTGAAAGAGAGCTGGTGGCAGAGGATCTGCCTTGGGGAGATCATCAGGACCTCTACTATCTGCTCCTCCATTTTGCTTTTTCCTGAACCTGCCTTGCCCCTACTTCAAGCCATAGTACCTAGCTTTACATTTTAGTATTGATAAAAGATAAGGCATTTCACACAGATTTGGAGAGTGTATTAATTATCAAGCACTGCTTAACAAATACCCTCCAAATTTAGCAGCTTAAAACACTAAGTATTAGTTATCTCACAGTTTCCATGGGTCAGGAAACCAAGAATGGCTTAACTGGGTAGTTATGGCTTAGGGTCTCTCATGAGGTTTTAGCTAAGCTGTTGATCAAGGCTTCATTAATCACATAGCTCAACTGAAGCTAAAGAATCTGTTTCTAATTTCACTTAACTTTGTTCTTGGAAGCCCTTAGCTCCTTGCTGGTTATTGACTAGAGGTCTCCATTCTTCACCATGAGGTGGTCATGGTGCTACTTGGCATGGCAGTTGGTTTTCTGGGAGCAAGAATCCAAGAAAGAAACAATGAGAACAAGAGAGCATCAAAGACAGAAACTGAAGTCTTTTCTAACCTAAATCTCAGATATGAGATATTATCATATGCTTTTGTTCACATAGAACAGTACTGTAAAATTTGGGATTGACAGCACAAGGCTGTGAATACCAGAAGGCAAAGACAATTGGGGGGCCACCTTGCAGGTAGGCAATCACAATCTACCCTCTAATCCCCAGTGATTTCTCTCCCTTGCACTTTTAATATATATGTATCTTTTCCCAAGGTCCCTCGAATTATCATTCTGACAAGCATCAGCCCAAATTCTAGAAATCTCATCCTCTAAATCAAGCCCATGTGTGGATGAGCCTCTTCAGCTGTATTTCTTTAAGCACAACCACTCAACTGAAGTGTTTTTGACCTGTAGAAATAAAGAGACAAGTTATCTGCACCCCTATACCCAATATGTAATCAAGAAACAGATATAGGATAACTGCTATAGACATCCACATTTTGGAATTTCCTTGATTAGGTCGCAAGGCCTGAAGATAATTGTTCTTGTCTCTTCACTTAACACTCTAAGCTTTGGTTCTGACCTCCCAGTAATCCTTCTTCTTTCATTAAAGGTACCACATGTTTGCAGTTGAGTAGTTTTCTCACTCTGCTTCCTGTCAGTGGAATCTGGAGTGTTTTAAGGTTTCTTTTCATTTTGCACTCTTGGTATCTATTTTAGTCCAAACTGACTGGTCTGCATTTTTTAGTCTTTTTAAAAACATTGTGGATCTTCTATGAATCCTTTTGTAATTCGTTCCATTAACAAAAACCCACACCCACAAATAGTTTTGAGGTCATCCATTACCTTTACTTTCTCCTGAGATTGCTGAGGACAACGACATTTCTAAAAGCTCTGTTGTTTCATGAGGAAGATATGTGTACACTTGCAGCTACTTTAGAAGCTTTTCTATCTGACCTAATAGTAGTCTGAGATACCACTGTTGAGCTTTCTGAAGTCTTAAAATAAGATTTAGTAGTCATAATCTCAGCTATATCTTTAGATCATGCTTTGCTACTTGAAGAGAGAATTTTCAAAACCATCAAATTTTGGATCCTTTTTGTTTCACTGTCTTTTGAATTTATCCATCTTCTCTATAAGCACCAAAAAGAAACCAGATGACAAGTTTAGCATTCTTTTTGCAGATCGTGATCTCTTTAGATTGCCTTATTTGTTAGGTATTTTTTTTTTACCACATTTCACATTATTACAGGCAATGATCTTAAAATTTCTGCAACTACTTAATAAGGATCCCCCTTTCTTCAGTTTCCAGTAGCATTTATCTCACTTTCTCAAGCCCTCAATTGCAGCTTTATCAGAGACTATGAGGCTTCTAGTAATATTTTCTCCAAGATGTAATGCATTCACTAACCCTCTTCTCTAATTCCACCTCCAAGTTTCAAAGCCTCCACTCCCACAATTTAGATTTTTGCTACAGCAAGACTCTACTTCCAGGTATCCAAATCTGTATTATTTTGCGATTGCTGCATAACAAATTATCCCAAATTAATTTAACAGCTTGAAAAATTACAAAATTTATGATCTCACACTTTCTGTTGATTAGGAATCTGTGAACAGTTTTGCTGTCTGGTTCTGGTTCAGGGTTTCTCATGAGTGTGCAGTTAAGTTGTTGGCTTTATTGAGGCTGGATAATTAATTTCCAAGCTCACTCACGTGGTTATTGGCAGTACGTGGTTCCTTGCTGACTCTTGGCTAGAGGCCTCTGTTCCTCACCACCTGGGCCTCCATAGCGCTGCATGACATTGCAAGTTAAGTAAGAATGAGAGAAAGAGAGTAAAGGAGAGAGTGAACACAAAAGAAGCTGTAGTTTTAGAAGTGGCATAGCTTCACTTATGCTATGTAGTTTTGATTACACAAACCAACCCTGGTACAATGTAAGAGAAAACTACATATTGTGTCAATGCCAAGAAGCAGTGATAATTGGAGATCATCTTGGAGGCTGGTGGTCCCAGCCATAGGCAGAGCTTAGGAAATGAGAAATGACATAGATAGAATTAGGATGGTGAATATTTATTGAAATTAATTTGATGTTTATCTAATTCTAGGTGGAACCTCAACATTTCTTTAAAGCTGACATGCTTTACCAGGTTTCAAAGGGACTGACTGGTGGCATATACATAGCAAGTCAATCTAATTTTATGTATAATGAATAGCTACTATGAACACTCAGAGGAATTTAATAGAAAACCAACTACATTGAATATTTAACATTCAATGCCCTGAATATTTTTATACAGAATATCCTGTTTTCTAGTAGGTCTTGAACTCATTTCACCAGACTTCAACTCATAATCCTGACATTTCCACTTATTTTTTTGCTTAGTGTCTATGATTTCTCCACTGTGAATCTAGTATCTAAGGTATTAGACGATATTTGAGAAAATATCTAATTCTTCTACAGATGAAGATAATGATGATTTAATTTGTTCTAAAATGTCCCTGCCATCAGAGATTTCCTATGTCATTTTCGTACGTACTTAACATTAGGAAAGGAACCAAAGTAAGTCAACATTTTTTAAAACGATAAAATGGTGGATGTGTAAGTAGGGGAAGATGGGTAATGATTTCCTGGAACCTTCCCCTAAATACACTGATTCAGAGAATTGTTTTTCTTCTATGATTCTCCAGAACATTTTTGTATATATAAATTCTATTTCACCCTTCTTGTACTATATTATGACCTTCGATAATCACTGATATACATTTGCCCAATACCTACAACTAAGATATACACTTAAAAGTGATAAAGATATATTAATAATGTGTATTAATAAAAATGAAATGCATTTATTGACCTGTGCTTGTTTAAAAATGTACTAAACTACTGCTTTGATATTTGATCACCCACTTTTGTGTTTATGCACACATGGAATATTGACTCTCCAATTGGTGGACCTGATACAGGATTGCAAAGATAGAAAATTGCTATTTAAGAGCTTGAATATTCACAGGTTTTATGTTTTATGTATGGAAATTTCAACTTTGCTTTAGAAGTTATGGAAGTCTAGCCTTCCAGTTCACTTTAATGTTGAAGATATCTGATAGTAGTTCAATACTAAGTCTAAGAAACTTGCAGATTTCCAACTTAATTTAACTATTTGAAGAAGATATGAAAAGAAAATTACTAAACAAAAGGAGGCAACATGGATATGTTCTATATTTTCCCTCAAGACAGCAAAGGTTGTCTAAGAGGGACTAAAGAATTATTTGATATCCAGCTTGATTTGGTGTCACATAGCAGTATAGAGAAATCTAAACATAAGTACCTTTCTTATGTCAAAATTATTAAGGACTTCACACTTTGGAAGTTATTTTACTGAGATCATTAATTTCATCTTTAATGTGTGTCTCTTTTATCATTTCTTAAAAATAAAGACTCTTTCAAATAGTTCTGATGCCTTGATACCAGAACTTATATTGAAGAAGCTCATAATGTCTCATTCTTGGGGACATTATAATTATCTGGCATATAAGCATGTATGTTTTAGTGTCACTGAAGAAGTCTCAATGGGCATAATTAATACAAAAATGGTTCCACTTTAATAAAAAAGTTTTTTCTTTCTTTTAATTGAGCACATTTTTTTCTGATTAATAATTCTCTCAACAAAAATATTTTCTAATAAAATCATAGTTTTTTTCTTCTTATTCCTTTAACCCCAGACAACTAAGGTACAATGATTATATTGACTGGATTTCAGGGTCTGTTATAACTATATGCTTAACTGCTATGAATGACAATATAAACCCTTCCTCTTATAGTGTTGAGGAATTATTTTCAGTCTTGATAAAATATGGCTCATTTTAACATACTCGATGCTTTACATTTGTTAACTGTCACAGTCCTCATTTTTCTGCAGGTGTTGTTGTTGTTGCACAATAAGTATGGAGATTCTCTTTGTCACTTGCTTGATTAAAATAATGGAAAACATACAGTGAAAAGAATATTCCAATACAATTCATTCATTAGCATAGCTTCCTTTTATGAGTATCGTTCTTCCAGTAGTTTCACGAAGAATATTAGTCTGTGTGTTCTCAGAGGTGATTTACAAAACTCATTAAAGATATGGAAATTCTTTTAGAAACTATGTAAATTGAATTTAGGAGTGACAATAAATCCTATGTATGATTTCAAATAGTACACATTTCATGTAAAGCAAAGCTCTTCAATAAATACAGAAATATGAAATTGGATTTTCCAAGACAGACCAAATTTCACCTGTTTTTCATGCTGTTTTCTAAAGTTGAATTCTGAAAATATGATCATCCAACTTGAAAAGGAAAATGTGGAAAAATGTATGAGGTGTTCAGTTAGTGGACTGGTTCTGACATACATTGGTTCTGGAATCCTAAATATTGTAAGGCAAAGTTAATCTGGTCATTTTTCATTTGCACAAATGGCTAGCTATTCTCTGAAAAAGAAAGATGGAGTTATCTAAGTGGTTCACTAAGTCCTATTTATATCTCTGCCTTTCCTGTTGCTATACTTAATGTTGTATCTCTTATGGAAACAATCATAGTAAACTAAAGTTTGTCAAATGCCATGATCTCTCTCTGTGGTTTTGAGTTGTCACATGAGGTGTCTCTATACCCAAACACTCTTGCATTTCCAGATCTTTCTTGCCCAATTCACAATCATCTTAACTCTTGATCAGTTAGAGTTTTCACATAGTAAATGGAAACTAAATAGGTCTTGTCTACTAGACAAGACTTGTCTAGTCTACTAGACTTGCTATCATAGTCCCTTCCCCCTTCCATAGACCTTATCACATTATATTGTATTCCTTTTTCCTGATCAGACTTCTTTACTGCACTGGAAACAATGTGAAAGCAAGAATCATGTCTACTAGCATTGCACTAGACATTGCATTCTTTATACTTATGGTGGTGTATAGCACATAGAAAAAAATCAATGATATTACTGGTTGCTTGAAACAGTGAGTGAGCAAAGAAAAGGTTTGGTGAATTAAAAAGTTTAATCTCAGTTTCCTCTTCTTAGATACTTGGATAAGATCATAGGTTGGGGCAGAGTCAGCTAGTTGTCTATCTCCAGGTCCTTTCTTTTTATTTCATTTTCTTCTTTCTCCTTATGAATATAACTACATTATTATTCAGGGGTAAAATGTGCCAGTTTTCCTAGTATGGTCAAGAGATTATGTTCTGCTAATATGACATAAGCAGAAATATCATATGGGATTTCCGTTCAGGTTAAAGAGTGAAGGTGTTGACTTAAGGAGGAGGAGCCCTCTTCTCCCATCTGCCTTTTCTCCTGTTTTTTGCAGAGGGGAATTGGAATTAATGGCTGGAATTTCAGCATCCATCTTGAACCATGTAGTGATCTTGAAAATAGATGAAGCACTAGGATTTCAGAGCAGAAAGATGGCACAGCTTGAGTCCCTGGTATCACTATGAAGCCAGCAAACAGGCCCTGGGCTGGCTATGTTCAAACTTATTTTACATGTGTGAAAACAGACTTTAATTTTGTTGCAGCTCATGTTATTTTGCTAAGTTCATTTTATGCATCTGAAAACTAAAACTTCATCTGAATTTATACTATTTTGAAAGTTTATTGAAATAATCCACAGGAAAATTATTAATGCAATTTTATAAAAAGAGTGTGAAAGAGAAATTCATTGTTTTACCTTCTGTTTTTCTCAAGTGAATAATCAACCAACTTAACAAAGGAGAAAAGTAAATCTTACATAACAAAGTGTGTAGCACATGGACCATGAACCTCATCTTGGAGAATATTCAAATTACTGCATACCTAAAATTTTACCAAGATGTTATTAAGAGAAGCCAAAAAAGTATTTTTTCTGCCTAAAAAGATGACAGATCAGTGTGATCTTTGTAGAGTTATATTCTGAAAGTAATTTCACAGCAAGATATTCAGACCAGGTTGCTTTGGGTGTGATAGTCCCAGGCCCCAGTGAAGGAAGACTGATAAAATCTAAGGGGCTCATGCCTAATCTATTGAAATCCCATGCACATTAGTTAATTAGTTATTGTTCTGAATATGCATAATGCATGTTTTTGTTAATGCCTTGAAACACTTATTAATAAATATTTTGTTATTTATATTGCCACTTTTGTCCTTGATTTCAAAGGTCTTTTTTATTATAACTTGGAAAAAATATGTTTTCTAATGGATTCATGTATTTTTATGGCAGATAAGTAGATCATTATAATTGCTTTGACTTGATTTACATGCTGTTTGGGCTTAAGCTTTCATTTATATATTAAAGCTTAAATCATTTCCTCTTATTCTTCTTAAATATGTTAAAATATAAATATCCCAGAAAATGTCACTATAGACTGTGCCCAGTATTCCTCCAGAGCAGAATGGGTGCCTTAATAACATCTATATTTCAAGCAACAAACACAGTACCCAACTCCTTATTGTATTCAAAAATATGCTGACATCATAATAAAGTAAATAAAAAAAATTCTCTTATAAATTTGTTACAGCAGATTAAGCTCTAAATTGATATTTTGTTTCTGATGGTTCAGGCTTTTCCAAAGAAATCCAATAGATTTTTTTTTCCACCTCTCAAATTATCATCCTTAGTGGATATTGATTAAACATGCTTCTGAGCTCTGTTACTTTGTACACACTACACAAATCTTCTCTTAAAGAGCCTTTCACCTAAGAGACACACTAAGAGTCAATTCTTAAGGGATCAGAGACAGCACATGAGTGTTCCATTTTTCATCCCAGAGAAAGGGTAATATTGAAACTGAAGAGAGAGGATGACAGAGAATTAATTGGGGGCTTCATAGCTTTCCTGGCTTTGATTCTTTATGCAGCTTTGAAAAGGGAAAAGACTGCAAAAGTAAATATTTCTGTAAATAATTAAAGAATGTAATATTGTTTTCTTTGGAAAAAAAAATAGCTCTGTGTCGAATTTGAAGGTTCACAGTACTGGTTTGGAAATGGCTGAGAACATGACAAACATCAGCTAAAGATTTGATATTATCAGGTCATTAAATATGAAATGTCCAATTTCGAATCAAAAGTTTGGTTTATTATATCTCAAAGAAGCAGCAGTACAATTAATCAGTGTGTGCCTAAACCAGCAGTCCCCAAACTTTTTGGCATGAGGGACCAGTTTTATGGAAGACAATCTTTCCACGGAACTCAGACGGTGATGCCAGGGATGAGGAGTGGCTGTAAATACACTCACTGGCCTGCCCCTTACTTCCTGCTGTGCAGAACCCCAACCCTCACCCCCGCCCTGTTTCCTAAGTTTCATAGAAGACAATTTCCCACAGATTGGGAGGCAGGTGTGGGGGTGTGGTGGGGCAGCCATGGACCAATACCAGTATTGGTCTGTGCCCAGGAGTTGGAGACCACAGGCCTAAAGTTCTGAGAAGAGTTTTACCGTCTTAATGGTAGGTTGTTTATACCAGCAACGAAGAAGCCTTGAGAGTATGTAGCCATGAAATCATGAAAGGCGTTTTCCACAGCTTGTTGAAAATTGAATATTTTCTCTAGTAAGAAGTGATTGTAAGCCTGGAAGAAGTGGTAGTTAGTTGGTACAAGACCTGGTGAATACTGTGGGTGACAGAGAGTTTCTAAGTCCAGCCTCTGTCTGTTGTTTGGGCAGCGTTGTTTGTGCAACATGTGGTCAAGTGTTTCTTCCAAGAGGGTTGGCTTGTCTCTACTGACCAGTCTCAGCTGTTTAATCACAAGCAGCCTCATCATTTTATACAATTGGTTGTAGTAGACATTTGCTTTAATCATTTGACTACGTTTTATGAAGCTGTAGTGGATAATACTAGCACTGGACCACCAACCAAACAGATACCCTTAGTTGTTTTTTTTTTTTATGAATATTTGGTTTTGGACTATTTTTCAGCACTTATCTTTATCCAGTCATTGTGCTAAACACTTGTGATTGTCAAAAAGAATCTATTTTTTATAACATGTAACAATATGGTGTAGAAATGGTTTGCCTTTATGTCATGACAGCAAAGAAAGGCAAGTTTCAAGATGACTTTTCTTTTGACATTTGTTTAATTTATGTAGTACTCATCTATCCAGCTTCTTTACCTTGTTGATTTGTTTTAAATGGTCTAATGTTGGAATAGTAACGACAAGCCTTGTTGTTAATTTATACGTAGGTTAAGATGAATTCACTTCCACTATAGTTTTTAGTTTATCATTATCCACCTTAGTCTCAGGTCGTCCATGTGGCTTATTTTTAAAATTAAAATTACCAGAACAGAACTTTTTAAACCATCGATGTACTTTGTGTTCATTAGCCACATCCTTTCTGAATACTTTGTTGATATTTTGAGCTGTGTGGTATTGGCTTTACCACAGAACTCATATTTGAAAATAATATGAATTTTTGACTTACCTATGGTTGTACAAAAATTGTTCTAAAAATTTTTTGAAAGATAATCACAAGTCAAAACATCCGTTTGAAAGAATGAGGATGTACCTTTATAATAAAAATAAAACAAGAAATGTCAAAGTGAAATGTCATAGATATTAACTGCCAAACTTAGTACTTAAAGAAATTGGATGTTTCATACTTACTAACCTAATACTTTGTCTCTTCATGGCCTAGTTTATAACTATAATTAGTTATGGCCCTGTACTTAGGAAACTCCTCCCTTATGTCAACCTCAGTTAAAACATGTGAATAGGAGTAAAAAAATAGTTACAGATAAGAAAGATCAATTAAAACTCATTCATGGCACTTTCTTTTCAAGAAATTGAACTTCATAAAAGTCTTAACAATACAGAATATTTTAAAGACAATAATAGTGATAATAATGATAGTGATAATAGTGTTTTCAGTGTACATTTTGGGCATGTACTCTATTAAGTGTTTTGTGAGAATAATTTTATGTAATCTGATAATAATTCTACAATTTTAGTAGATTCTACAGTAGATTAGTAGATTCTTAGTAGATTCTTAATTCTACAGTCTTAGACCTAGTTCCTGGTCTTTAAGGTAGCTTGAAAACAAAGGCCTATTTAGCTTTTTTTTCTCAAGATGTATTTTTTTCTTCACTATAAACCCTCAATTAGGCAAAGAAAGTTTGTGATGGTGATGGATATGGTGACATCCCAGATTTGCCTTTTCTGTCTGCAGACAATTTATATGACCCTGTCAAAAGTTTGTTGTGTTGTTTGCTGACAACTTGATCTCAGAGGAGAGAATGAAATAACAAACAAAAATTTGTCATATATTTTATGGAATTACTCTTCATGGTAGTGACCTGTGAAAATTCAATATCAATACTTAAAGTTTTCACAAGCTCACACAAAGTAAAAAAATGACTGAAATACAGAAAGTAGTAAATTTTTAAAAATTTGTTTAAACACTTATTGCATTCTCCTTTTTGTTAAAATAAATTAACTTCTTGGACCTCCCCTCGTAGATTACTGAAAACTTGAGGTTAGTATTTTTTCTCATATTTTATTTGTTTATTTAGTGCTCAATAAATATTTGAAATAATAGTATTCATTCATTTTTTTCATTTACTAATTTAATAGTTTCTACTTGAAAACAACCTCCTTCTAAAGGACAAATGAACAAAAAATAAGAAAGCTTACACAAGTAAGAATAAAAGTTGTTAAATTACAAAATGCCAAGGTGTTATAGGCATTAAAGCATGAGAATATTTACTAGTTAAAAATAAATATCACAAATGTATCACAGTGATGTATTGTATGTTGTTCACAGAATTCATTCAAAAATATGTTAGCCTTCAAAAAGTAATGAATATTATGCTAAGCTCTAGACTAAAAATACTACCATTTATTGAGTGATACATATCAGACACACTAACAGTTCTTTACTTATATTATTTTGATTAACTCTTTTATAAACAAAATTGTTTTAAGCATGCTATTGCTTGTATTAACTTTTCTCTTTGGAGTTAATTGTATTATTTTAAACTGTTCTTTTATGAGATTCCTATAATTTTTTGAGTATAACATGCTCCTTTGGCTTTACTAAAGGCAAGCCAGAAGCACCTGGAAGGTGACAAAAGTGAGCAGATAGGATACTCATTTTGCATTATGTGACGTATGATCATTTCACACTTTATACTGAGAAAGATGTCACTTGAAATAGAGTTATATTGTCATTTTTCTCAAATACAGCTTACTTGAGATTCTAAGTTCCTAATGATAATGCAACTGAAACTTTTTATAAAAATTTAAAATGGTGCCAACAGAGCAGAAATTTACATTAGAGTGTTCAAATATATAATATTGCTTTCTACCTAACAGATATCCAATAATTAAAACAAACTTACTAGTGAACTTTTTTTAAAAAATGGATATCCATAGAGAAAAAAACAAAACTAGATTCCCATCTCTCACAATATACAAAAATCAGATCAAAATGGATTAGACTTAAATCTAAGACCTGAAACTATAAAATTGTTAGAAGAAAATATAAAATCTTCTGGAAACAATCCAGGACATCCATCCAGGCAAATATTCTTGAGTAAGACTTCCAAAGCAAAGGAAACCAAACCAAAACTAGACAAATGAGATCACATCAAGCTAAGAGGCTTCTGTACAACAAAGGAAACACTTAGCAGAGTGAATACACAACCCACAGAATGGGAGAAAATATTTGTAAACTACCCATTCAAAAGGGTTTAACAACCAGTATATATAAGGAGTTTGAACAACTCAACAGGAAAAATCAAATAAAACAATTTTAAAAATGGGCAAAGATCTAAATAGACATTTCCCAAAAGAAGACATACAGATGGCCATGAGATATACAAAAAATTGTTCAACATCTCAAAACATCAGAGAAATGCAAATCAAAACTGCAATGAGATGTCATCTCACTCCAGGTAAAGACAGGCAGTGCTTGTCTTGAACGCTGTCAAAGATGTGGAGAAAGAAGAACCCCTGTACACTGTTTGTGGGAATGTAAATTAGTACAGCCACAGTGGAGAACAACATAGAGGCTCTTTAAAAACTAAAAACAGAGCTAAAATATGATCCAGTAATCCTACTGCTGAGTATGTATCCAAAAAAAGGAAATCGTATTTCAAAGACATCTGCACTCCCATATTTATCTTACCACTATTCACAATAGCTAAGATACAGGATCACTCTAAATGTCCATCAATTAATGAATAGATTTAAAAAATGTAATAGATATACACAATGGAATATTATTTGGCCATAAAAATAATGAAATCACATGCAACAAAATGGATAGAACTAGAGAACATTACATTAAGTGAAATTAGGCACAGAAAGACAAACTTCACATGTTCTCAGTCATGTATGGGAGCTAAAAATGAAAAAAAAAAAAAAAAAAGAACTCTTTGAAATTTAGAGTAGAATGATAGTTACCAGAGGCAGGGAAGATTCTGAAGAGGAAGGGATAAAGAGGGGATTTCTAATGGGTACAAAAAAGTACAATTACATACAACGAATAAGATCTAGTATTTAGTAGCAAAATGGGTGACTATAGTTACTAATAATTTATAGTACATTTTAAAATAACTAAAAGATTGGAGTTAGAATGCTTCTGAAACAAAGAAATGATAAATGCTTGAGGGTATAGATACCCTAATTACTATGACTTGATCATTATACATTGCATACCTGCTTCAAAACATCACATGTATCCCATGAATATGTACAACTATTATGTGTCCATAATAATTAAAATTTAAAAATTAAAAAGTAAACATTGTACATATGAAATAATTTCATTGAACTAGTTTCTCCACCAAAATTAAGTTGAAATTTTAAATGAATAAAACTTAAAAAAAATTTTGCAAATATACTTCTTATCCTTTTACTATTTGAGAACTCTTGAGTTTACTTTAGATTGATTATGAAATTGGCTATAATTTTTTCCCTTCCATGTATTTACACCCCATAAAATGTAATTTTGACTCTCCTCCCATCAAAAGATAGTATACATTTCCCTATTTGTCAGATGCAATGTTGTGAGATGTGCTTTCCTTAACTCCCTTGGACCCTGCCTTTGCCCTGTAAATAAGCTGTCTATAGGGGGTAAGTAGCCCATTCACCCCATTGTCCTGGCCAACTGCCATTCAATCACCAGGCATGCAAGTGAAGCCATGCTGTAACAGTTGATCCCTGCCATTGAGTGCTGAAACATCACTGAGACTGGCCAACTCAACCCTGATGACCTATGAACTCAAGAGCAATAATGAGTACTTATTGTTAAAGAATTTGATAGATTTGGAAAGTGGCATATTATATAAATAAAATACTTTAGCTCATTTAGGAGATAGCAAAAGCTGACTTACAAAGAAGGAGTATAGTAACCAAAAATCTATAAGCTTCCGTTATTGTCTATCTTGTGCCATTTCCAGTGGTTACTTTTGATTGTCTTGCTAAAAGTGTTCCAGAAATAAACTTCATTCTTCTCCCTCCACTAAGGGAAGGAACCATTGAAGGTGAAAATGTAGACTGAGTTCATGCTCACCCGAGACCTATGAAACTGGAAAATAAAGGTAGGGATCTTGATATTAGCCCATGATTTTGCTTATGAGTATAAAGATGACAGAAAGTAAGGAATAGGTGTCTTGCTACCTAGCTTTATTGGATAAGGACAGACAGCTGCCCTTCTAAAATTTGGGCTCTTAGTGTTTATTGATTTAACTGTTAATATACTAAGACAGAAAAGACTGTGTTTGAAAAACTGCCTCAAACATCTAGGTGTTGCAATGAATTCAACAGGATGCTGTCACAGGACAAAGGGCCTCCTGCTCAGAGGAAAAAGAACATCAAGGTGAAGGAACATCATTTATCAATATATAAGTGTGGAGGCAAAGATGGGAAGTTTCAAGGGAAGGTATTTATCATGAGATATTGTTCTATTAAGCTGGCTTTATTTTGGTTATGTCAAGTGATTGATGTGCAATAGATGTAATCATTTTGTCGAAAAGATGTTAGCCCGGCAAAGTGTCAACTGTTCAGTGTACCATTATTAAACAGCTGCATTCTGATTGACTTCCAAACAAGAGACTTTCAAGCGTCTGTTAATCAGAAATAGGCAATCCAGAAGCAAAAGCTAAGGGAAAAGGAGTGACAAAAGCACTTGATACATCTTTAAATTGTCAAAGAGAAACAAATTACATTGCATACAACTTATTGTTAAAGAAAATGGAAAAGATCACATACAGCAATAATTTAAAAATTATAAATTATTTGCTTTGCAAATTTTGGCTATAATTGACTTATATTATTATGTCCCTTGAGGAAGATAGTTAATCTTGGGAAATTATCGATGGCTTTAAATTTTAAATTTCTTTGAGAAAACTTAATAATAGATTTTATAGTTTTTGTTTTTTTAAAAAAGCTATTCTGACCTTAGATCATATTCTAACTGTATTTTCTTGATTTGCTAACATTTAGAGAAAAAAAAATTTCTTCCTCAGGGCTCACTTTGATTTAAGTAAGCCCTCAGGAAGAAGGTGTTTGTGTTTTTTTATGTGTTTGTTGTAGGTTTTTAGTTTTTTTTTCTTTTGGAAATGCAAGATATGACGTGGCTTCATAATGGAAGATACGGAACACTGTGAAACTCATTCTGTGGCATACAACTATAGAAAAAAGAGACTGGTAGCTGTAGAAAGGTCTGTAACTGATGATTTATTGGTCTGTAGTTTTCTTTTTCTTGTTGTTTCCTTTCCTAGTTTGGTATCAAGGTGGTACTTCCTTTGTAGAGTGAATTAAAGAAAATTCCCTCCTTCTGGATGTTACGGAATAATTTCTATTGGAGTGGTGCCAGTTCTTCTTTGTAAGCCTAGAATGCATCAGTGTGAACCCATCTGGTCCAGGTTTTTTTTTTTTTTTGTGGGGCGGAGGGGTTGTTACTGCTTCAATCTCACTGCTCATTATTGGTCTATTTTTTTTATTTTAGCATATTATGGGGATACAAGTGTTAAGGTTACTTATATTGCCCATGCTCCCCTCGCCTCTCGAGTAAGAGCTTCAAACATGTCCATCCTCCAAACACTGCACATCTTACTCATTGTGGTTGTATATACCCATCCCCTCCTACCCCCTCCCACCTTCCCGACACCCGATAAATGTTACTCCTATATATCCACTTAGGTGTTGATCCGTTAATACCAATTTGCTGGTGAGTACATGTGGTGCTGGTTTTTCCATTCTTGAGATACTTCACTTAGTAGAATGAGTTCTAGCTGTATACAGGAATATACAAGAGGTGCTATATCACCGTTGTTTCTTAAAGCTGAGTAGTATTCCATGGTATGTATATATATATATATATATATATATATATATATATATATATATCTCACATTTTATTAATCCACTCATGAATTGATGGGCACTTGGGTTGTTTCCATAGCTTTGCAATTGTGAATTGTGCTGCTATAAACATTCAAGTGCAGGTGTCTTTTTCATAAAGTGACTTTTGATCTTTTGGGTAGATGCCCAGTAGTGGAATTGCTGGATCAAATGGTAGATCTACTTGTATTGCTTTGAGGTATCTCCACATTGCTTTCCACAGAGGTTGAACTAGTTTCCAGTCCCACCAGCAGTGTAGGAGTGTTCCTCTCTCTCCGCATCCACGCCAGCATTTGTTGTTTGGGGACTTTTTGATAAAGGTCATTCTCACTGGAGTTAAGTGATATCTCATTGTGGTTTTGATTTGCATTTCCCTGATGATTAGAGATGTTGAGCATTTTTTCATATGTTTGTTGGCCATTATTCTGTCTTCTTTTGAGAAGTTTCTGTTCATGTCCTTTGCCCATTTTTTGATAGGGTTGTTTCATTTTTTCTTGCTCATTTTCCTGAGTTTTAAATAGATTCTAGTTATCAGCCTTTTATCAGATGTGTAGCTTGCAAAAATTTTCTCCCATTCTGTGGGTTGTCTGTTTGCTCTCTTGCCAGTTTCTTTGGCTGTGCAGAAGCTTTTTAATTTGATCAGGTCCCATTTGTTTATTTTTGTTGCTGTTGTGATTGCCTTTGGGGTCTTCTTCATAAATTCTTTGCCTAGGCCAATGTCTAGAAAAGTATTTCCAACATTCTTCTCTAGAATTCTAATAGTTTCACACCTAAGGTTCAGTCTGTTACCCAGCGTGAGTTGATTTTTCTGAGAGGTGAAAGGTGTGGGTCTTGTTTCAGTCTTCTACATGTAGCTATCCAGTTTTCCCAGCACCATTTATTGAATATGGTCTATTTAGAATTTCTGTTTGTTCCTGATTCAGGCTTGGAAGGTTGTGTGTTTCTAGGAATTTATCCATTTCCTCTAGGGTTTTATAGTATTGTTGGATAATATTTTGTATTTATGTGGTATCAGTTGTAACATCTCCTTTTTCATTTCTGATTGAGATTATTTGAGTCTTTTCTATTTCTGGTTAACCTGGCTAGTAGTCTATCAATTTTGTTCACCTTTCAAAGAACCAACTTTTTGTCTCATTGATCTCTTGGTTTTTTTTTTATTATTTTTTATTTTTTTAGGTTTCCATTTTCTGTAATTCTGCTCTGAACTTTGTTTTTTATTTTATTTTGCTGGAAAAAGCTTTCTCACAGCAAAGTAATTAAAAATCTCCAGAATGGGAGAAAATATTTGCAAACTATACATCTGACAAAGGGCTAATATCCAGAATCTACAAAGAACTCAAATAACAAGAAGAAACACAAACAACCCAGCCAAAAAGTGGGCAAAAGACATAAGCAGAAGCTTTTTGAAAGAAGACAGACAAATGGCCAATAGACATATGAAAAAATGCTTGACATCACTAATCATCAGGGAAATGCAAATTAAAACCACAATGAGATACCACCTTACCCCCTGTCAGAATGACCATTACTAAAAAGTCAACAAACAATAGATTCTGGAATGGATGCAGAGAAAAAGAAATTCTTATACACTGTTAGTTGGATTTGCAAGTAGTACAACTTCTATGGAAAACAGTATGGATATTTCTCAAAGAAATAAAGGTAGACCCACCTTTTGATCCCACAATCCTACTACTAGATATCTACTTCAATGTAAAGCAATCATTTTATCAAAAAGACATCTGCACTCAAATGTTTATCACAGCACAATTCAGCAAAGATGTGGAATCAACCTAAGTGCCCATGAATTCATGAATGGATAAAGAAAATGTGATATATGTATACCATGGAGTACTATTCAGCCATAAAAAGGAATGAAATAATGTCATTTGCAGCAACTTGGATGGAATTGGAGACCATTATTTTACGTGAAGTATCTCAGGAACAGAATAATAAATACCACATGTTCTCACTAGTAAGTGAGAGCTAAATAATGGACACACATGGGCACAGAGAGATGTAGAGGACATTGGAAACCAAGAAGTGGGGAGGATACGAGGCGAGAAAGGGTTAAAAAATTACCTATCAGGTACAATGAACACTATTCTGGTAACAGGCACACTAAAAGCCCTGAGTTCCACATTATCATATAACAAAAACATTTGCACCTCCTTAATATTTTGTGATAAAAAAACAACAAAAAAATTAGTGCAATATTTTTAAAAAATTAAAAGTAATGGAGAGACATCAGTGATTAACACAATACAGAAATGTTTTAAGAGACAGAATCAGTATTATTGAATTCTACTTTTGCTTCAGGCACTGTACATACCAAATAATGTACATAAGCTTACAGCTCACTGAATTTTTACCAAGGAAACACAGTCTTGAAACAAGCACTAAGATCAAGAAATAGAGCATGACCGTATCCTAACAGTTCCTTTCAGCCACTAGTTCCCTTTCCTCAAGTGTTACTAACATCCTGCCTTTTAACACCACCAGTTTCACCTATTCTGGTAATTTATATAGCTAAAATCACACAGTAGTTCTCTTTTTTGTCTGGATTCTTTTGTTCAACATTATGTTTGTGAGATTCATCCATATTTTTGTGCAGTTATAGAAGATATATTTTTCTTGTTGTATAATGTTCTACTGTGTCAATGTAACAAACTATCCATTTTATTACTGATGGATGTTTGAGTAGTTTCCTGGGGCAATTTAAAAATAAATAAAAAAAAAAACATTAGGAACATAGATTTAACAACACAACATCAAACTAACAAAACAAATACCACAACAATGAGCATTTGCTTCCTTTGCCCTCCTTTTGGCTACAGCACCTCAGTTGTCATTTGGGGATTTTTCACTTCCACATTCTACATGGTGCTGATAAGAGCTGTATGAAAACTCGCTTCCTCCTTCCACTTCCCAAGCATGGTGAGCTCATCATCCAAATTAAGACAATCCCTGCAATTAAATTCTTAGCATAGTGACACACAGCAAATAGTAATGCTATAAAGCAATTGTGCATAAGTACATGCTACAGACATATTTCAGTATGTGATGACTTATCTCTTCCCAAATATTCAGGTGTTGACTTTATATTTGATCCTATGAATTACACAATGTCCTTACAATCAATTGTTTGAAAAGATTAAGCTAGCCAAATTGTGTTTCTGTTGCTCATGTCCAAATAAATCTTAAGGAAGAGCAAGGAGTTAGAGCATTTCACGTGGGAGGAAAGTTACAGCTAATGTAAACAAATATAAAAGGCAGAAAAGGTAAAACTGTGTTACTTGTATGTAGAAAAAGTTTTTAAAATTCCCTAGCATGTGTGACACTATAAATTAAAAGTATTTTAAAAATTCAGTGAGGATTTATACTTTAAATGGAATTTTAACTATTAAATGGAATTTTAACTTTAAATGGAATTTTAACTATTATGGCTGACATCACTTTGGAAAGTGATGATCATAACTTTTGCAAAAGTCTACCCAGATGTTTTATAACATATATTTGTAGTTGTATTTCCATAACAGCCAGCAGGGTGGCAGCCTTACACAAACACTTCAAGGTATAGTGTCCTGCAACTGGCCTCTCTTTAGGGACTATATACAGTATCTGGTAATGGAACCAGGCTTTGGTGTGGTTTCCCCAGAAGTTTGTCTGAAACATGATTGGGCATGACTTTAAGGGAGCACAAAGCATGAAATGTCTATTGGTGGAATAATCTATGTCATATCTAAATATGAAGACTTGGAAACATTCTTGAGGCTTTAAAGAGACACGTAATAGTTCACTATGGATTGTTGCAAAAAGAGTTATCAATCCAATGAGACTTA
Source organism: Microcebus murinus (assembly GCF_040939455.1). Lineage (NCBI taxonomy): Eukaryota > Metazoa > Chordata > Mammalia > Primates > Cheirogaleidae > Microcebus > Microcebus murinus. Next base: position 13,432,644 of record NC_134123.1, read on the forward strand.
AAGCCACTGTCGCTTCTGGATACCTGGGGAAATCCCTATTCTATATTTTGAAAGGTGAATATTCTTGTATTTTTTTTCTGTCTTCATGGTTTTGGGCCCTTAGACAACCCATATAGGCATGATAGCCAAAACCTTTTTGTAATATAGTAATATCATCTGAGAGATTTTTGACCATCAGAACATACATGAAGATCATGAAAATTGTGACTATGAACCTAGTCCACTTCATCTCTGTTCTTTTTGTGGAGAAGAAAAGGCTACTTGATATAAACCATATGTACCAGCATTGCAGTTTGGAATAAATAGCTCTATATTCAAAGGTAGATATTTTGTAGTCAATATTAGAATGAGCTTTAAATGTAGAAGTGAAAACAAAATGGAATGTGGTATCTGTTTTTCTCTACTTAAAACAGGTTGAATAATCTTGAAGCATCTGTTAGCCTTCTTAAATAATTTTAAAGCTCGTCTTTGCTTGCAAGGAAAGTGTAGGATGCTGGCTGTTTGCTAATACTATCACTTAATTTTCATTCTACAAATGAATAATGAACAAAAGATCCTTAGACTTTAATGTGGATTTTCCAGAAAAATAATAAATTGAATCACCCAGGCACTTCAAGTTTATCTATTTATTAGACAAATTTGTAGGCCAAACTTTCCATGGAAGCTTCCATGATTGTTTAACTGTTAATAAACTCAGTATTTTAATTGAGATTGAATCCAGTTTCAATCAGAAATATGAGATCTGAGTTCAAATATGAGTTCAGTAGCTGTGTGAACTGGGGCAAGTAAGTCATTTTCACTAAGCATCTGTCTCCCTACTTGACCCTAGAGAAAAGAACAATATCTATATCATAGGGTAATTGTGAAGATTAAATAAGACAATATACGTAAAGTGATTGGAAAATGAATGAGGCCTTACATGTTTTTGTGTTATGCTCCCTCTAATCTCAAACCTTTGCATTTACTATTTCCTCAATCTAGAATACCCCATCCCACTCCACTTTTCGTCTAGAAAACCCATATTTATTCTAATTGCTTCTTAAATACCTGAGCTTCCAGACAAAGTCTGGTTCTCAAATCGTGCACACTCAGAACCTCCTTGATAATACTTCTCATAAATATTGATTAGTCAATCGCATGCAATTTATTTCACTTAATTCTTGAACTATGAACTCTGTGATGAAAGAACTCATGTGTGTCAATTTTGTTTTCCATTAGATCATAGAATAGAATTCAGCATTTTACACATGGTGGAACCATAGCCTCTTCTTTTAAAGCAGGCGTCCTCAAACTATGGCCTGTGGGTCACATGCGGGTGTTTTTGCCCGTTTGTTTTTTTACTTCAAAATAAGATATGTGCAGTGTGCACAGGAATTTGTTTATAGTTTTTTTTAAAGCTGTAGTCTGGCCCTCCAACGGTTTGAGGGACAGTGAACTGGTCCCCTGCTTAAAAAGTTTGAGGACCCCTGCTGTATTGCCTCCCACAAAGGCCAACATCCCCTCCAGTACTTCTATTTTTCAACAGGATGATAGCATGACATAGGTAGCAAAGGTTCTAAAATGCCTAAATAACCCCTGGGTAGAGTAGGGATTTTTGCCCAAACCATAGGTAGCTCTACAAACTTAGCCTCTTGATCCTTAGCTTTAGACTTTGGATTATGAGGTGGGATTTTTCCTATTCTTTTGTGACAGTGATCAAGTGACTCACATTTTCTTTTCACTGCAATTTTTTATTACCTATGAATTAAAACAGTCACTAATTTTTTGAAGTTTATTCATTTTGAAATTCTAGCCATATCAATGATTTCCATCCACAACTGAGGCTACTTAACATTCTGCCTCATGAGCTGTCCTGCTATAGACAAGGGAAGGAGAGAAATTATTGTCTATCAAATGTTTGTATAATGAAGGCATGTACTCCTAACCATTTCCAAAGAGTTTAAAAATTCTTATAGTATCCAAATAGATGTTTCTAATGAGATGATATTAATAGCTACAGACTTACTACAGAATTTCTTGCCTACTGTTACCCTCTAGAGTGTGAATGAACTACTAATTAATCTCAGGCCTATCTAACTTCAACAGCTCCTCACTAGTTCAACAATAGTTTGCAACATTGGTTGAAGTTAGTTATTTTTACCTTTTCCATTTCTCGTGTAGTATAGAAAGGACTACTGAGTGAGAGAAAGCCTCGCTTCTCATTCCATTATTATAATTGTGCTACTAGTATGACACCTGATAATTAGCTTCTCAATCAATATTAGGAAATGAATATCATTGCTGAATTTGGCCAACAAAATAGGCAGGGTCTGTGTTTTCTTGAAGTTTGCTTTCTATTGGGGGAGCATACTTGTATATTTATCATTTTAATTATAATTATGATCTTATTTTTAAAAGAAAATTTAAATACTTATAACAGCACATAGAAGGACCTAACCTAGTCTGAGATAGAAGGAAAGATTTCCTGGTGGTGGCACATTTAAGATGAGGTTCAAATGCCTAGTGGGAACTGGGAGAATATTTTCTCTCTCTCATCTCCTTTTCATAAATTACAGAGATCCAGGGTGGCTTGGATAAGATGACTAGAATAGTTTATGCCAACAGGATGAAAGGAAAGAGTGTTATAAGACAAATAGTCACAGACTAACCACAAAGTGCCTCTAATCCTTAATTTTCTCTTCTATAAAATGGAGCTAATGATGATTACCTACATATCTGACGAGGTTGCCAGAAACCAGTGAAACACTCCATAAAGAGGCATGTGTGAATTTTAATTTCATATACAAAATGCAAGACAGCCATATTATGTAATATCACATACATATACACAAATTATATAGTGTAAGTACAATGTATAATACAATTATGCAAATACAAAATGAATTTATGTGAATTCCATACTCTACTATATGTAATGGAACTTAAATTTTTCACTGGGAGGGACTCTGATAAGAGGAAACTTAACATTTGTTCCATAACTCACAAGCTGGTACTATAACAAGACTGTGAGGAGGGTTTATTTCAGACCAATTTGAGCTATTGAATGCATACCAATAAGAATGCCAGCATTCATTACATTTGGAGAGACAGATGGTCTGGACTGAGACAACCAATTAATGTAAAATGTGGTCTTTGTTGGCACTTACCACAAAGGAAGATCTTTTTCTGAAATACCTTGTTCTTAAAGTTTATTCTATTTTCAGACAAATGTGCCTTTATGTAGAAAATAAAAGTACTTAGGAGTCTATGGGCAACATTTTACCTAATTTTTATAACATCTATAGAAAGCTAATTTATATGAATTATTGCCTTTTTAAATTTTAAATAATGTCAAATAAGATATTCATTTGAAATATCCTGATGTTCCATTAATCACATTTTTCATCTGGTAGAAAAGTATAAGGAAATTGCTTTTCCAAAGATTGCTCAATGAGATCATTTCCTGCTTTCCTAAGAGACTTTTATTAAATTGTGTAGGTATCAGTGGATACAAGAATTGCTCTGGGTTGTTTGCAGAAAAGAAAAAACACAAATGTACCCTTTATTTACAATACATATCCTTTTAGGTCCCAGCTGTTTGATCAAACCATGGAAAGCATTTTTATAGTTGAAAATATTCTAAGAGGTCTTTGCCAAATGTCCTATTATTTAAGGGTTATTGATGCTCCAGATCAGACAGACAGTGTCCCCTTACCACCTGACCCAGGTCAAACCCCATGCAAAGGAAAACGTGTCTGTCTGGAATGACAAAGGATGAATAGGAGGTAGGATTAGGGCAATATTTTGATATCATATATTTCACATTAGACCTTGAAAACTAGGGTTCAGAGATTAAATATTATCTTCTGAGCAAAAGTGAAATGAGAAATATAATTTATTGAGATGTGGAAAGCAAATATTAGAACTTATTTTTATACATTTCATCACATTTTAAAATGTTTTTATTTTCTGCATATTTTATAAGTGCAGAAGTCTGTGTATATCATATACAAATATATGAAAATTTGTGATACATGCTGACATATTTTACTGATATAGTATTTGATCAAAAAGGTGTAGCTATCACTGATTTAGGCAATGGTGAGTGCATCAAGTACATTAAACCTGAACTATTGTTTTTAGAAAATAAGGAAGAAAAGAGAAGAGATAGGAGAAGACAGAAAAGAAAAAAGAGGAAGAATAAATGAACATGCATGCATGTCACATATAAACAGATGCACATAAATTAATAATAATGACAGTCATCTATCTGGAAACAATTCTATTGATGGACTTTCAGTATGTGAACTTCATAGACTTGAACCAAGGTACTCTCTAAAGCAAGATCAAGTCAGCTCAGTTTTAGTCTTAGAGGTGGCATCGGCTCTTGGGTCACATGAGCCCTTGGTGTCATCGCTTTGTGTTCTATCAAGTGTTATGTTTCTGCTAATTTTTGTAGTTGTCAATGTGTAATACAAGAACATTATTTCTCAGAAGTGTAAGAGTTGTAAGAATGTAGAAAGTGCTAATAAGGGTGGCATTCAATTATTAAAGAATTGAAAGTAGAAATGGAGGCGATACCATTGTTAATTCAAAATGATGTGACTAATTTTATCTATAAAACAAATTCCTCAAAAAATGATTGAGAAAGAGCAATTTTTGCAAAATCTGAGTAGGTCTTTGTCTAAGTTGTGACAAATAATGTTTCTGGTAAGTAGATTTTCTTTTTCTTATTTGTCTAATTTATAAAAAATTATCAGCATACAAGTACATATGAACAGCACAAAAGAGCAGGTTGCATTCAGAGTATGCAGTTCCCAAGAAAATATAAATGTTGTGAACAGAACATAAAACTATAATTCATATGAAGATCTATCTGTCTGATTGTAGAGCCTGGCACTAACAAGCTGTTAGATGTGGAGAAGCTACTTAACCTCTCTGATCTTTAGGTCCATCATCCATTATATGGGAATAATAAAACCCAGCTAAGAGTACTTCAAATGATTTACGTAAAGTCCCTAGCCCGTGGTATATGAAAAGTCTTCAACAAATGGAAGCTATTATTGGAAAATGTCTTCTAATCTCTAATCATAACAATTAATCATTATAATAGAAGTATTACATTAAGGAATATTACACTATACCTTGCACTTAGTAAGGCACACAGTGATTGTTAGCTCTTTTGCCTCTTTTTTACTTATTCCATGAATTTAAGTAGGAAATGCAGAAAATACTGTTTAATAAGTAGAAAGAAAGCAGTTATACATTTATTTATTTTTATGCATAGAATCACTGAATTCTATTAATTTAATCTTGCTTGTAAGTGGCAGTGTTTCGCCGTAGCACATTGGATCAGTAGGGAGTACTAGTATGATCTTTTTTCATTTTTACTAGAATAATTTTTACAAAGATATACCAAAAATGTGTTTAAACAAAACCAAAATATACATAATAGGAATATAGACAAGCTCCTAGCCATGTCTCTTATAGGTGAGCAGGGATGACCAGAAAACAACAGTGAATGAAAAATACAATTTTCAATCATCACAATATTTTATGAATGTACTTAGTTAAGAAAAACGAGAAGTACCTACTACATTCTTTAAAGTGTGCAGAACAAAGTATATTTGGGTAAATCTTGAGAATTCTGATCATAATTAGAAAATGATGCTTAATAGCAGCGCAGGCCAAAAATCTATTGTAGTTATTTTTTTATTTTTTTTAATTTTTTATTTTAAAATATTAAAGGGGTACAAATGCTTTTGTTTGGATACATTGGATAATGCTTAAGTCAGGGCTTTTAGTGTGAACCATCACCAGATAGTGTTGATTGTACCTGATTGGTAAGTTTATATCCCTCCCACATTCTTGGTTTCCAATATCCTTTACCTCTCTTTGTGTCCATGTGTACCCATCATTTAGCTCCCACTTATTAGTGAGAACATGTGGTGTTTGTTCTTCCATTACTGAGATATTTCATTTAGGATAATGGTCTCCAGTTCCATTAAAGTTGCTGCAAAAGACACTATTTCATTCATTTTTATGGCTGAGAAGTACTCCATGGTATATGTGTACCACATTTTCTTTATCAACTTCTGAATCAATCAGCATATGGTTTGATTCTACATCTTTGCTGAATTGTGCTGTGACAAACATTCAAGTGCAGGTGTCTTTTTGATAAAATGATTTCTTTTCCTTTGGGCAGATACCTAGTAGAGGGATTTCTGGATCAAATGGTAGATCTACACTTATTTCTTTGAGGAATTTCCATACTGTTTTCCATAGAGGTTGTGCTACTTTGGAATCTGTCTAACAGTGTATAAGCATTCCTTTTTCTCTGCATCCTCACCAGCATCTATTGTTTTTTGACTTTTTACTAGTGGTCTTTCTGACAGGGATAAGGTGGTATCTCATTGTGGTTTTAATTTGCAATTCCCTAATGATTAGCAATGTATCAATTTATGTTTTCAAAGAATCAATTTTTTTCATTGATCCTATGTTTGTTTTTCATGGTTTCCATTTTGTTTAGTTCTGCTTTTAGCTTTGTTATTTCTTTTCTTCTCCTGGCTTTGGGTTTGGTTTGTTCTTCTCATTCTTAAGAATGTGACATTATATTGTTAATTTGTGATCTTTCCATCTTTTTGATGTAAGCATTTAAGGCTATAAATTTTCCCCTTAGCACTGCTTTTACTAGATTTTACAAGATTTTGAAAGCTTATGTCCTCTTTGTCATTCAGTTCTAGGAACCTTTTGATTTCTATCTTCATTACTTCACTGGCCCAAAGATTGTTCAGCAGCAGGCAATTTAATATCAACAACTTTGTGTAGATTTGAGTTTCTCTTGGAATTGATTTCTGGTTTTATTCCATTATGGTCTGAGAGGATACATGACATGGTTTCAATTTTCCTGATATTATTGAGACTTGTTTTATGGCCTAAGATGTGATCGGTCTTGGAAAACATTCCATGTGCTGTTGAGAAGAATGTATATTCTGTAGTTTAGGGGTAGAATGCTCTGTAAATGTCTGTAAGGTCCATTTGTCCCAGAGTCCCATTTCAGTCCACTGTTTCTTTGTTGATTTTCTGCTTTGATGATCTTTCCAGTTCTGTTAGTGGAGTGCTGAAGTCCCTGGCAGTTATGATGCTATTGTTTATTTTTTGTTAAGATATAGTAGAGTTTATTTTATGAATCTGGTAGCTCCTGTTTTAGGTGCATATATGTTTAGGATTATGATGTCTTCTTGTTGAATTGCTCCCTTTACCATTATATTAATGAACTGACCATCTTTGTCTTTTTTTTTTTTTTTTTTACCATTGTTGATTTAAAGTCTATTTTATGTGATATGAGAATGGTTACACCTGCTCACTTTTGGTATAAATTTGTATGTAATATTTTTTTTCTATTTGTCTTGAGTCTGTGCAAGTTCTTGCAAGTTAGATGGGTTTTTTGGAGATGGCTTAAACTAGGGTTTTTTGTTGTTTTTTTTTTATCCATTCAGCCAGTCTATTTCTTTCAAGTGGGGCATTAAGATTGTTCATGATCAGTGTTAGTATTGATTTGTGGGATAGTGTTCTGTTCATCATGTCAAATTATACCTTGTTGTTTTGCTTTCTTTCTGTGCTATTGTTTTATTAGAGCTGTAAGCTTTAACTTTCAGGTATTTTTACACTGGTGGGTGTCCACTGTACTCTTCCAAGTATAACGCAGTTCTGAGTATTTCCTGTAGGGCAGATCTAGTAGTGACAAATTCCCTTAGTGTTTGCTTGTCTGGAAGTCTTTATTTCTCCATCACTTATGAAACTTAATTTTGCAGGATACAAAATTCTTGGCTGACAGTTGTTCTGTTTGAGAAGACTACAAATGGGGCCCCAACCCCATCTGGCTCATAAGGTCTCCACAGTGTAGTGTGCTATTAGCATGATGGATTTTCTTTTGTAGGTTAGCTATTGCTTTCATCTTGCATCTTGTAGAATTTTCTCCTTCTTTATGATTGTGGCTAGGCCGATGGCTATATGTCTTAGAAATGTCCTATTTGCTATGAATCTTCCCAGTGTTTGATGACCACCTTGTATCTGGATATCTGAATCTCTAATGATGCCAGGGAATCAATAATAATTCTCTAATAGGTTTTCCATGCTTTTTGTTTTTTTTTTCTTCTCCCTCAGGATATAAATTACAGGATTTTATAATTTATATACTGGTTTGCTTCACACAGCCCCGTATTTCTCTGAATGATTGTTCATTCTTTATTCTTTTTCTGTATCTTTGACCAACTTGGTTAGTTCAAAAGCCTATCTTCAAGCTCTGAAATTCTTTCTTTGGCTTGGTCTAGACTGTTGTGGAAGTTTTCTACTGTATTTTGAAATTCCCTAATGACTTTCATTTCTTTAAGTTTTAGTATTATATCCTTTCTTATGTTATCTATCTCTTTAGTTTCTTTTTCATTTTTTTCATTCTCATCCTGAAAATTTTGGGGGTGGGACTGGTTGTGTTTGTTTTCAACTTTCTCTTCAATCCTATTCATCTTATTTACCATCCATATTCTGAACTCCATTTCTGACATTTTGACAATTTCTTTTTGATTGTGGTCCATTGCTGTTGATCCATTGTGATCCTTTGGAAATGTTGAACCAGGTTGTTTTTCATATTCCCAGAGTTCTTTTACTAGTTTATTCTCAACTGAAACCTCTTCTTTCAACTATGGGAAGATAGGTTTGTGGTGCACATGTTCTTCCTTGTTTGCAGCTGTCCTACTTAGTGAGAAGTAGGTGAGGTACCTAGATGGTTCTTTTGTATCCTACCCTGGAAGATTGACCTGGCAGGAGAGTGGCAGATGTACTGTGTTGAAGACGTTGTGTGTTGTGTTCACCTGTGATAGTCACAGTCCAAGCTGATGTCAGAGGATCTTCATGCAGAGTTGTGGGTTGTTCTCCAGGCCACTGTTGGAAGCTTGGGAGGGGGCCTGGAAGAGTCTCTGTCCACAGAAGTGGGTATTATGGAAAATTGCCCTTCCCAGGTTTCCTTGCAAGGGTGGCAGTGGCAGATGGGCAAGGCTATCTATGCAGGGGTCACAGGTGTCAGGGCTGTGGGTGTTTGCTCCACCTGGGTCCAGTTGCAATGGCAACACATGACTAGCTGGTCCATGTCAGTGTGAGGGACCATGGAGGCTGTTTCCACCAGGCAGTGTGTAAGAGCTATGGGGTTGGGACTGTGGTGCTGGAAGCATGGGAGCTGAGAGGAAAAGGCCATGGGCTGGGATGTAGGGCCCTAGGGCTCTCCATCTATGCACATCCCACTGGGGCAGTTGCTTGTCTAGTGTCATCAGCAGCACCTACCCTGTTCAAATTCCCTGTGGGTTGGGGCACTCAGCTCCCAGTCACAGGGTCACAAGAGTGTCTGCTCTCCTTGCTCTTTCCCTGCTACAGAAGATGCAATGGTGGTTGTGGTTGCTGCAAAGCCAATCCCTGTGTAAACCAGGCTTTCTGGACCCTAAATTTCAGAATAGCAACAGTTGCAGCAACCGAGGAACAGAAGGAAGTAGGTCCATGCTATGTCCCTTCTTTGGTGCACTGTCACAGCACAATCTCCAAGCATCACTCTGATCAGTCCAGAGGTCTGCAGTGGTGATAGAGACCCCCTCAAAGCTCAGGTCACAGTGTCCATGGGAGAAGTATGAAGTCCCTGGGCTCTCTCCTCCTATCCTTCCACACATGTGGATGCCTCTCCCAGGTACCTTCCCATTTTGCTGAGTGGACTACCTCATCTCCCTCTCATCCACCTTGAGTGTTTTCCACTGCTTTTCTGATGATTTACAATGCTTTCTCCAAGAAGGTTCACCCTTCGGTGGGCATCTACTTGCATCTTTCAATATTCTCCTTGAGAAAGGCATATGTGGGTGGCTTCTTGTTCACCATCTTGGCCCCCTCCACCTCTACTGCAGTTCTTATAGCAACCTGGAACTAGAGTGAGAGGGGTCCCTCAGCTGAATCTTTAAAATTCCTTGATCTGATTGTTTCATTCTCTCATTTTATCATGATACTGCTAATTTTGCATTGTCTTGAATAAAGATATACTAGTTATTTTTCTTTACAACTAAAGAAATGTTTGCTAAATATGGACGTTAGTACATTTCCTGGCATTTACTCTATGTATTAAATGTGGGAGTTTGGCATGTGAGCCTGTGTGTGCATTTTTCTCTTTCCTGAAAAAATATATGGATATGTCAAAGGGTACGTAAGTCTGTGTAGGCATGCAAAAGTGGATGGAGATACATAATGTCATACGTGAAATTTTTTTTTCTATGAAGGGGGCTTCCTTTTTGTCAATTGAAGGGTTTCAATATATATTAACTGACTAGGGGTGAGGTGTGGCATATGAAGATAACTTTTCAAATATTCATTCATTTTTCCAATATTCTATTGCTTGAAAGGCCATATGCAAACAAAGGTTATGAATATGATTTCAAGATTACATTTCAGAGTGTTTCAAATAAAAAGACTACTTGAGTAGATTTTAAGATTAAATTAGATTCTATAAGAGAAGGTGTTAGTAAATGCATTACTAACAAGGGGCAAAGTCTCAAACACAAGGTTCTGTAAGTGATATTAATATAAAAGTTGTCTGCAGATGGTGTGTTTTTTTAACAAGTAGGCAGTTCATTGGGAGTGGGAGCCCCTTAACTCATGCTATTAACTAGTTTCTTCTCATACCAACCAATACCCCTCTAATTTCCCTATGATTTTCTCTTCTTCTCATGTAAGACAAAAGTAATAATCTGATGGGGTTGATCAAAACAGTGTGCTGTCTAAATTCTTGTCATAAGAGGAAGGGTTGATATTATCGGGACATTTTTCTAATGGGGAAGACACAATTGGCCAAAACCTCAGAACTGAGATTGAAGATAGTGGCTGGAATTTACTTACCTTCTTCTAACAAAGGAAGAGAAATCTGATACAAAGAGTAAGCCCATGAAGGGTTGAGAGGAAGGGATTAGAGAGATAAGAACAAACATAAAAGACTTTTAGGAAGATTTAAAGCAGCCGATGGTGAGACATGCATTAAGAATCATTCTTTCTATTCTTTTAGCAATTTTGAAATATCTGACACATTATTATTAACTGTGTCACCATGCATAAGTTGGTGAGGTGATGGATATGTTAAGCAGCTTGATTGAATTTTTCCACAATGTATGCATAGATCAAAATGTTACTTGTACCTCATTAATATGTATAATTATTATTTGTCAATTAAAAATAAGTTAATAAAAATTATTCTTTCAAGAGTTTTACTCTAGAGGTGGTTACTAGAAGCCTTCCTGAAATTCCTGTTTATCACCAATAGCCAAAGCTTTGTTAACTAGTTTACTGAGTATCTAATAGGAAGTTTCATTGGCAAATCTAGTAGCATCATGTAAAGTAGTGTGATGACATCAGCTTTCAGTAGCAACATTGGAGATAAACAAAATTTGTGGATTGACTAAAATAATTTAGAGATTTGCTATTCAATGCGGAGTCTGCAGACCAGTATTAATACAACTTGGGAGCTTGGTAGTAATGCAAAATCTCAGGCCCTACTACAAGATTACTGAATCAGAATTTGTACTTTAATTAGATCCCCAGGTCACTTATATGAACATTAATTTTAAGAGCACTGGTTTAGAGAAAGCTTCCAACCTTACAAGAACAAGTTATGAAACTGTAGCAAGACTTTAGGGATGATGGCTTGGGCTAAATACTGACCATTCCAGTAATCCAGGAATTTTGGATTCTGTCAGTTGAAAGGTTAACAAAATTCTGCTACTGGAATATTGGCATTTGCTTCATTTAAACATTCTACTCAAAATGATGATGATGATTGCAGCATGAACGAAAACTTAGACTCAAGGAACCAAAGTTAGAGTGATTAAATATTCAGGGCAATCCCAGTTTGTGACTTCTGCCTCAGTATAATTGTTAATAGTGCCCTATTTTACCCTGAAATGTATCTGGGATTTATATGATGAATTATATAGTCACCTTAATAGCAAGTTAACAAATATATGTATGCATATAAAAAAAGACCCCTTTTGTGATATTTATATAAACCATACACATGGAAAAATCTTGTTGGTTGACAGAGATAAGGGCTCCCCATATGGGGGGTGGCTGCCTTCACATTTGTGCACCTAAAATTGTTTTCTAGGAAAAAGTGACAGCCCACCCTAGAGGAGAATTCAAGCTTCTGACTTCTGCAAGACAGATGCATGCTTCCGATTTGAAAATGACATTTCTTTCCAAATTTTTCTCCATTTGACCACTGAGATTTTAAAGAGTGTTGGGCCAATTTTTATTCAGAGTTTAAGCCAAAGGTGTTGTGTTTTCCTGTCCTCAGCATTCTCTGTGGGAAGAAAGCTTTGCTAACTGCTTGGCCAAGCAGCTCAGTCTTTGATGATAGCAGGTGAGGTATTATTTCTAACCTCCTTTTCTTAGTGTGTAGAACCACTGCAGTGATACTTAATGACACTTTTTTCATAGATAACCTCTCCTGCTTAAAAAGCAAACAAACAAACAAAAAACTCTACTTGCTTAAGGGTGAATACTATTGCCTTTATTTTCTCCCGCCATCTTATACCCTTTTTAGGTTTAGCAAAGTCTTTAGTAATAGTCTTTCTTTTCTTTCCCCTCTGCCAATAAATACTTCAAACAAAAAACTACCCAGAAGCAAAACAACAATTAAATAGAAAAAATCTCCAGTATCACCTATCTTTAGTAAAACACATCAAAAGAGAATATTTTATAAACCAAAATAAATCTTTCCAATTCAATGGGCTTTCTTTGAGGTATTAAATATTTGTTCTACACCAAACTCAAAATGTTGTCTAGGGAGACAAATACCTTGCCAAATGATAGGCATGTTTTTGTAATAAATTAAAAAATTCTATTTTCCCCTGACAATGCCAGAAAAATAATAACAAAGCTTTTACAGAGAAAGCTATGCCATAATAATCAATACAACTCATGTTGCTACTCAGCTATTTGCCCCCAAATACTGTTAGCAATGATTTTGAACACAACATAACATGTTCTCACCGTTGGCACCACCCTCCTTCTATGTTTAAATCAGCAAAGAGAAAAAAATAAGCAAAAGGAAAATAATCAGATTGCCATACTGCTATAGTCTTTGAAATTACTTTGAAATTAATTACAAACTTTTGTATCTGTTTCATATTTTTTTTGAATGAACAATCTGTTTCTTTAAAAGGTACTTGAATTATTCTTAGTAAAATCATTTCTATACCACTGTAAATGGTATGCACGGACACAGAGAAAAATAGACAGATATCATTAATAAGAGTGATAATTGCACTAGGAGACAGAGCTGAGCCATTTGCTCAGTATGTCACACTCTGTGCTTCCTGGCAGCCAATGGAAAGAAGGAGAAAGAAAGAGAGTGAGAAAGAGGGTAGGAGAGAAGGAGAAAAGATGGGAAGGAGATAAATTGCATAGTGACTATTACATGACACAAGACAACTCTGTATCTCTTCAGAAAGTGCTACACTGAGGTGTAAACAAGGTGAAGGTGCTAACTGCCTGATCAAAGTTGTGTTGTAGCCTCAGCCAGCTCAGTAGTATCGTAAAATTTATGTTAGAGCATATGTATTGCCAGAAATATTTCCCTGCCTTACATATTTCACTTTACGGTTCATTACTCACATTTGCTCTTAAATACTGTAGTTTTAACAGCTGTCTCTAGTTTCTATCAAAGTACCCTAAAAATCCTATAATAATATTTTCCACCTCATTTCCTCCTTTCTTTTGACTGCATTGTGATAAAGCACTGTGTCCGATAAGGGAAAGTGACAGCCTTGTCAAACTCTAGAGCAAGCATTTGCATACTGTTATTTTATTCAGACGATTAGAGCAGTCACCAGAAACTGGAGGAATTTACTTTCCCTAAATAATACATTTTCACTGATTATGGTGTTTTATCCTACAATCTGTCACTCATAAATCACCTCTTTTGAAGCCCTGTTTTAAGCAGGGAAAAATATGTTTCTTATTTTCTGCTAAAATATTTATTGTTAAGGAAGCAAAATCAACATAGAAACACTGGACACCATCCTTATTTTTGATGAGAGATTGAGTAATACTCATTAATGTTAATATGATGATAAACTTACTAAACACCTCAGAGTCTTTAATCTCGGAAGATGAAAGTGCTTACAAACCTGAAGTAAATATTGCAATTGTCGGTGGTGCTTCTTCTGAAGACTTTAATAGCTGCTTCAGAAAAACCTTTTTGTTTCATGTCCGCAATCCACCTAATATCGCACTTGTTGGAAAAGGAAAGAAATTGCTCCCTCAAAGGCTTCAATATCACTCCTGTTAAAAGGGTAGAGTATCTTTTGCATTTTTTTGAGCTTCGTATTTCTCAGGCTCATTCATTCAAATGATAAAATTTGTAGATTTAACTATTTTTCTCATCAGCTTTTGTTCCGGTCAACCTTGAAGGGAAAACTATCAACCAGGAAGCTCTGACAGAAATTATGCTAAAAGCTAGATTTTTCCTCTATTAATTATATGAGTGTTAAAATGCTTACTCCGGGAAAGAATAATTTTCACAGCAGGAGATAGAGATTTTAAAATATATATTCTATAACAGTTGCTTATAGTAATAGCTACAATTCACTTGCAACTTAGCTCATGCTCCTTTGTCTAGTCACATGTAAAAGGACAGACCAAAGAGCATTGTCTCTGGAATGAGACACATCTGTGTTTGAACTCTTGCTCTCTCCTCACTAGTTCAGTTACCTTGGGAGAGACAGACTTTCATTATTATTACGCACTGATGATTTGTTGCTTTCTTTCTTCCTAACATGAATTGGCTCCAGTGTGTAGTTGGGAGCACCACTTAAATATTTTTAGTTTATTTTCTCTTCTTTAAAATGGCAAAAATTACCTAATATTATTTCCCTGCCTGTTCTTGAAAGAGTGTGTGTTTTGGATGCTTGGACTGGAAGAGCTTTGCATAACCCCTGCCCTAAGTATAGAAATACATTTTCTTTCACCTATGTAGAATAAAGGAAACTGTAACAATTTTTTTGCATCATCTGTCTCAATGGGCAGGGATATTTGGCCTTAGCTATGTGGGTGATAACTTCATGCAGAGTAACTCACATGTCCTGATGACTTTCAGCCATTTCTGCATCATTAGGCTTTATCTATTGTTTCTCCTTATAGCATACAAGGGATATTGTTCCAAGGCTCCTCCTCCCTTTCCCCTTCCCCTTCCCCATCCTCCTCCTCCTCCTCCTCTTCCTCCTCCTCCTCCTCCCTCTCTAACAGACTTGTGAAATTCCGTATTCTTGCATGGTGGTATAAAGGTGTATATATATCTAAATTCAATGGGATTTCGCAGTGAATCCATGCGGTCCAGCCCCTTACTAGAAATACAACATTCAAACATTCAACAGTCAACGTATCCACTCTGAATCTTACTTTTCTCATCTGTGAATTTTGGTTTGTAAGAGATTATCTACTGAGTAGAGTCATTGTGAGGATTAATTTAAAGACATTTATAAAATATAAATTATGAAATCATCAAAATAGAAACTAGCACTCTGTAAGATGTGATAAACTTTAGCAATAGTGAATTTGTGTAGAGCACCTCATTTAATTCTGAAATCCTTTAAGGATGGTCTAATAAAATCTCTGTCCTTATCGCCTCGGCTGACCTGTCAGTTTATTATTCATAAATCCCCAAATGAACCCTTAGTTTGTTCATCTCCCTTCCATTCCCTTCTCTGCCCTTTTTATCCCCAGGACAACTTCTTTGTTCACTGTCACTGGCTTAGGTAATCAGCCATTCCTATTTGTAAAGATTTCCCTTTGATGAAGCTGGAAATAACTTTAGTCTTGCATGTAGGCCGATGGTGTCACAAGAAGAAAGAGAAATACCTTAGTTCCTTCTACTTGAAGTATCCATCACAAAAAATATTATAATAAAAATAGTTTAGTTAACAGAGTTGAGATGTGAAAATCCTTTCTAGACTTTTATTATTATTAAGCACTGATGATTTGTCAATATCCCCATTCCTAACATTAATTGGCACTAGTGTGTAATTTTTGCCAACAGTCTTTGATTCGTATTTTTAACATGTGAAGTAGGAGGGCGAGATTGTCTTTTCTGTTGGTCACAGTCTATGGTCATGGTCTATGACCTACAAAGAGGGAAAAATAAGTGTCCTTGAAGATGATGAACATATGAGAGGCCCCATTATGACCAAATTTGTATTTTCTAATTATTATGAATATTTAAACAAGATAATTTTGCAAACAGATTAGAACAGTGCTGATATATTATTGATGGTTGACATGTTTCCATTAACCTTATGCAAGATGCTAGTTGAGACAAGAGGACAATTGTGCCTTCATATTCAGAATCTACTAAACCTTAATTCTACAATTGATGTTTTATAATGATGAAACCTTAAAGAAGATTTTAGCATCTGAAATTGTAGGAAGGGTAAATGATTGTCATTTTTGTATTGCAGCTTTTTTTTTCTTATATTAGAATGTCAACAAAAGTGCTTGGCAAGATATTTTCATGAAATTATGCCACATATTAAAATGAGCTTTACTGACATCTTAAAATTTACATAAAAATGAGGAGAAATGGCTACTATATATTTTTAAAATTGTTCTTAACAAAATATAAAATTCCTAATTTTATATAAAATAGAAAGCCTTTCATTTTATATCTGCATGTAACTAACCATCACATGGTTTTCCTTAAGTGTGTATGTTACATTTCTGTAACAATTAGATAAATAATCGGAATGTTGATATTTTCCCTCTGCTTTTAGAGTTCTTTTGAATTACAGGTAGATTTCAGAAATAGCCTCCTTTCTCTAGAGACAAAACTTATTCCATTTAAGAATGCAACTATAAGAGTTCTACTCAGTCACCGAAAACAATGGTGATCTAGCATCTCTTGTATTATCCTGGATAGAGCTGAAGCCCATTCTACTAAGTGAAATATCACAAGAATGGAAAAACAAGCACCACATGTACTCACCAAATTGGTATTAACTGATCAACACTTAAATGCACATATAGTAGTAACATTCGTCAGATGATGGGAAGATGGGAGTGGGGAGGAGAGGATAAGTAGATTCACACCTAATGGGTGGTGGTGGGACCTGTGTGGGAGATGGACATGCTTGAAGCTCTGACTCGGGTGGGGCAAAGGCAGTATATGTAACCTAAATATTTGTACCCCGAGATAAAAAAAAATATATGAAATTCAAAAAAAATAAGAATGCAACTATAATTGTAACATGCACATTTTTAGCTGATGGGAGTGATAAAAATGTAAGCCTGACATTAAAGTCAATTGTTTGCTTTATAATCACCAAAAATATTAGAAAAGAAATTAAGACTTACAACAAGTTCTCACTCTGTATTTTTTTTATAGAGGGAAAAAATAGATAGTGAATCCTTCCAGATTCTGATGCAGCATTGAGTACCCAGTGTTCTGGGTATTTTGTGTATATGTGTTATTTATCTTTCTTTGGCATCCCTCTGACTATTTGTCTCGACATTACATGCCGGCGGCTTTTTCTCTTGCTTGGGGGCAAACAGCGCAGTGTTCGTGTTGATCATGGTGAATGCCTGTTTTCTCATTATAGAGTAATTTCTTAGTCATCAGAATCCCCATAGAGCCTGCAGAATTACACTTGTTTTACAAAGCAATGGCAAAGGAATGCACTTCACTGATAACTTGTAAGGCTAACTAGAACAAAATTATTTGCAAATAAATTAAACAATAGGAATTTAAACCAAATATCGGTCACTTTCAAAATTCATATGAATGGGTGAGAAGGGTGCAGACAAAATAAGCATGGCAAGTTCAAACTTGTTTCCAATTCCAAAGAGACCTCCCAATCAAATTTGAGGATAGGGAACAGAATTGAAATGAAACAGCAGAGAAGCAGGATACTAACAAATTGCAAATTTTAGGTTTCTAGTGGCAAGATATGAAAGGCAAGTGGTGAGATAAGGCCTGGTATCAGAGAAGAAGCTTGAGTTTTGAAGTCAGATATATTGAACTTAGGTTTGAATTTCAGTCTCTGGCACATAGTGGGTATTCAAATGTTTATTCGTTTCTTCACTTCTCTCAGACAGTGGCATTAATTCCTGCTGTCTGTTCTGTCTGCCATAATATTTTGCTAGTGCCGAACTTAAGCATCCCTGCACTGGTTCCTGCCATAAAGGCTTTATCATTTCCAAAATTCCCTTTCTGTGTGTGTGTGTGTTTCTCTCTCTGTGTGTGTGTGTGTGTGTGTGTGTGTGTGTGAGAGAGAGAGAGAGAGAGAGAGAGAGAGAGAGAGAGAGAGAGAGAAGGAGAAATTGTGCCTTCATTCACTCTATTTTCAGAGATTCCTGATGTAAGGCTGTGGGGGAAACACACAAAACATTGAAATTTCAATTTGCAAGGAAGAAAGTGACAGAAAATAATTCTTTGCAACTCTTCAATGTCATCCATCAAAAATTCACTGGTATGTTTTCAAAAGAAATAGCCTTTTGTTGTAGAATAAGTTATAGAAGTCTGTTCATTGAAAACTGCCAGTAATGAGGAACTTCTCCCATCAATAGAAAATCTACAGAATTATTGGACAACTCTAATTGTTACACAACTAAACAAAATCTTTACAAGTGGGCCAATACTGATGCCTCAGAAAGCAGAATTATAGCTCTTATAAAGAAGCAGTAAAACATAAGACAAGTATTTAAAGAACCGTCAGTTTGCAGAGGCATTAAAAAAGATAGTTGTGTACTAACCTTCTTCAGAATGAACAAAGATTTTCATGTATTTCTAAATTGAATGTAGGTTTAGATGCCACATTTGTGTTCTAATCATTGCTTTACTAGCAGTGGGATCCTGGAGATTTTTACTCATTTTCTTGTTGGCTCTGTTTCTATTTACATGGAAAGTAAGATAATTAAGTTCCATTTAGCTCATCAAAGATGTTCAATAAATGGTGATATGTATACATGTATACCAACAGAATTAAGGTCATTATTTTCTTCAGTTATGACAGAAGGATTATAGATTCTTAGATAGTCCAATCTTCAGTTTTCCAGTTAGAAAATTACAGTGTTTAATTATCAAACGAGGTCATACAGGTGCCAGGATTTGGAATCAGGACAACTACCTCCTTTTGTATTAATATTATGGGACTCTGAGTGAATTTCTTAGTGAGGAAGATGACTGGCATAGGTATTCCCTGAATGCTCTAGCTTGGTTTGTAGCCTCCCCACAGGCAAGTGTGAGGTTAGTGAAACTGCCAGATTTAATGCAAAGCACTCTTGTCTTGTAGGCATGCCACATGATGTTCACATACAGTGACAAGGAGGGATATTAAACATGAAAGCAAAAAAAACATTAGTTTGTTAAATTTATTCCTGCTGAAATTTGTTCTTCATTATAGTTTGTTGAGATTATTTTGGATGTGGACCCTGTTACTGATTTAAAATCAACATGCATGTGGCTTCCATATCTTTAGTTTTTGATCAAAACCAAGTCAAAACGCCACCTGAAGAGAGGTGACATGTATTACAAAGCACTTAATGGTTATAGTTCTCAAGGAGCTATGTTATCCATACTTATATAATAACATATTTAGAAGCTCATTTTTTAAAATCAAGTTTACTAAGTTGTAATAAAAATATTTTCCAGGTGAAATAATTCACATTTATGTCATTTACTTGTTTGGAATCTCTTTCAAAAAGAAAGAAAAGTGGTAATCAATGTTCA
The DNA here is from genome assembly GCF_040939455.1 of Microcebus murinus. Taxonomy (NCBI): domain Eukaryota; kingdom Metazoa; phylum Chordata; class Mammalia; order Primates; family Cheirogaleidae; genus Microcebus; species Microcebus murinus. The sequence goes on from NC_134123.1 coordinate 13,452,421, forward strand.
GAAACAATGAGGTCCAGGAGAATGTCTGGCTTATTTGTCAATTTTATCCCTGGTGCCCAGCACACTATCTCACACACATAGTTGCTCAAGTAATATTTACAAAATAAATTATCTTTTTTCAAACCAAAAAAATCACTTGCTATTCATCATTATACATTGATTTGTCCTTCCTTTTTTTCATCAAATATGCAATGCCAGACATGATAAAGCTAATGCATTCATAGCACAAATTCCTGTAAAAAAACAATATTTGGATGAAATCTAGTCTGGGTCACAATAGACCTGGTACTTGAAACTTTGCTCTGTGATCAGTTGCCTTTTACTTCTATAAAACTAAGTCTGAGTTCTGTGTCCTGGCCTCACATATCTTCTTGGAGAAGTAACCACTGGCATGCCCGTTGTTTGCATACATTCTGTCAGTCAATCCTCTAGATTTTCCACTGAGGAAGGTATTATTTCTGATTGTGTTTTTGGGACCAAGGCCCTTGCCCCCTAAAGGTTTACTAAAAAATCACTGATATGAAGCAGATTGATTAATGGAAGAAAAGGCATGCAACTTTATTTAATGTGTATACATGGGAGCCTTCAGAATGAAAACACAAAGATACAGGGGAACTTGTCCATTTTTATGCTTAGGTTTAACAAAGTATGGGCAGTGGTGTAGAAATATGATTGGACAAAAAGGATATGATCTGATGCAGAATAATTGAGGAAACCAAGGAAGGCCTGCCTGTCTAGATTCTTCTTGGCCTCTGACCCTGCATTCCTTCTTTCTGGGTAAGGAGCAGGACATTTTTGGAATGGGCATCTTATGACAAACAAGTTAGGCCAGATCATTTCTTTATGGTCAATTTTTACAAAGAATAATTTTAGATTTTATAGCTGGCTTTTGGGGGAAAAGGTTCTGGCTTTTATGACCCATCTTGGAGAAGAGGGATTCTAGTTTCCATGGCTAGCCTCAGGAAAGAATGGGACTGAGAGGATGACAGGAGAAGGCCAAAGAAAAACGTTTGCTTGTGAGACCTTCAATTGGGGGCACTGTTTTCTGAGCCCAAACATGTTACACAGATAAGTAAAATGCAGCTCAAATAATTGATTTTACTAAATTCTCATAGCGCTAAGTGTTATTTCTCATTATTTTGTCTTACCTCTAGACTTTGCTAAAATTTTCAGAGGCTTTGAATGCTGAAGATGAAAATAAGTGGCTAAAAATAAATTCTTCATTAATCAAGTTTCCCTAAGCTTGGAAATGTCTATATAGTGGTTGGGAAGGAGAATTCTATGTAAAATAAAGATTGACAAAATAAAATTTAGTTCATTCGCAAATGCATTCTACCTTCCCCAAAGAAAAAGGTAATGATGGCAATTGGAATGTAAATTCTTAGCAATCATTACTATGATCCATAAGAGAAATTCCATCTTGGTATCAGTATCCAAATAATTCAAATTTTAAAAGAAAATAAAAGCAAATATGTAAATAATTTCCCCAGTGTCTCTTTTGTTTTTATAAAATGAAATTGGTTTTTATAAATATATTCATTTTAATTTTCAAGTCACAAAATTACTATTTCATTAAAAAACACTTTTCCAATGACCTGCATTTTTACTATTTTGAAAGAATGCTTTTGCACAATTTTTCCCATTGTTCAATTTAGGGCAATCACTTAGAATAATGTTTTTACTTTAATCAGAATGATCACATTTTATAAATTTATATGTATTATATTTATATGTATTTAAATTTATGACTACATTTCAAAATATTCTGTATGCATAATTTTTTTAAAAGCCCCTAGAGGATTTTTCTTAAATGGGTGTTTCGCAGTGTTTAACACAGTGCCTGCTATATTATTATATGTATATATACATATTTACATATATATATATTTTAGCAAAGTCACAGTGAGAGAAGTTAATGCTGAAGAAATGTTATTAAAGTGACACAGTTAAATGAGCATTCAATGTGGAAAAGGGGTCATATGTGAGTTAATTCATTGAATCTCTCAAATCACTGACTGATCAGATACTCTGAGTTCACTGAAAGTTTGATTTGAAAACATTTTAATTGGGTGCTACTGGTTAGCTAGAATTAGCTGTATAACATAAAAGCTTCTCTCTAATAGACAAATGTGAGAGTTCTACAATAAAATGATCACACCTTTATTATGTGTGACATTTTTGTGATGCAGATGTTTCATTCTTATGCGAAATGTAAGAGATAATTGTTATAAAATACTATGCCGAAATTAAGCTGATTATTCTATTTGATTTAAAATGTCATGTAGTAAAGGTTATTTTCACTCATTAAGATTAAATGCATTTGGCCATATGTTAGAACAATCTTTTGAATTGAAAGTATACTCAGCTGAAAATTGTCAACAAACTCAGAAATATCCAAAGAAAAATAGCTTTCTTTTTTATTTGCCAAAGCCTCTACTCTTAATTAAAATGTCATTATATTACACTCATGGATGACACTTCATTATGACAAATCTGATATTGAAAACACTAAATCATTCTATATATAAATTTGATGGCATTTTGATATTAAAATGTGTAAAATCTGTCAATATCCTAGAAATGGAACATCAGCAAAGAGGATTATTGGTCTACCCAAATAATAATGTAACCATTAAGAGGATAACATTTTCCAATTGCAATTACATGCTCTAATTTTAAAGGGGCTATCATTTACAATAATTTGGCAGATTTGGTCCATATTTCTTTTAGAAATTCATTTCTTCATTATGCCTCAAAACAATTTATGGTGCATTTATGTTGGGGAAGATAATTTGCTTATTTTATTGTGAATGGAAATCAGTAATTACATACAATCCCATTTCCTGCAGACATAAAGTTAATTCATGGTAGTAATTTTATACAGAATATTAGGTTGTGTTAGTTATGATGAAAATGTAACTGTGGCAAATGCCTCTGTTATAGCTGAATTTCCTTGGACTTGATGAAAAAAGAAATGTTGACTTAGTAATAATAATTCCATGGATGATTTTGTGAGAGGCCTAAGGATCGCTTGCCCTGCTAGCAGTGTTTGGGAAATATCTCCTGTCAACACTCTGGCTTTGAATAGAACTGAGTTTGAATCCTGAATTCTCTATTTCTATGCTTTGTGACTTTGGGCAAGTAACATACCTTGCTCAAGCCTTAATTGTATTACCTGCAGCATGGGAAAAATTGTAATTCTTATCTCATATGATTGTTGTTAGGGTGAAGCGAGAATATACATGAGCACTTTTAGTTTGTTTCCCATATTTATAGATATATCATCAGTGCTTTAAAAAGTACCTGACAAATAAATAATGTAGCAAAAATATGTATGTACTATTATTCTTTTTTGTCTTTTCATTTCTTTTTTCTTTTTAATTTCAGAGTATTACAGGGCTATAAACACTTTGGTTACACACATTGCCTTTGTACCGCCTGAGTCAGAACTATAATACAAGCGTGCCTATCCCCCAGACAGCACACACCTCATAGTTTAGTTGTGAATTTACCCATCCCTTCCCCAGCTACTCGACACCCTATGAATGTTACTTCCCATATGTGCACATTAGTGTTGATTAATTAGTATCAATTTAATGATGAGTACATGTGGTGTTTGTTTTTCCATGCTTGTGATATTGCACTTAGAAGAATGGGCTTCTTCAGGATAATACATCCAAGATAATACAATAGGTAGTTCACCATATTTTGCAGGCTGAGTAGTACTCCATAGTGTACATATCCCACATTTTATTAATCTACTCATGTACTGATGGGCACTTGGGTTGTTTCTACCTGAAATGATAGAGCTCAATGGGAGGAAAAAATATATTTGGATAGTTTAATAAAGATACTATCTGAGGAAAAGATAATTTTACATTTTATGATGAACTAAACAAAAAAGCCCACAACTATAAGAGATAGAAAAAGTAATTAGAGGTAGTATACTATAATGATTAAGAGCTCCAGAATGTGGAACTAGACTATTATATTCAGATTTTATTAATACATCAGCCACTTACTAGCTGCATGATATTGGGTGAGTTATTTTTTTCAGTAGTTCAGTTTCCTCATCTATAAAATAGGGATAATACTAGTTCTTACTTCATAAGGTTCTCCTGAGAATTAACTGAGTTAATACATGTGAAGAACTTAAAACAGTGTCTGGCACTTAGTAAGCTTCATTAATTATATAATACTATAAAAAATAGTATACCACTTGGCCCTGAAAAAAAATGTATTTATTGCCATTCAATTCTCTTACTATAACAGCCTTATATTAGAGGGAAGCATACAATAAAAATGGAAAAATAAAGGAATGAAGGAGAGAAAGGAAAGAAAGAAGGAATGATTTTTAACTTTGACAGAAATTTCTCCTGGGATTTTGTTAGGAACTGCACTGGCATATTAGTAATATTATGTCTCCCAATCCATTAACATAAATATCTCTCCAATATTTTAAATCTTTATAAAATTTCTCCAGTCTTTTGTAGTTTCTTGTACAGTGGCCTTGCATATTTTTTTATTAAAAGTAATACTACATGGTTTATGATTTCTGATGCTATTGTAAATGATATTTTTTAATTTGATTTGCCAGTTATTCATTGTTAGTTTATATAAATGAAACTGATATTTTATATTGACAGTGTAGTCTATGGTATTCATTAATTCACTTGTTAGTTCTAGCATTTACTTTAGTGTTTCTTTAGGATTTCTACATATATAAAAATATTAAAAAGAACATTTTAAGTCTTTTTAATTTTTTTTTAATATTTATGCTCTTTGTTTATTTTCTTTCTATTATTGCAGTGGATAAGACATCCAGCACAATGTTAAATAGCACTGGTTAGGGCAGCAAATATCTTACCTTACTCCTGATATTAAAAAGAAATCATTAGTCTTTCAATATTAAGTATGATGTTAGTACTGGTATTTTCATAGATGCTCTTATCTGGTTGTGGAATTTCCTTTTTTCCCCCTACTTGGTTGTGAGATTTTATCATGAATGTGGGCTAAATTTTGTCAGTGCTTTTTATTTGTTAATTAGCATATCATATTATTTTCTCCTTTATTCTGTCAATGTGGTGAATTACACTGATTGATTTGATTTTCAAATGTTAAAGCAGCCTTTCATTTAGGGATAAACCCAACTAGGTCATAATACATTATCCTTTTTCTTTTTTTAAATTTCAGAATATTACAGGAGTATAAATGTTTAGGTTACATATATTGCCTTTGCCCCGCCTGAATCAGAGCTACAAGTGTGTTCATCCCCCAGACAGTGAACACCACACCCATTAGGTGTGAATATACCCATCCCCTTCTCCCCCCTAACGTTATTACCATATATGCACATAAGTGTTGATCAATTAGTACCAATTGATGGTGAGTACATGTGGTGCTTGTTTTTCCATTCTTATGATATTTCACTTAGTAGAATGGGCTCCAGCTCTATCCAAGATAATAGAAGAGGTGGCAGACCACCATTGTTTTTTGTGGTTGAGTAGTACTTCATGGTATACATATACCACATTTTATTAATCCACTCATTCCCTTTTACATATTGCTGGATTCAACTTGCAAATATTTTGTTATTTGCATCTAAGATAACTGGTTTGGAATTTTATTTTCTTGTTACATCTTTGCCTAGTTTTCTTATCAAGGTTAGGCAGACCTCATACAATGAATTAAAATGAGTTCCCTCCTCCACTATTTTCTGAAAGACTTTTTTGAAGATTGATACTATTTATTCCATTAATGCTTTCTAGAATTCAACAGGGAAGCTCTCTGCACCTGAAAGTTTCTTTGTGGGAAGATTAATTATAAAAATTCAATAAACTTAGAAACAGTTATTTTAATTATCTATTTTTCTTGTATCAATCTGTTAATTTGTATTTTTCAAAGAATACATCTTTTTATGAGTTGTCACATTTATAGGCATCAAGTTGTTCATAATTATAGTATCTGTATTGATACTCTTTCTTTTCTGATACTGTGTTTTTCACTTGTTCTACCTTTGGTCAGTGTAAGTTATGGGTTTATTAAAGTATTTTATTTTATATTCTATTACTTTTTTGGAAAGGGGTTAATATTTCCATACCAATAATTATTAGTTTCACTGATTTTTCTTTGTGTTTATCAATTTCTGTTTCTTTTATTTCCCCTCTAATCTTGATTTGCTTTTATTTGATTTGAGTTAATTAGGTTGATTTTACTGGCTTTTTAAGGTAGGCATTTATATAATTGATTATGTGCTTTTCTTCTTTTCTAATATAAGGAAGTGAAGGTATAAATTTTTATGTTTAGCAATTTGAATTTTGTTGTCTTTCTCGCTGCATTGTTCCGCTGAAACATTAGCACCCATTTTCATCAATGCCCCATTGTACATTTTTGTCTACCTTCATTGGTTTGTTTTTAAGATTTTCTCTCTAAGTTTTTCAGCAATTTAAGCAATAATGTGTTTAGGTTTGTCCTCTTTTAGTTTCTACTGGTTGGGGTTTGTTTTGCTTCTTAAATCTGTGGTTTAATATTTCTATTAAATGTGAGGACTTTTTTTCCCAAATTTTTTATTACTTTCACTTTGGGATTGAATTATGCATATATTTTCACACATTATATCCATCTTTTCTGTTCAATCTTTGAACATATTTACACAGCTGCTTTAAATCACTACTCTACTAATTGTTATAATAGTATCATGACTCCGTCTGTGTCTATTGACTGTTTTCTCCTGGTTATATGTTACAGTTTTTAAAACTGCACACACATGTGCTGTGTCCTTGAGCATTTGGATTGCCTTTTCAAGAGCTTTCACTTTTGTTCTGTCAAGCATTTAATTTACTGTTTGATCAGCTTAATAACTCTCAAGCTAGTTTTAGGTTTTGTTAGGAACCACAGAGTTACTCTTATTCTAAGGCTACATCAGATCTATTTATAAGGAAAGGCTTTTCTGAAGTTTTAATGGAATGACTGGGTATTCAGTGATATTTCTTTATATGGCTAATTAGAACTCCAGTCCTTCTCAGTACTATTTGACCTCCATAAAAACAAACAAACAAACAAACAAAAAAACTAATTTCTGCCTGTTCTCACAGAGTCTCATCCTACATATATGAATTAGTATTCAGCCAAACTCTGAAGGAAATTAACTTGCAGACTCATATATCTGTGATTCATTACCTGCACAAATTTCTGCCTGTTTAGCGACCTCAAACTCTGATTTCTTTTTTTCTGGCCAGTGAATCTGTTGCTCTCTGTTTGACCACTACTCCCCTGTGACAAAGTTTTGAAAAGGCTTCAGACAGACAGGACCCAAGATAGATGTGGAGCTCATATCATGTACAGTATTTCCATTCTTTCTGCTGTCCATTACCTGTAAAATAACTTCTTCATGAAATGTATCCATCAGTATAGTTGTTTGACTCTTGGAGTGTATGTAGGCTATCCATAATTGTGTCTTCACCAAAATCGGGAATCCATTTAAATTATATTTACTTACCATTAAGTTTTGTTGAACCTATTCAGCATGCCTAAAGTAACAGCCTTCTTTTGAGGAGTCTCCCTTTGTTTATAGAAGCAGAACTAGATTATTTGGCCAACATGGATCTATTTTCTTATAAATATCAGTGACAGCAGGTTTTGAATATATGTATAGCTTAAAAGTACACAGGATCTTTAGACTTGGTAAAGTGAGACTTTTGTACTGCTAAATGATTTGTCAGGATTCACAGATATTACGGTGCAAACTGACTAGGTGTTCATGGTGGGCTGGAGAAAGAATCCTCATACCAGGAGTGGAATAGTTTTAGGACAGAAAGTTTACTTTCTCAAGGAAAAAAAAGGAAAGAAAGGGAGACAGAGGCCACAACAATGAAGAAAAGGTAGAGGGTAGTGCCAGGTGACTGAGGAAAGTTGCTCAGAGTTTTAAAGGGTAAAAATGGGTTTTTTCCCTCTGCTTCAGCAGACTGATAACAGAAGCGGCAGTGAAGCAGTTGCAGGTGCTCTTTATTTATTTATTTTTTTCTTTGTGAGACTGACTTTATTTGAATATTTGGGATTAGGTGCTGGGGAGAACTGAAGTGGGAAGTTCATATACCTACTGTCTGTTTAGGGCCCTTCAAGGCTGAGAATTCTTAGAGATAACTAGTTAGGTCACAGGTGTTTTAAGTAAAACAAAACAAAAGGGGATAGTTGTGTTGTGAGTTTTTCTTTAAAAGAGCAGTTATGTGTTGTCAGTTTATTTCTCTTACTTTCTGTTCCATAGTTTATTTTCCTCTGTTAGGTTTTTAGTGAGGCCAACTTTCAATAGGACACATTTAGTGGCGAAGAGAGATCTGAGATAAAAACCTTGGAGTTTCAAAAATCACGTTCAGAGGCTTAATTATATGGCTATATTTAGGGCTGAAGAATAATAGGAAATAGCATGGGATGAAATTGTTGAAGAATGGCAGTGTCCTCAGAGAATTTAATTTAAGTGTTTCTTATTTCACACATTGCATCTTCTCAGAGTTGTTAAAAAAAATATGTTACATCATTTAACTCTCTGATCACCAAAGAATAATGAGAAAAAACTACTGAAGTTTCCCCAGACTTTTGCCCAACAGCCTGTTTCTAGGGGACATTTTGTTGGTGTTAAATGTATGCAGCACTACATGTATCTGGCAAGATATTTGTGAATGCAGAGTCATCCTTTTATTAGCAGTAGGTCCATTGGTAAAAGATACAGGTTACTTAAGAGCTTTTCATTTCACTTATTTAATATTTATTTAATAATTTTGAAAAGTTCTAATTAGCAATAAGAGTTAATTATCAATTAATAATAAACCTATTTCCTCAAATAAAAAAAAAACTCATTCTGGTATGACATAATCCCATTGTAGAATGTTTTCTTGTTACCTTTGAGAATTGCTAATTTACATAATATTTTAACTATCATATTTTTCTTTCTTTTAGGTAGAAAATTCCCATGCTAGAGTTCTGAGTGTATAACGTTAAAAGGTTTAGAATTCATTTCTTTTTCTTTTTTAAGTTGCTAACTGTGAAGATATAAGAATCAGACTGACACTAACCACTTCAATGTTTTGCTTAGAATTGAGCAATGGATTGTGTACAATGTAGTTCATTCATGTTGGCAAAGGACTGAACTCCTCAGGGATCCAAAGTGGCAACATTTCCCTTTGTACAGTTTTTCACAAACTTTGGACCTTTATTAAATAAAGTTTTTGACATGGATGCCCTTGAAAAATTCCCATGCCTATTATCAGCCTGGTCTGGCTCGTTCTAATTATCTCGCTTAACAATTTAAGGGATTTTTTTTTTCCTCATGAGAAACTACCAAACTAGAAGGGTTGGTTTAGTGTGGTAATTTGGCTGGATGAAACCATTTTTAGAATCCTCTGAGTAACTGAAACCAGACTTTACACCTTTGAAAGGTGAAAAGCTTCCTGCAGCCTTACAGGAGGATGGCTGCATGTAACTATGAGGAAATTTTGCAAAGAGCTTAAATTAAAATCACTTAACTGTAAACAGACATTTAAATAGTGGAGCTTATGTGACACAAACTAAAACCTGCTAGTACTTTCAAATCCTATTTAAATCCTTTTTTAAAAAGAAGAAAAGAATATGTGTGTTTTTAAAGGCTCAGACTGATATTTATTTTTTATTTGCTTGTTTGGTTGTTTGTGAGCCCTAAACTAGAGGCACTGTTAATTTGTACCCCTAACCTAGGTTGGTCTCATTTGGGGGGCTCCAAGAATTGTAAGCAACACTTGCTTCCAGGGGCACCAATTGCACCCCAAGGCTATACTGCTACTTCTTGTGTGAAAGCTAGGCATTAACTTGTCTCTTTCCTCAAAATAAGGACCAATGGACCTTAAGAGCAGTCATAATAGACCTTGCTGCTAAAGAAACACCACCTTGGACCCCAAAGTCATTCAAATCTACCTTAATTTATTGGTCAGAGTTGTTATAGATGATGGAATTATTCTAGACTTACTCTGTGCATGCCAAGGGGGAGTCTGCAAAATCACCAATACATCCTGATGTACCTGGATTAATGCCTTGAGCCAAGAGGAAAGGTCAACACAAAAACTTTAAAAAAAACACCTGGCTTTCTAATGTAAACACTATAAGAGTGAAATTAAACAGATTTGGTACCAACCCTGTCAGTCAGGTCTGATCAATCAGAATGGGTGAGGGAATAGCATATTTGGTGGGGAAGGGAAGGGTAAATATTGTTGGGAGACAATTCTCAATGGGTTTCTCCTGTTTCTACACATCTTCTGAGAGAAATTACCAGGTTCGCTCTGAACCATCTTTACGAGGATGTTCGTATAGTAAACAGACTTGGAAGCAGAGAGAGCATCTCTCTATGGGGCAGAGGGAAAACTTATTTGCTGTCCCAGATAATAAAGACAACAAGGCAAAGGCTGAGCAGGTTTTCTAGCAGTCCTTTTATAGGATTAGGAGTACCCTAAACTCAGAGTTTCTCAGTTATTATACAGACTCAATGTGTGTGCAGCGTCCACCTGGTTCTACCTCCATTCCATGGACGTGGAGGACAAGGGAACCAATGTGAAAATGTAATCTCCTGCTGCCTACCACACCATGAGAAATAAAATCCTTTATCTCTAAACCAAAAGTTGTCTACTAGCATCTATGAAACTGGCAAGCCAACTTGTTAACCGGTAAGTAGGATAAAAATCTAACACTTCATAATTCCTAACAGATGTTGGGTTTTGTCAAATGCATTTTGCATGTATCCACATAATTATATGTTTTCTCCTTTTTGGTTTACTGATACGGTGAGTTACATTTATTTTTTAATGTGAACGCAACCCTAAATTACAGGGATAAATCCCTTGTAGCAATGATGTATTATCCTGTTAATCTACTGCTGGATTCAATTTGCTAAATTTTTGTTTAGAATTTTTACATTTATGTTAATGATGGGTATAGGTTTGTAGTTTTTGAATTTTTTTTTTTTTTGTCTTATAATGTATGTATCTTGTTTTGGTGGCAGGGTAATGTTGGCATTCATAGAATGAGTTGGGAGGGATTCCTTCCTCTCCAGCTTTTTGTGGAGGAGCTTGTGTAGAATTGGTATTATTTATTCCTTAAATACTTGATAGAATTTACCAGTTAAACCATCTTGGCTGGAGTTTCTTTGTGGTAAGATTTAAAACTACAATTTCAATTTTTTTAACAAATATAGGGCATATATTGGTATAAAGTTGCTCATAATATTCCTTTATTATGTTTTTATTACTCCTAAAATGTGCTGTGATGTCACCTCTAATATTCCTATATTGATAATTTATGTCTCTTCTTTTTCTGATCAGTCTAGCTAGAAGTTGATCAAATTTTATTGATCGTCTCAAAGAAATAGCTTTTGGTTTCATTGATTTTCTCCATTCTTTTTCTCTCTTCTGTTTCATTAATTTCATCTCTGATCTTTATTATTTCCTTTCATCTTCTTACTTTAGTTTTAGTGTGCTTCTCACTTTCTAGCTTATTGAAATAAAAGCTGGTTTATTGGTTTTATTGTAAGAAAAGTAAATCCAATTCCCATTACTCCATCTTCGCTGGAAGTAGGTGTTTATACCTTCTATTTGTATTAGTAGAAGATTAGTATTTCTATCACAGTTTGTTTTGGTACATTTATGTATTATGTATGTACCACACCAATTAAAAGTATAGTTCTGCTCCATCAGTTTCTTAATTTAATAAAAGCTTTGTTTTACTATAATATTATATTCCACCAGTCTTTGTATTTATATCTTCACTGCATCCACAATTAATTTTCCCTCAATGATGGAAATTTTAAAATGAGTTGACAATAGCATTCACATACAGATATTTCACATTTGAAAGAATCAACTTCTAAAAGCTTTTTGAAATGCATGAATTGGATGCAAAAAATGGAAATGATGGAAATGACTAGAATAAAGTGATTTTCTCTGGAGCATCTTATGATGATATAAGATTATAATCACTTAACTTTTTGCAAAGTTCTTCTGCTAATAAATTCAATTCATTAGCAGTTATTGCTTTGCTTTTCATATGTGCAGGTGCATAAGGTACATTTCTATATCATTCAGAATATTTCTGCTATTAATAAGTACCTATATTAATAAGAGCAAAAATTATGATAAACACTTCATATTAAGTCTGATTCTCACAAATAACTACTGCAGCAAGTTATATCACCACCCTGTACATGAAAACAAACAACTTCAGAGAGATTAAAAAATGTACCCAACTGTACACAGCTAATGGTAGGACAGAAGCTAGATACAAAATTTGGTCTATGTGGTTCTGACCTGACACACTTTTCATTGCACATTTTGATTAGATACCAATGAAGATGAGAAAGATAACTTAGCATCCCCAAACTAGCCCTTTTTTTCTTCACATTTTTTCCGATCTTATTATCACCTTCTTGATCAGATTTAAACATTTTAAATGATCATTGTCTTTTCTCTCTGACATATCTTCTTAATCATTTCTGTGTTCAATTCCTCTCATCCACTTCTCTCTCCCAGAATAATCAATGGGCTCATCTAATTATACTGTTTTCCTTGAGCTCACTATGCACTTTTTACCCCTGATTTCCTCTATATTCCCTCTCCTTAAAATATAACCTTCCCTACTCTTTATTAGTAATTCTTAAGAATTTAAATCTAACCACTATGACTTCACCTTTATCATTGTCTCCAAATCACTCTGAAACTTGTAATACAATTTTATGTGTTTTCTTATTTGTATTTAAATGTATTTGTTTCTGTGTCTTTCTCAGATTGAACCCCAAGCTTCTGGAAGGTAGATTGTTTTATGCAAACAACAAATACAATATTATAAAGCCACAAGAGAAAGGGAGAAGAGAATAAACATTTTCTGAAAGTCTAATATACTTAAAGAATAGTCTAATTTCTTATTTCTTATTTTATTTAAACTCCTACAAAACACCCAAACTAGGTATAAGGACGCTTGTTTTAAAAATTATTAATGTATGACTTAAGATGTTTAAGTATTTTGTTTAATGTCATCCAGATAATAAAACAATGAACCCAGTTTTTTTTAAAGACTAGTCTCTCTGATTCTATAACCTGTGCCCATTCTGTTATACCAAAGAACTTCTTCCAGATTTCTGATTAGTTGACTTTTGAATTAATTCAGTCTCACAATAATATAGAGAGGTTATATATCCAAATATTTTCAGACAACAAACCAATGTGTGTTGTTATTAATAAATTGAGGAACTCTCTGAGTATAACTTAGGAATTTTAGCATTTATAGACAAATTATATAAATTAGAAAAAAAACATATTTGATATAAAATGAAAAGTGTGGGAAAATAGCAGAATCAAATAATGAAAAAGTATGAGATTAGCGTGAATAACTTCAACAATATAAGTGAACTCATTACCAAAGCAGAAAATATATTCCAAAGGGTTTAATTAAAATGCAAAAGTACCAGGTATTTCTGCTACAAAATTATGACCATATGCTCATTGAAATCTCTTTGAGTTCTTAAATCTAAGAAAAAAAAATATATAACCTGAAACTTCAAAAGAGATTTGAAAGCATGCAATGTAGCTTGGGTGATAAATTGAAATCTTCTGTCCCTACTTATTCATTCTTCTTCATTTTCTGTAGGTAGACAAGGTTTGCCAGCAGAACTGGCCCAGTAGGCACACCTAATAAAAAGAGGTTATTCTTACAGGAGTGGTTCAGATTAACTTGCAAATCAAAGGGAATTGTTACCACTGGCAAGATGAAATCAGATTTACTTACTTAGGCAAAGTTTCTGGAGCTCTGTGTTTATGTCATTAAATAGGTAAAGGCCAATATATTTCATAATAAGAGAATGACAATATTTAAAGAGAATAAACATTATCTATCTTATCAAGCCATGGAAACAGGATTTTAAAAAGTAGAATGATAAAGTTGAAAATTCAGCTGTTTTAATTTGATATTTTTACCTAAATAGATTGCTGTCGTAGCATTCACAGGCATTCATTTTTCATTTAGTTCAGCATTTTTGCTCTGTTTTCTCTATATTTCTCCCATATCCAAATATTTACTGGATATAATTTTACATGACTGATTATTTAATATAAATCTTTGTCATTTTGAGCAGCTTTATTGGAATATTTCACATAACCTAATATGTGGTAATTTAAATTACATAAGTCAACACTCCTTAGTATATTGACAGAGTAATACAATCATCATCAAAATCAATTATAGAATATTTCATCACCCCAAAAAGAAATCCTGTCGGATCTAAGATGACATATCTAAGATGATAGCATAGCCGAAAAATAACTGCTAATGTAAGGTCATAAATGTTTACTCCTATGTTTTCTTCTAAGAGTTTTATAATTTTACTTTATTTTTATGTAGTCTTTATCAATTCACTCTCATTTCTTTCCAACATCCCAAACCCAGGTATATATTAATACAAATCTATAAATACTTTCTTTCTCCATAGAATCATCTATTCTGCACATGTCATACAAATATAATCATACAGTAGTATTGGATCTTTTGTAACTGGATTTTTTTTTCACTTAGTGTAATATTTTCAAGGTCCATCCATGTTGTTGAATGTATCAGCAGTTTATTCCCTTTTATGGCAGAATAATATTCCATTGAATATATATATAACAATTATTTACTCAACACCATTTGATGGACATTTAGTTTATTTCTCCTTTCTGGCTATTATGAATAATGTTGCTATAAATAGTCAAGTACAGTTTTTGTTGAACATATGTTTTTATATTGGAGGGATATACAATCTAGGAGTGGAATCACTGAGTCATATGGAAACTCTATGTCTAACCTCTTTAGTAAATGACTGTTTTCTGACATGACTGCACTATTTTACTATTCCAATAGCAATATATCAGTGTTCCAGTCTTCCCACATGCTCTCCAACACTTTGTTTGCCTTTTGCATTATATGCATCCTGGTGGATGTGAAGTAGTGTATCATGATTTTGATTTGCATTTCCTTAATAACTAATGATGTTGAACATCTTTTCATGTGCTAAATTGCCATGTGTATATCTCTTCCTTGGAGACATGCTTATTTAAATTCTTTGTCCATTTTTAATTGAATTATTTGTCTTTTTATTATTCAGTGGCAAAAGTCTATTATACAATCTGGATATCATACCCTCATCAGTTATATGATGTGTAATTATTTTTTTCCTAGTCTGTAGCTTGTCTATTCACTTTCTTCATCGTGTCTTTGGATGCAGACACTTTTTAAATTCAAAGTCCAATTTATCTATTTTTCCTTTTGTTATTTGAACTTTTTGTGTCATTCCTAAGAAGCCATTTCCTAACGCAAGGTCATAAAGATTTATGCTTATGTTTTCTTCTAAGAATTGTATAGTTCTAGCTGTTACATTTAAGTCTATGATCCATTTTGAATTAACTTTTGTGTATGATATGAGGTACGGGTCAAATTTTCCTCTTTTGCATAGACATATCAAACACCGTTTGTTGTAAAGGTTACTCTTAGCCTCCTTGAATTATGTTGACACCCTCATCAAAAATCAATTGACCATAAGTATGAGAATTAATTTGGGGGCTCTTAATTACATTCTATAGAGCTATATGTTTATCCTTAGGCCAGTACATCACTGTCTCATTATAGTAGCCTTATAGTAAGTTTTGAAGTTGGAAAAATGCATGTAATCCAATTTTGTTTTTCCTTTTCAAAAGATTGACTATTCTGGGTCCTTTGATCAGTATTTCTGGCCTGGTGCATCTGGAATTGGGCTCCCATACTATAAGTAGGGATGGACGGGAAGAAAGGCCGCAGACCTATTAGCTACTCTTGACTTAAATAAAGCTTCTAATGGTGGAGCTGTGGGGGATGAGAAATATTGGTGGACTGGTCCTCCTATGAAGAGACTATAGGATTAACAGGGGTTAGGGGGAGTGTGAGCCCTGTGTTCTGACTTTACCCACCAGGAATAGAGCTTCCATCATACTCAGTTGGAGAGAGAGGAGAGAGTGTAGTGGTGTTCAAATGCTACAGATTTTCACTGTTTTTATTGAGATTTAGAAGATTTTCTTGAATAAGTGCTCTCCATTTGCAGAATGTTTTTTGGATAATTTTTAGAGACTAGTATAGACCTCATATGCTAGTGCAACAGAGAAATGTACAAATAGATAAATGAAAAATAAATATGAGAATTACCAAATATTTGATATGTTAAACAGGAAATATTTATTTTTAATATTTATTTTGAATATAAGTATTTATTTTTAAATACTTTTCATCAGTTATGTTTGTTTTGCTGGGGAGATGGTTTGTAGAGCTCGTAATACTAACATTCTGAAAATCAACACTGCCAAAATGTATTTTTCTTTTTTTTTTGAGACAGAGTCTCGCTTTGTTGCCCAGGCTAGAGTGAGTGCTGTGGTGTCAGCCTAGCTCATAGCAACCTCAAACTCCTGGGCTCAAGTGATCCTCCTGCCTCAGCCTCCCAAGTAGCTGGGACTACAGGCATGAGCCACCATGCCTGGCTAATTTTTTCTATATATATTAGTTGGTCAACTAATTTCTTTCTATTTATAGTAGAGACGGGGTCTCGCTCTTGCTCAGGCTGGTTTCGAACTCCTGACCTGGAGTAATCTGCCTGCCTCAGCCTCCCAGAGTGCTAGGATTACAGGCATGAGCCACCGCGCCCGGCCGCCAAAATGTATTTTTAAGGCTTGAAAAAAATATAAATTGAAGGAGAAAATTTTTTCTAATAAACTGAAATTTTTTAAATCAAAATTTAATATGGTAGGTCTCTTTTTTTCCACCATTTTAAAAATAACTTTTCTATATACTAGCCTAAGTTTTGCCCACTAACCATTCAATACCCAACTCAAATTTTTCTTTTATTGAAACCTTTCAACTCAACCCATCATTTGATTTAGATGCTGTGAAAGGTAATTTTTTTATGAACAGCATTGACTTAGAATTGTTCAAAACTAATTGCTGTGTTTCACTCTAAGCATATGAAGCAGATAAAGAAGCATAAATTTTGAATGACCCTGGCAGGCAAAAAACTCTACTGGACTCAACTAAAGATTCTTTTCTGCCAAATGAAAACAGGGTCTGATATTAGCCAACTCTGTAAAGACTTTTGAACTTATTATTTCCTATTCTTAGAGCTCATTTTTAATGTCGGATTAGCATGAAACAATTAGTTCTCATAACTAGCACCTAAACATTCATGAATTTTCCACTTCAATAAGCAACTCAGTGAATTTCTTTACTGGGTTGCATATCCTTGCCAAAATAAGTTCATAGATTCCTCTCCTCTCCTCCCCTCCCCTCCCTTCCCCTCCCTCTCTCCCTTCCTTCTTTTCTTCTAAACTGGTAATTTTTTTTTAAATAAAGCAGATAAATCAATCTGTGCTAGTAAACAATATAAATAATGTTAAAAGATAAGCAATACAATGGGCAGAATATACGTGGAAATTTTGTAAGAAACAAAGTATTGATATCTAAACACATAAAAACAACAACTTCTCATCAGTAAGAAACACACAGAAAATTCACCACATAAAATGGCCAATGTATACTAAAGAAATCACAAAAAAGTATCAGTGGCAATAACCATGTAGAAAGGTACTTGACATCACTATTGAACAGAAATACGTACACTACGTACACTAAATATGTACAGAAATACGTACATACGTACACTAAAATAGCAAAATGCAGTCATATTATGTGTTCATATGGACTATAAAATAAAAGGCATCAAAAAGCACAATAATCCTACAAATCGACCACTTTTTGTGGCTCTCCAAGTACCTGGACACACATTTCTCAATGCCACATTACTTCATTTTAAAAGAGAGAGAGAAATTAAATATTATATTAATATCTCTTCTTAATAATTAATAATATAACATTATTATATTAATTTTTCTATTTCTTTATACATGCTCTTTCTTGTTCTATAAAATCGATGGGAAACATTTATTTGCCTGGAATATGCTGGGATGTTTTATTTTTGTAACAGTAGCAACAATAGAATCTCTTCCTTTTACCAGGTAATGATATTTTATATTCTTCTGACCTAAAAGTTAGAGTAAATTTGCCTATAAAATAACAGGTGTTAATACCTTTAACACTTGTTAAAGGTATTAATGGGAGGCAGATTTTTAAATTTTATATAATCTTTTAACCATAGTCTGTGTTTGGGGAATGGTGATGATGATCAAGAAATGGCATAAAACCTAGCATATATTGAATGTTGGTCTAAAAAATCCTTATCTCAGTGCCTGGTACAGAGAATGGTTGTTGATATTAATGCAGATAATTCTATAACATTGAAAACATTATTATCCTGATTTAATACTTTATGTATTTTTTGTTTTATGGATAAAGATATTGTGACATGGTAAAAAAGTAACTCACTTGAGACAACACCTGATTATAGTTAAAATAACTTGAACTTGAATTCAAGGGTCTCCATATGTGGTCCAAAGAATGCTCTTGCCATTATACCAAAATGCCTCTCTAGCTGTATGGTTTTGCTCAATATTAGAAAGTCCACCTTTCTGAGGAGAGTAGTCTTGTATACAACTTAAGCTAAAGTCCTTTAGTCATCATATAAACACAGGCTGTGGACATGGTGCTAATGAAATGTCTTTACATTTGCTATTACCACATCCTTGGTAACTAATGGCTTCTACTCTTCCAGGGGAAAATAATTAGTTTTAAATGACCAACCTTCTCTTACACAACTTAGGTAATATATTTTTATATTTATTTTATGAATATGTAATTTGTATGTATTTATTTTTATTTTATGTATTCATTTTAGTACATATATATGAAGTTCTGAAGATAAAGAATGTGTCAAATTCATTTCTAGTAATAAGCATGACAGGTTTTTAATTAATTTTGGTAAAGTGATCAATAATGTTCACTTCAATATACATTTATTCACTCATTTATCCAATAAATAGTATTTATTGGCATAAGATATTTTCCAAACACTATGCTAAATATTGGAGATTTGTAAATAACATCAAATTTCCTAACTACATAGACCTCATATGCTAGTGCAACAGAGAAATGTGCAAATAGATAAATGAAAAATAAATATGAGAATTACCAAATGTTTGATATGTTAAACAGGAAATATCTAAGGGTATAGGATAGAGGAAGGGTAATCACAGAATTTCTCCTCGAGGAAAACATATTTAGCACCAAGCCTCAAATTAAGAAGAAATCAGTCACATAGTGAGTTCTGAGGAATACAGTTACAGGCAGAGCAAAGAGCAAGTTAAAAGCATAGGGCAAGTAAAAACATGGCATGAAAATCAGAAAGGAATCCAACTGAGTGATTGAACTGGAAAATAATAAAGAATTTGGGAGCCAGGACAAGGAACTGGCATGTATTCCAAATGTGATGTAATGGCACTTAAAGCTCACAATAATTTTTCTAGGGAATGAATTTACCATCGGTACAGTAGAACCATTAACTAACAGTGAAGATTAGGGTAGGGGGAAAACAAAAAATTCTTTTTCAGGAGCTATAGGTCTGAAATGCCTTTAAGACCCTACAGTTGAGGTACTAAGACGGTATATGAGTCTGAGGAAATAAAGCCAAGTGAAATGATTGAACGATGTTTTTGTTTTCCTTGTTTTATTTCCTTTCTCTTTTTCTTTTTATATTTTGTAATTTAGTAGATATATGCCAGGCTTGTTTTAATTTCAGTTTTAAGCTCAAAATTCCTTTGAACACACACACATACACTTGAGGATATATCAAACGAATACAGAAACCAATTGAAAGAACTCCAATAACCAAAGCTAGAGCAATCTGTGAAATAAAAACAAGTAGTACTACAGTATAACCCAAAGTATAAAATATCCATATAATAAATAAATTGTTGCATAAATAAACAAATGGAAGAGAAGAGAAAAATTTCCAAGAAAATAATATTGAGTAATTTATATACTTATGGCATGCTTAAGGAGGTGGCGCACAACTCCTGACTATTTAAGTGTCAGGAGTTACACATAGACACTTCTTTCTAAATAGTAAAGAATTAACTTTACAGTGAATCAACCTGACAAATACTACTGCAGCCAGGTGATTAAGGTCAATACTAACAATGAAAATGCATGTTAATAGTATGTACACATGATGTGATATAATTGATGAAATAGGGACTTTACCTCTGTGGTCTTCCTCTTTAAAGCCCATGACACGAGTCTAATCATAATAAAAACATTAGACAAAACCCAATAGAAGGATGTTTTATAAAACACCTGACTAGTACTCCTTAAAACCATCAAGGTCATCAAAAACAAAACAAAAAAAGTCTGAGATACAATCTGCAAAGTGACGAGGAGCCTAGCAAGACATGACAACTAAATGTAATGTAGTCTCCTTAATGGGATCCTAAAACAGAAAAAGAACATTAAGAAAAGAAAGTAAGAACATCTAAGAATGGACTTTAGTTAATAATATTGTATCAATATTGGTTTATTAATTGCTATGAATGTACTGTACTAATGTAAGATGCTAATGATAGGGAAACTGGGTGCAAAGTGTATTAGAACTCTGTGCTATCCTTGCATTTTTTTTAACAAATCTAAAACTGAAATAAAATTAAGTTTAATTAAGTTTATTTTTTAAAAATACATGCCAAAAAATTCCTGTTTTATAGGTGATGAAACTAAGTGCAGAGAAGTGAAGAGAATCAGTACCAGGTTAGAAGGTTAATTAGACGTCAGGGGAAACTTTTGATTTCTCCATATTTTACTGCACCTATCTACCTTTTACTGCAGCCAGAAAAGTTGGTTTCTCTGTTTCTTTCAATTTCAATCTTCAGACGGGAATACTAACTCCTTGCTGTTTCAAGAACCAATGTCTATTTAAAAGTATGTAAAAGCAACCAGAACAAGATCATTCTGCAGGACCCTAAAATAAGAAATCAGTTCAATTCAAAATATAGTCATTATGAAAACAGGTGCATCTGAGTGAAAAAAATCCTAACTCCACAATTATTAAATATGTATTTATTCAACAAACATCAAGAATATGCTCAGCTTTGCGTGACATGAAAAAGAGGCTAAGACACTGCACTGCTTCTACTTTTGAAGAAACAACATTTGTACACAAAAATGAAAGATTGTTTGGTGATATGCACCAAGTTACTCTGAGAATGAGAACCCTTTCTCTTTTTTTAAAGTTCTTAGTCATCAGGTGGAATTGAAGACCTTAGGTTAGAGTTGAGAGATATTTCTATGGTGAGTGACAATGAAATGTAATTTTTTTTTTCTGAAAGAAATTTAAATGGAGCTTGAAAATTGGAGAGAATACAAAGAGAATGGAGAGAATACAAAAAGAGTGAGCAGACAAAACTATTATGTGGATAAAGTTAGATATGGTAGCCAAATATTTTCATTCTTCAAACTTCAAATTTGATTGACAAAATATTTCATTTAAAATGTACTCAACATCTATGTCTTGAAGGAAGGACATATTTTCATATTGTAATAACATTTTGGGATTGATAAATTCAAATATATCAAATAATCCTATATAATATAAACATATTTTTAAAAAGTTTACATGTTTACATGTATATATTTAATGTATTATGACTGATATAAAATTTAAATTAAATTTTTCTTGTCTCACCTCTTTTTTTCACTTCATCCTGACTCTTTACTATATGACTGAATGCATATTAGTTTTCTGATTTGAGCCAACTTTAAAAAAAGATAACTAAATATGATGTGGCTGAATTATGATAAATCATCTTTAAATGTCAAGTACTATATCTGAACTAATTGATACTATATTTGCATTTATGTCATAGTGGCATATTATTTGGTGTTTTTTTCCTTCTAATAATAATTTAAAGTAAATTAGGGTATGTTTTTACACTGATATATGAAGACATTAATAGGTTAACTTCTAAAATCAACTTGCTTTTCAGAATTCCTCATAGAAAAATAATAATTTATGATCAGATTCCTTCATATATTTTGTTTTGCTGAATGCTTGCAGGCTAGAAAGTAGTTATCTATATTAGATGTCAACCATCCAAATGGGAAAAAATGGCTGCATCACTGTGAAACTGACTCAGAATTGAATTACCCCATGAATTGCTGAAGTTTTGACAAAGAGACATGTAGAATATAGGAGTATTGTTTTCTGCATTGGTCTTATACAACATAAAACCAAAATCGTCTTGTCTAATATTTCTATATCTCTTTTAAATGCAAACATTGAGATAAACAAGATTTTTGAGAATTTATAGAATATAAAATTTTTTAAATATATCAAAATAAAAATTATTGTGTTACCAATAACTGTCTTAAGTACTTAGAATATTGTACTAGATTAGAAAAAAAATACTGTCATATTTTAAATTGGGCCTACTGAGGAGTTTCATAACACCAAAACGAGTTGTTGGAACATGACATTATTTTTCCTTTCTCCTCTCTGTTTCTCCAAGCTGAATAAAAAATCATTAAGAAAGTACTACACATTGCAGTCTCCCATATTTCAGGATTTCCATACATAATTACCAAATGCAGATCTTTCCCAAACATCTTTACTAATGAAGCTAACAACAAACTAAAAACAGATTCTAAATTGTATAAATGCATATAATTTTCCTTTTTAAAAAAAATTCTATTCTGTGGAGGCTTGGGGAAACTTGGAGTTAGTGAAACCATTCCTTCATTTCTAGCTTCCTGTGATTCCTAAGTTTTGCTCAGGCTGATTCACTGTGAGATCATGAAAAACATTTTCCATACCAGGCATTCCCCATTTTAAATAAAATGAGCACATCCTTTGCACACATAATAGGCTTCCTATGGCTACTTCTAAAATACTAAGGGACAGAGTAAATCACATTGTGGTAATTAATTAGGCACATCTCAGTTTTTATTTAAAAGTCATTGGCCAGGCGCCGTAGCTCACGCCTATAATCCTAGCATTCTGGGAGGCCAAGGTGAGAGAATCGCTTGAGGTCAGGACTTTGAGGTTGCTGTGAGCTAGGCTGATGCCACCACACCCTAGTTCAGATGATAAGTGAGACTCCATCTCAATAAACAAACAAAAAAAGAAAAAAGAAAGTCATTATCAATCCTATCTCCCCAGTATCCACTTGGTAGGAGATATAGGTCTCAAAATAATTGCATTTTGTACTTACAAGCCTCTCCCATAAATGCTCCTCACTATCCATGAATAAAATTCAAAGAGTGAGCTTCTGAAGGACAAGGTAATAAGTCCTTTTGCAGATGAAAGAAGACATACATCGATTTAAATTGTGCAGTATAGATGGCAAATATAGAGAGGCACAATCTGTAATATAAGTCTATTTACAATGTTTTTTGTTTTTTCTCTTTAAAAAATAATATGCCAGCTAGAGTGGTTGAAATATCATCTGTTAAATAAAAATATCAATTTGTTCCCTGCTGTACTGGTTATAAATTGCCTAACATAGTCACATGCTAACTACTTTAGAATCTCCTTATTGTGTGGTATTTTCTACTGTTTTCAATGAAGGCAGGTCATTTATTCAAATACCTCTTCATGCCATTATACACCCAGAAACCTAAATTATGCTTAGATTATCTATCCAAATATGAAAAAGAAATGCCTAATGTGGCCTTTAAAATGTTTGCTCATAGGCCGGGCGCGGTGGCTCACGCCTGTAATCCTAGCTCTCTGGGAGGCCGAGGCGGGCGGATTGCTCGAGGTCAGGAGTTCGAAACCAGCCTGAGCAAGAGCGAGACCCCGTCTCTACTATAAATAGAAAGAAACTAATTGGCCAACTAATATATATAGAAAAAATTAGCCGGGCATGGTGGCGCATGCCTGTAGTCCCAGCTACTTGGGAGGCTGAGACAGAAGGATCGCTTGAGCCCAGGAGTTTGAGGTTGCTGTGAGCTAGGCTTACGCCACGGCACTCACTCTAGCCTAGGCAACAAAGCAAGACTCTGTCTCAAAAAAAAAAAAAAAAAAAAAAAAATGTTTGCTCATATAAACTTCCTGAAAATGTAAGTTTTGTCTTTTTCATTTTGGCATCAACCTAACACTAAATGCCATGCATGAAATTAGGAGGTTCAATTATTTGATTTAGCTTTGGAAAAAAAAATATATTTTCAAAGATAAATAAATAAATATTACTCTGTGTCTAGGAACTGTGGAATTATACATTTAAGTAGCATCATGAAATACTTCATCAGAAAAGCTGATTATTTGTCAATAGAAAAATCACGGAACAAGAACCTTAGCATTTTGAATTTACTCTCTATAACTCACAAGTGTTATATTCTAATAAATCACAGCCTTAAAACTCTTGTAGGCATATTTATTTTCTAAAGATGTTGAACCAATTGTATTTATAAGCTCAATAAGGAAATGAAGAAAGAAATAAGGTGATTTGGTAATGCTCATGCACATACTTTCAAATAGGCAATAATCATTCAAATGATGAGATTAAACACAGGCCTCAATTAAAAAAGAATGTGTTCCATTTGATTTGCTAACACAATAAGAATCATCATTTTCAAGTATGCTAAAAAGGTCACTAGTCTTGGTAAAAGAGGGTTCTTGCAGTTTCCTTTCAATTGTTCCATCTTTCCTCATTAAGGCACATTACATATAATTGGGGTTTCAGGGTAAGCTATGAGTGGATTGTTTTCTTACCTGCCACCTCTTAAATGTCCTCAATCAATCTCCTGTTTCTTGTAGACCACTAAACATATATATTTGCAGTAATAGATGATTTTGGAGTTTGAAGTGGGAATCCTGTCAGAGGCAGTTTGAAAGCAACAGCAATGATAGCACTCACAGACTCCTATTACATCCACAGATTAGAGTTCTGCTGTATCAGAAAAGCAGCCCAAAATCAATGCAAAAACAAAAAACAAAAAAACAACGAAAAGAACTATCCCTTTTTAACAACGAACAAATCACCTTCCTTCCCTATCCCACCTCTTTCATTTGAGAAGGGCTGAGTCTAAATATCTACTCCTCCGCTTTAAGTAATATTCACCAGGGGCCCCTAAGTACAGGCAAATTATCTTAGTAAATATAGTTATGATTGAGAGTGGAGGGCCCTTTTAGAAGCCATGTATTCATACTTTAACAATTCTAGATCAACCTGTTTTAGATTTTCCATGTCTCATTTGCTATTTACTTTCATCCAAACTTCATAAACATGAAACTTGACATTTGGCATTTTTGGTTTGTTTGGGAAACTTTAATGAATTTATTGAGATTACCATTGATTAAGAAATGACTAAGACCCCAAGTCATGGTCTGTTGTTATCTGGGCTTATCTACTAGAAAGTGCAGAGTGTGAAATGAGGACACCCACACACAATCCCCCAGTTCGCAGAGTCATTTATATGCATTTAATTCAAATTTGATTGGAAATCTTAGGGTAACATTCATTTAATTAAGGAAAGTTCAAGTAGGGCATTTGAGGTCATATCTGATAAAAGATACTGCTTTAAAAGGATAATCACTGACTTCTCATTGGTGACAAAATTGCCTAATACGGCCACCTGAGGATCAAACAATGAGAATGTCTTCCTAGCAAAGAAGTCAATAAGGTGATAGTTCTGAATAACATTAATATTTCAGACAGTAGCTTTCAGTAATAGGCATGGGCATAATGGAAGGTAGGATGGTCAGGCTCTCCCCCATGTCTTTAAACAAACTTTGATTCTAATACAGCTTTTTGATAGTAGCTAATACCTGGGCCCTGGAGTCAAGTGATCTGAATTTTTATTCCAAAGTAAGATACTTCACCTCTATGCTTCAACTTTCTTCTTTTATATAACGGGCATTATAGTTTACTAATATGAAATGGTCAGTGTGAGAATTCACATTGCAATCCCATGTAATTTACTATGTGGTATATTGTCAGGACATAGTTAAGTATTCAATAAATTCTACAAAATAATAATAATAACCATGACTACAACAATTATAATGTCTACTATCTAAATTCAACATTCAGACACATAGATTGAAAAGAAAACACCATCAAAAAAACAACAACAACAAAAAAAAATAACTGCATCCTTCCTGAGTGCAAGAGTCATTGTAAATAAAGCTAATCAAAATTGAAGGACATTCATGTGTCTGAATTGGAATCTAATCTAATAAGGAATGCTTGAAATCATGACCACCTGGGATTTTATCATCAGAAAATATTTACCCTGCCTTCTTCAAAAAAGCTTTTGATCATTTGTTTTTTTTTTTTTTTTTTTTCCTTGAGCACATAGAGGAGTATTCCTTTATAGATTTGAAAAATAAATTTTTGGATCTAAATATATGCACTTAAAAATTGTTATTCATATATTGCTTTCCAAAAGGTTTCCCACATATCCTAGATCGAGTACTTTCTCCCAGGCTCACATTTGCTCTTTTGTTGGTTCTCCTCTGTATTGATGGGATTCAAAGTCTCCAAACTACATCAGGTCAACTAGAAAACAGAAGGCAATGGATAGACCTCAAGGAAGCACAGCCAGAACTTTTAGACTTCTATCCAGGGGTAGCAACTTCTTGATATTTGCATTAACAGAGCCCTCTCCATTTTTTGCCCCTGCAGATATTCTCACTTTTGTTCTTTCAGTCCTTCCGAAAGCTTTGTAAGATCTTGCTATTTCTAGAAATGTAGGTGAAATAAGTACAGTTGACCCTGGAACAATAAGGGCTTGAACTGTGCAGCATACAAAGATTTTTTTCACTAAACATATTAGAAAATTTTTTGGAGATTTATGACAATTTGAAAAAAAACTTGCAGATTATGTGGCCTGGAAGTATTCAGAAAATTAATAAAAAGTTAAGTATGCCATATGATCCAGCAATTCCACTCCTGGATACATATCCAAAAGAAAGAAAATAAATATATCGAAGAGATCTGCACTCCCATGTTTATTGCAGCAGCTTGCACAATAGCCAAATCAACCTAAGTGCCCATCAATGGATGAATGCATAAAGAAAATTTGGTATATAAACACAAGCGAATATTATTCCGCCATAAAAAGAATGAAACTCTGTCATTTGCAACAACATGGATGGATCTGGAAGCTATCACGTTAAGTGAAATAAGCCAAATGTAGAAAGACAAAGACCCCATGTTTTCACTCATATCTGAGAGCTAAAGAAGTGGGTCTAATGAAGATAGAAAGTAGACTGGTGATTACCAGAAGTCAGGAAGGGTAGGAGGCAGAGAGGGATGTACACTTGAAAGTGGCAAAGATGGCAAATTTTATGTGAATATTTTACCTCGATTAAAAAAAAAAACATTTAAAAAAGAAAAAGGTATGTAATGAATGCATAAAATACATGTAGAAACTAGTCTATTTGTGTGTTAATTGACTATTAATGTTATTGGTAAGGTTTCCAGTCAACAGAAGGCTATTAATAATTAAGTTTTGGGGGAGTCAAAGTTATACTTGGATTTCCAACAAGGATGGGTTGGTACCCCTAACCCTTATGTTGTTCAAGGGTCAACTGTACTTTCTCATACATACAAAAGCTGAAAACAGACTTTCACTATAAGAAAAGTTAAAACCAAAAACTTATTCTTCGAGGAAATCAAAATTCTTTGGATAAAAATATACCTAAACCCCCAATTCAGGGAGAGAAGAGATGGTATTTAGTAAGTATCTGAAATAAGAGCCACAAAGGGAGCTGAGCTTTCTAGCAGCCAAGGGGAAAAACTGGAGGTGACAGCAGAGTAAGGCATGGATTTCTTCTTTTCCATTAACATTAAGCTTGAATATTTTTATGAAAAGAAAATAAGTATCATATACTTTTCTCTGGGCTAAAAATCAATGTGGTGCCACATGGTGTGAGGGTTTCTATGTTGTGATACACTGCTTTCTTTCAGAGTATACAATCCTCATCCCAAGCATCTACTGACCACCATCAGAAGAGGTAAGCAGAGTGGCCATCTCTTGCTACCATCAGTGGTGGTGTTAAAAGCTTTGAAATGTTAGGCATTTTATTAACTATAAATCATTTGTGTAATGTGGTTTTACTTTAAATATGGAGCTTTCTCTTTAGGATTACAGTTTCCAAATCAAGGATCAAATGGAACAAAGATGTGTTCATTTCTGGAGCAGAAAGGCTGTGTATGAAAGGCTATCCTCTGTGCAACAACCAATCAGTATACTAACTACAAGAGTGGATCCAATTCCTTGTGGCTAATAAAGAAGCAAAGATTACTTGCATCCCCCAGTTAAAAGCCAAATTTCACCTTTATTTTACCGAAATAACCTGCCTATCATATTCTCAGCCTTGTTGTAAGCAGTTCTGGGATTAGAAAGAAGGTTTTCTCACAATAGCTGAATCTTAAAATGCAAAGATTATTTTCCCTGGGTTAAATCAAATGAGTATTCATGCCCCATTGTGTACCTCCCAGTAGGTGCTGCCTCATTGGCTCTGCTTAGATCTGTTTTCCTTTCACCTTTCCACTTGGCTTCTGAGTCTTGAAATGACATTACTAAAGCTCTTTATGTTTGGAGATCAAAGTAACTATTTAGCCAAATCACTAAAGTGGAGGGTATAATGCTCAGAAGTAAGCATTTCATTTACAAAAATGCACATTATCTAATGCAATAAATGGTGATAGTGTGTTTTTAGGCCGCAGTTGTTCCATCATTTGGGGAAATAATAAAGACTTTTCATTTTCTCCCTTAGATCATAAATGCTGTGTTATTAGTGCCGTCTCAGCGTTAAACCAGGTTGCAAGCTGCTTATTCTTCAAAATGAAGCTTTATTTTTTAGTTTAATTGCTTTTTCAGGAGCATTATTAACTTCCAGAAGAGAAGAAAAATTAAAGCAGCTGAGGCTGTGTGTGGTTCAGTGTATTTGAAGCTAAAAAACACATTTCTAAAACTAATGCAACAATACTGTACCATTATCAAGAATATTATTAGGGAATATACATAGCAGGATAATTATAGCAAGAAGATCTTTTAAATGCCAGGTGTGAGTGTCATCTGTATTTTTCTGTTAGGTGCTCTTCACATGCGGAATAAAGAAACTATCCTATTGTCCTGAGAGACCAGATAATGCCCAAACTCCTGAAACTTTTAAAAAATAAGTCTCCACTAAACTTTACATCCCAATCAATCACCAAATTCTAGATTGAACCTCCTTAATATCTATCAAATTCATCACTCCTCATTGTCACAAACTTCCACTGCATGTTCAGAACTGGGGCGTTTGCTATCTATCACCACCATCTCCCCCCTTCCAACTGGACTCCCTGTCTTCCAATCCGATACCAGTTGCAGAATGATCTTTCACTAAGTCACTTCTATGCTATTCCCTCAGAAGGTTTAAACACCACTTAAATTTCTGTTATAAATCGCTAAAAGTAAAACACCAGAGTCCAGAATTTCATGGGCTGATTTGACCATCTCCTTGCCTCTCCTATTTCTAATAGAGGGATCAACTAATCTCTGGTAAGTGTCCTTCACTCCATTTAGGCTACTCTAATTGCTGTGTGTCTCAAACCTATTAACCACTACTGTAGACTGAGATTAGAAGATTAAGATAAGGAAGTGAAAGTTGTGGGAAGAGGCACACAAATAGGCTAAAGAAGTTGACAAAAGTGTAAGAATCTCATGTCAGTTACATACTTATAAATACATATCATGTTATATTCTTTGCAAGTGAAGTGCGGTTATTTTCATGTTTCACCAGAAACATGTGTTTGAGTCCAAGTGACTGCCTACTTTTTTTCCTCAAATATCTTTTACTAGCTCTAAAATTGGGTGAACATAACAAATGGTGCTGAAACAACTGTATATCTACATATAAAAAAGTACATCTAGATACAGACTTTTTACCCTTCACAAAAATGAACTCAAAATCGATCCTAGATCTAAATGTAAAATTAAGAAGTATAAAACTCCCAGAAGATAACATAGGAGAAAATACAGATTATCTTGGTTATTACAATGACATTTTAGATATAACACCAAAGACATGATGTAGAAATAATTGATAAGTGAGATTCATTAAAATTAAAAACTTCTCTGTAAAGACATTGGTCAAGAGAATAAGAAGATAACTCACAGACTAGAAGAAAGTATTTGTAAAACACATATTTGATAAAGAACTGTTATCCAAAAAAAAAAAAAAGAACTCAGCAATAAGAAAGCAAACAAGCCGATTAAAAATGGACTAAAGACCTGAACAGACACTTTACCAAAGATATACATATGGAAAATAAACATATGAAAAGATGTTTAAAATCATATGCCATTAGGAAGTTACAAATAAAATGTTAATGGGATGCCAATACACATCTATTAGAATGGCCAAAATTAAAAACCTTGACAACACCAAGTGCTAGTGAGGATGTTGATCAACAGGAACTCTCTCATTCATTGCTCATGGGAATGCAATATGGTACAGACACTTTGGAAGACAGTTTTGTCTTCCAAAAGTCTTAGAAAACGAAGGCTCTTAGAAAACTAAAATTCTTAGCATATGAACTAGCAGCCACACTCCTTGGTATTTACCCAAATGAGTTGAAAACTTATGTCATGCAAAAACCTGCACAGGAATGTTTACAACACCTTTATTTATAATTGCCAAAACTTAGAAGCTAGCAAGATGTCCTTCAGTAGGTGAGTGGAAAAATAAACTGTGGTACATCCAGACAATGGAATATTATTCACTGGTAAAAAGAAATGAACGTCACATTATATGAAGACATGGACCTTAAATGCATTTCACTAAACAAAAAAAATGCTGAAAAGCTTACATACTCTATAATGCCAACTATATGACATTCTGGAAAAGGCAAAACTATGGAGATAATAAACATATTAGTGGCTGCCAGAGGTTAGAGAACAGGGAGATATAAACAGGCAGCACACATAGGATTTTTAGTTGAAACTATTCTGCATAACACTATCATGATAGATACATGTCATTATATCTTGGTCCAAACTCATGTAGTGTACAACACCAAGAGTGAACCCTAATGCAAACAATGGACTTTGAGTGATAATATCATAATGTCATGTCAATGTAGGTTCATCAGTTGTAAAAATTGTACCACTTTGATGCTGAACATTGATAGCAGAAAAGAGATATATGAGAACTCTTTATGCTCAATTTTGCTATGAACCTAAAACTGCTCTTAATAAAGTCTATTTTTAAAAATGGTGAAACAGATTCTGAAAGTAGCATTCTTTAACTATTGTTTCTTGTCTTCCTCTTCTCTGGGAAAGAAAGCAGGAAGCAGGAATCAATACATATCAAGATATATATATATATATTCAAGATATATATGTTTGAATAAATCTTTAAACTGCTATTTTAATTATAATCGTCCTTGATAAATACATAAAACATCTCATGCTTATTACATATTTATAAAAAAATCTCGTTTTAGCTCACACTTTATGCTTAGAGATGTTTTCACATATACTAGTTTTTTTAAATTACTTTTAACAAATTGATAGTGGTTTTTGAGCATCACTTAGTCTTTACATGATAAAGATAGCACTCGAACTCATGAGCAAGCACGTAAAATTCAAATCAAACACAGAATCTGTTACAGAGCATAGCCAATAATAGGTATGTAATAAAATTTTAGCAAATTTGCTGAATATACTCAACTGTCTTTCCATTTTGACTTTTCTTTTTTTTTTTTTGAGTCAGAGTCTCACTCTGTTGCTCGGGCTAGAGTGCCATGGCGTCAACCTAGCTTACAGCAACCTCAAACTCCTGGGCTCAAGAGATCCTTCTGCCTCAGCCTCCCGAATAGCTGGGACTACAGGCACATGCCATCATGCCCGGCTAATTTTTTCTATATATTTTTAGTTGGCCAATTAATTTCTTTCTATTTTTAGTAGAGATGGGGTCTTGCTCTAGTCAGGCTGGTTTCAAACTCCTGACCTTGCAAGAGCCTGAGCAAGAGTGAGACCCGTCTCTACTAACATGGTCCTTCAGAGATTATGAAAATCCTCCATTTCTCAGTAACTTTTTCAGTAAAATAAAAAATGTGATTTTTTTCTTTCTTACATTACTGTTATTTAAAAAATAGTTAATAAAAAAGAAAACAATATGTTAACCACATTCATATGGTCCAGAGGAACTCAATACTCCTCTCACAAGCATATGTTCAGGTAGGAAAGTCTACCTTACTATCAGGTAAGCTCCTTTATAGGGTTAATGTATAAAGAAATAGTTAACTGATTATAAATAATGTTCTATTTTATTGATAAGGTACAGAGATATCAAAGTGAGTTAAATTTCCACATTTAGTAAATGAAAAATTTAGTGTCTACTTTACTTTTATATTAGAATGTTTTAAAATATTTAGTTTAGAAGTTGTTTTAACAGCATACTTCTTGGAATTATGATTATAGAACTATACTAATTCTTTCTTCCTTTTCCCCTCATTCCCATTCTAATGAGTTTCCGGCAGGCAGGTGTGTGTGGTGGGGGGTGGGGAGTGGGGAGTAATACAGTTTATAGCAGGTTAGACAGTATAAATCATTATAATTGACTTTAAGATATTGTGTGTTATCCCAAACACAATATCCATCATCACTGTTTCCCTTGCTTTCAAATCCATTTGGATTATCAGAAAACTGAGGACTATACACTAAATAGCACCAGGCATCAAGGGTAAAAATAGAAAATTCAGTTCATGAGTTTTTGATCTATCTCCTCAAAATAATGTTTGATCATGAATAATGGACAAAGAACAAAATCTAGACAGGAGAGGCAAGAAACTTTTACTTCCCACTTAAAACACAAAAACAAAGGTAAGGTAGTGGTTAAGAGGCTGGATTTAATGGCTTCTGAACATAATTTTGCCTTTTCCCAGTGATACAGTCTTGAACAATGCACTGAAACTTTCAATACTTCCAATGTTTTTACTTGAGTCTCTTGAAAAGCATCTGTTCATTAAAGAGTTACTGGACACCTATTCTGTGGCAAGTAATATTCTAGGTATTAATGACGAGGCAATAAGAAATCATGCCCTCCACTTTGTGGGAGCTACACATTTTAATGATAGGAGACATGCCAACTTTTTCAATAATTATCTATCAGGTGGTAGTAAGTGCCATGCTAAGTGTTTATCAGGAAAGACCACTCTCTTGAGAGTGTCAGTCAGCCCAAACCCATTCACCCCATATTCTCCTCCATAGCAAGCAATGGAAACTCATTGAATAATATAAATGTAAGGGAACAGCAAAGTTTTGGTAAAGTTCAGTGCAAGTGTTCTGTATTTTTAACTATGAATTCTGTGTTTTTATTTGCTAAATCTGGCAGTCCTCTTTGAAAACCTACTAAACAGTAAGGGCTTTGACCGCTACTCTGTGAGAGACACATAGCTTGAAAGCATTTTGAATATCAAGTATTAAAAGGATCACTCTTTGTGCCCTTTTGTAAGCAGTCTGTAGGGGGTTAAAAATATAAGTAGGAAAGCAAATTGGGAAACAGAATATGTTGACAACTTCAACCAAGGTCTTAGCATAATTTTTACAAGTTTAATTGACAAGATTAGGAGAGGTTTGACTGTGGAGTTGTGGGAAAATAGAGTGGTCTAGGACACACATTTTGCTGTAGACCATCTTGTGACCAAGTTGCCCTCATCTGCCTCCTGAACACTCTGCAGCTTTTTATATTGTATGCTGGACCTTTTGTGGCCAGGCTTTAAGAGTTTGGTCTCCTTTCTCTCCATTTCCTTCTCAGAATTGTATTATGTGGGTCTCGGTATTTTCCTCTATAGGATGCAGGAGGCAAAAATTAGATTGACAATTGGAGAATGATTTGTGGGCTGGAAAAGGTTAATGG
The DNA here is from genome assembly GCF_040939455.1 of Microcebus murinus. NCBI lineage: Eukaryota > Metazoa > Chordata > Mammalia > Primates > Cheirogaleidae > Microcebus > Microcebus murinus. The sequence goes on from NC_134123.1 coordinate 13,486,280, forward strand.
TTCATTCTTGTAATACTCTCTGTATGTATATATCACACACAAGTATATATGTATACATCATATTGTATATAATTTTGTCATACTTTGTTCCAAAGCAGATTTTCATAACATTAGAATAGCTGATTTTATCTAAAAGAGAATATAAGAATTTTATCTAAATATTTTTACTCCAAATACATTAACTCAGAAAATTAGTAATTAATATGAGTTTATCTAAAGTAAGACTTTGTATAAGTAGTACCTGGAGTTATTTAGAAGACTCTTTGAAATATGTACCTAAAAATTACAATAAGTTTATACTCCAGAAACACATACACTTTATCTAGATAAAGTATTTATGAAAGATTATAAAATAGCTATCATTGAAGCATCTTTCAAGTTGGCATTCTGTGATGAAATTAAAAGAAAAAGAAACATGAGTATGTGATATTTATCTATGTCAGTGGATCTTCAGATTGGAAATAAACTTGAATACAAATATTAGTATTGTAGACAATAATTGAAAGGTTGAATTCAAATGAAAAACAGTAATGAGCCATTGACATCTCAGAAGAAAAGGAGAAAGGAGTTGCAGAGTAGGGTGGAACAACAAAGGGCTAATGGACTTTGGATCTGAAGCCCAATAAATCTACAAGTCTCCCTTCAATGAAGCTGGGTTTTTGTTTATCATTAAAGGAGAAAACCAAAGGCACAAGAATACATATCTACTCTCTCGGGGGCTGGCTCAAGCTGTCACAGAAAGTTGGGAACATTTTTAATTATGACAGCTCGTGCATCCAACGATGTCTGACATAGGGATGTGGAGAAGCAGGCGTGCTTTGCTTCCTTCAAAGATCATAGAAAGTGGAGAGAAAGAGAGAGAGAGAAGGAAATGCATAGCAGAGTTAGGATTATGAGGGGATAGAGTTAGCAGGAAAAGGTTTCAGAAACAAATCCCTTTGTTTTGGTTGGCCAAAGTTGCCCTAACTATTATCCATTATTTGATTTCATACATATATCCTTTTCTACTGATAAAACTAGCTAACATTACAAATTTCATTTTTAGGGCAGGGAGCAGGATGCAGCTTGTGGTTTGCTTGAAATGTAAGTGGAATTTCTTATAAAAGGCAAATCCCCAAACAAGGGATATTGTTATACATATGCATATGTTTTATATATGCATATGTTATATATATATGTATTTGTCTATGTGAACATCTTTTATTGAAAACCATATAACACATTATATTTCAAGCATTGTGCATATAGAATTTAATTAATTAATCTTCACAACGATCTTAATATGGAAGTCAAAGTTGGCTTTTTTATATTTTTCTTATGAATAAGCAGAATCCCAGACAGATAAAAAATTTTATCAAGATTATATAACTAATGAATGGCAGAGCTGAGACTTAAATTCAGGACTACCTGATTCTAAAACCTATGCAATTTCTACAAGGCTGGATCGCTTTTTGAGAGTTATACGTATTATATATACTTTGTACTGGGTGACCACATGATTTTTCTTCCCAACTGAGACACTTTTGTCTAGGACAAATTCTAAATAGAACAGCAGGATACCAGGTGTAAACCTAGACTGTCCTAGACAAATAGTGATATGCAGTCACCCTAGCTGTGTGTAATGAATGTGTTATTGAGTGAGATCATGTAATATACCTACCTGTAGGATTCTTCTTCTTGAGAATCTGAACTATTACCTAATCTGCATTTATAAAATGTAGTCTTGCATCCAATTTGCAGGAATTATTCATCACAAATGGTTGATTTCCTGCCTTTACTCAGATCTGTGTAAGTGACTCAATTATAATCAAGAAACAGCAGAGCACGCAATGTAACTCTGCAATCACCAGTATGGATCTCAAGTTCTGATGGGATGCTTCTCTGATATTAAATGCAAGCTGAAAAGAGGACAGAGAATAAATGAAGTATTTGTACTTCACCGTTTCTGGCAAACTAATAGTACATTTTCTTCATTTCACAGAATCAGTTCCCTACATTGCTTTCTCGACATATCTAGGTACTCTAGAAATACATCAGTGTGAGAAAAATAAATAAGCATTGATAATGAACAATGTGTATTAGAGTTTTCCAGAGAATTAATAAGATAGAATTAATAAGATATATATCTATATATCTTATACAGAGATATAGGTATATATGAATAGATGTACAGATATAGGTAGACATATGAGATAGTCCCAGGATTTATTAGAGGAATTGGCTCACATGATTATGGGGGCTGAGAAGTCTGAGAAGTCTCACAGTGGGCCGTCTGCAAGCTGGAGACTCTGAGATGCCAGTAGCATGGCTTAGTCTAAGTCTAAAAGCCTCAGAATCAAGGAAGCTGATAGTATTAATATAATTCTCAGTTTGAGGCCCAAGACCTGAGAACCCAGAGGGACTGCTGGGTTAAGTCTGGAGTCCAAAGGCTGGAGAGCCTGAAATTCTGATGTTCAAGGGCAGAAGAAAAGTGTGCTAGCTCCAGAAGAGAGATAATAGATGACCTTTCCTTTGCCTCTTTTGTTCTGTTATGTCCCCAGCCAATTGGATGGTGCCTGGCCACACTGAAGGTGAATCTTCACCACCCAGTCCACCGACTCACACCCCAATCTCCTCTGCAAACACCCTTACAGACACACACAGAAATAATGCTTTACTAGTTCTTTAGGTATCTCTTAATTCAGTCAAGTTGACACCTAAACTTAACCAACATACAATGCAATTACAAATGCTATAATGCACATGCGAGATAAGGCTCATCAACACTAAAAATTGCTCACTGGCAAATGGATCTGTCTCTGTCCTTCTTTTGGTGGCATCTTATAGGAGAGCTCAGAAAGCTCCAGCTGCTTAACATGAAGTCACAGATTTCTGTCTTCCTAGTGGGCTTTGGAAAAGTCACTTTCCCTTTCTGGACCTCTTTAAAACAAGTCATTTATTCAGTAAGGTAAGGGAGAGCAATCTAGAAAACAAACTATCTGCACTACTCCGATGCCAGGCTCACCTGTCCAGGGGCCCTTTATGCCTAGAAAAGTCTGTAGCATATAGTAAGTGCTCAATAAATATATGTGAAAACTACATATTTCACAGTATCAGTCAAAAGAGAAAGTTAAATGTTCAAATCAGAAACAACGGCATATTGAAGCAAAATGCTGGCTGGGCTTAGTGGTTCATGCCTGAAAGCCTAGCACTCCAGGAGGCTGAGGCTGGAGCATTGCTTGAGCTCAGGAATTCGAGACCAGCCTGAGCAAGTACAAGACCCTGTCTCTCTACTAAAAATAGAAAAATTAGCCAGATGTCGTGAAATGTGCTGTAGTCCCAGCTATTGGAGAGGTTGAGGCAGAAGGATCACTTGAGCCCAGGAGTTTGAGCTATGGGAATACCACAGTGAGCTATGGGAATACCATTATACTATAGCCAAGGCAACAAAGGGAGACTCTGTCTCCAAAAAATAAATAAATAAAAAGCAGAATGTTGGGAAAATAACATAAGCCCAAAGATAAGTTCTTCTTTAACATTTGCTTCAAAGTTGAATGTATTTTTTTCTGGATATATTATTTATACATTTTACATGTTATAAGACATATGCAATTATGAAAAGATTATAATCTCTCTGAACCTTTCCAAAAGGAATCCATCCTATAGTGGAATGTGGAGACAATTTATAATTGTGTGTTTCTTTTTTATTTGGAAGAAAATTTAAAAGACCTATTCATTTCACATTACAAAACATAACATGTTTTGTAAATATATTTAAAAGCAGTTGGAGGATGACAGAGACCAAACAAAGATGGTTTTGAGGGAAATTTGAAAGGTTTTGGGACATATATCTCTGTCATTATGCCAGAAAAAAAAATAACCTTCAGCTGATGAAGGTTTTAACCTTTTAAACCTTCCTCTGATTTGAGGGTTTAAAATCAAACTTCCAAATAATAACCAGAAGAAAGAGATTTAAAAAACTAAAATCAGTTCCCTATGGGTAACGGTTATATCTGGATGGTAGACTGGGAAAAGACAGAAAATTCTATATAACACATCCTTCCTCCTATCCCTTATTTTTAATATTTTTATCCATACAAGTATATTGCATTGATTAAATACGTTTGTCAAGTATTTAAAAGAAGACTACAGAATGAACTATTTAAACTGTCAACAAACAGTTCTTTATGCAAAATTAAAGTTTTCTGTCAGATTGGGTAGTACAAATTACTTCTCTTTACCTGTGAGAATCTAACCCTAAAACTTGAAACCCAGTTCTGGGCCTTATAGACTCACCTATGATATTATCCTACAATATTTATCTTCAATCTGATAATAAAATGTATTCTTACCTCTGGTGCTATGTTTTATCCAGCCCAGTTGGCTTCAGCAGGATCTACACGTTAATAGTCAAAGAGAAATTGTTCTAGAGTTCCAAGAACTGAATGAATTGAGGAGGTCACCTAATGAGGTTTTATTTGTGATACTTTAAGAAAAGACAACTCTTGGCTGGGCATGGTGGCTCATGCCTGTAATCCTAGCACTCTGGGAGGCCAGGGCAGGAGGATCTCTTGAGGTCAGGAGTTCAAGACCAGCCTGAGCAACAGCAATACCCTGTCTCCACTAAAAATAAAAAGAAATTGGCCAGACAACTAAAAATAGAAAAAACTAGCCAGGTGTGGTGTCACACACCTCTAGTCCCAGCTACTCAGGAGGCTGAGGCAGGAGGATGGCGTGAGCTCAGGAGTTTGAGGTTGCTGTGAGCTAGGCTGATACCACTGCACTCTAGCCCAGGCAATAGAACAAGACTTTGTCTCTAAAAAACAAACAAACAAACAAAAAACGCTTACTCTATCAGCATTTTTCTCAAGGAATCATTAATGTTGGTGCTTTCTCACACTCCATCCCTTCCAAGGCATCCATGTACCTTTGTGGTGTTCTGGAACCTAGAAAAGGAGTTCTGTGGTAAGTGGAGTTATGGCCCTCAAGAGAATTCCACCCTGGGAATGTGAGGTGATATCATGCCTGAAAATATGTTATTGTACATGACAAAAGAGACTTTGCAGATGTAATTAAGGTTACTAATTGGTTACTCTAAAAGTAGGGAAATTATTCAAGAGTATCTGGGTGGCTACAATAATCACATCTCTTAAAAGCAGAGAACATGCTCTGGCTTATGACAGAGAGAAAAGCAGAAGGAGAAGCCAGAGAGATTCAAAGCATGAGAAAAATTTGATGCTCTGCTGAGTTAAAGCAGGATTTGAAGTATTGAGAATCCTTAAAGAAGGATTTGAAGATGGGGGTGCCCAGGGACCTCAGTCCAACAATCTCAAGGAATTGAAATCTGTCAATAACTTGAATGAGCTTGAAATTGTGTTCTTCCCTAAGAGTTTCCAGACAAGTACCTAGATGGGAATCTTAATTTTGGCCCCATGAGATCCTAAGCAGGGAAATCAGCTCAGCAATACTGTGCTTGGATTTCTGACCTATGGAAACAGTGAGGTAATGAATCTGTACTGTTTACACTACTAAATTTGTGGTAATGTTATGACAGGAATAGGAAACTGATAAAAGTTCTACCATTGCCATTTAACCTGCCAAAAACCTTGGACTTGCATAAGTTAACTATATTACACACAAATCTAGATTGCAATGTTAGTCCAATCCCATGGATCATACATACTCGGGTCTTCTGACACCCACATTTATACTCTATGTTCACTGCAACAGTCCTCAAACTTTAGCATGAATCAGAATCACCTGGATGGCTTTTTAATATGCCATTTTCTGGTACTCATCCCCAGAGTTTCTGATTCAGTAAGTCTTGGGTGTGGCTAAAGAATTTGCATTTCTAATATGTTCCCAGTTGATGTTGCCATTACAAAGTGAGATCTAGAGATCTCACTTTGAGAACCAGTAGTTTACAGGATGCTGTTGTTCCTCTTAATTTTATTTTTAATCTCCGCTGGAAAGGGCTTGTTATCTGAAGTTTAGAGTTGCTGTAGTGGTCCTTTAGGGAACATGAGAGTATTATCACGATGCCTTGTGCCCATTTGTGCTTGAGAAATGGAAGCAAGGGCCATGCAGCATCTGCCTAAACTGCTTTTGAGAGAAAGTTCAATGAAAATCATTTAGTTCTATCTTGTGGCAAAAATGTTAACCACACACCCACCTCTATTAGATTTCACTCAAACTCAGCCAGCAAAGATTTTCTGTTCTTCTTGTCTGGTATTTTAAAACCTTTAGCACAAATCGAGTCCCTATTGTCAAGAATTTAGGAATTAAAAAGTCAATGGACAAACAACAGAAAATCTATGTTCCAAAAATTGCCCAGGAAAAGCATAATAGTGCAAAGAAGGTAGCCATGTCCTATAGAATAATGTAACTAAATTAGTTCACATAAGAGGAAGAAAAATGGGGCTGGATACATCTTAAGGCAAGCAGAAACAATCTTTCCATTTTCTATGTAAGGAATGTAAAACAAATGATACTTTATAGCTCATCAAAAAGTACCTCTTGACTTTATATATTCTTTTCACATTAGATGAATTTTCAATTTTTAGCAAATTTATTGAGGTACGGTTTACTTATCGTAAAGTTCACTAGTTTTAGATGTCTAATTTAAGGATTTTTAGCATTTTTACCGAGTTGTTGTCAACCATCACCATAATCCAGATTTAGGTTTTAATTATCCCAACAATACTTCTTGTGCCGTTTTATAGTTAGTCCTCATTCCCCATCCCCAGTCTCTAAACAACCACAATTTACTTTCTGTTTTTACAAATGCCTTTTCTGGACATTTCATATAAATGGAATGATATAATACATGTTCTTTTGTGCCTGGCTTCCTTCACATAGCACAGTGTTTTTAAGGTTCATCCATGTTGCGGCTTGTATCAGTATTTCATTTCTTTTTAATTCTGATGAGTATTCCCAATTGACTTTTTAATATTTATATTAAAAACTTTATAATATTGGAAGTGTGTAACAGGAATAGCTCCTTCTTCCAAACAGTTTAATTTCTACATTACTGTTCCTCAAAAATTTCCACCAAAGGCAGAGGTGGGGGAGGGGCACAGGCATGAGTGTTTGACCCACACTACTTACCCGCCTTTTTAGAGAAAGTCCGAGGCAGGAAGATTGCTTTGAGGTCAGGAGTTTGAGACCAGCTGAGTAAAAGCGTGACTTGCCTCCACAGAAAACAGAAAAATTGGCCGGCGTCGTGGTGTCTGCCTGTAGTTCCAGCTACTCCGGAGGCTGAGGCAGGAGCGTCGCTTGAGGCGGGAGGTTCGCCTGAGCCAGGAATTGGCGGGAGTTTGCCGTTGCAGCCACCGCACTCTAGCGGGCTACAGAGTGAGTCCTTATCTCCACACACACAAAAAAAGTCCGTCCTGAAGTGGCTTTCCTGTATTCTATCCTGGGGCTGGCGAACTGTGGGATTTCTTTTACAAGGAAGAGGGTTTGAGTTCAAGAATTAGTGAATGATAGGCAATAACTGAGAATTTACTCAGTATGTTCCAAAAATGTTGAAGTATATGCTGAAGGCAGACTATCCGCGCTTCATACTTTCTGTCTCTCACACAGACGGAGATCTTCACCCGTGAGGCGCCCCGCGCCGCATGCGCAGTGGGGAGCCCGCCATCTGCCCTCAGGCGCAGTTGTGTCTGACCAGCTCCTAAAGACGCTAGGTGCATTCTTTGTCACCCTGTTACCTGCTGGTACTGAGAAATCCATACCGAGGACTCTGAGACACCCGAGAGCTGGGAAATGGTGAGTGTGAGGCACCTGGTGTCTCCAGCGGACGGTAATGGTCGGAAACTGCTGTGGCCTCGGGTCCCGGGTCTCCTTTGGTCAGCTACGGAGTCTGAAGACCCCACTGAGCTGACCCCACCGGCCCTGCTCGGCCCTCAGTCCCCTCAATGGGGGCTGGGATAGCACCTGGCACCTCAGGCGTCGTGTCCTATCTGCATGAGGTGACCTCAGCCCTGCCCCGAAGCAGTCTGTGGGCAGCTCTGCCTGCAGCACACATTACGCAGATTGTCCCCACTCAGTCAGTGGGGTTCGTGCATTTGAGAATCCATTTGGGTCAGAACCATGAGGTGAATTCAGGGAGAGTTTCCTAACTTGTGAGAACCGAAGCCTGGGGAGGGAGAATTTCTTTGCTGCCAGGAGAAAAGAGGATGTGTGGCGCTCCCAGAGGTCTTTCCTGTGGCTGCTGAGACACCCCTGACCTTCGTCACCACGGACTAATTCCCTGTAGGGCTCACATCTCTCAAGCTTGGGGATGTATTTGACCTTCTCTGTGTGAGTTTTCCTTTTGAGCTGCGGGAAAGCAGGTATTTTATCAGAACTGATTAGAACATTTATTTCTTCCCTTAGGATTCCTTGATCAAATGTTCCCACCCTTAATTCTACGTTCCCTTAGCACGTGGTAATTTTATTGCCTCGTGTGAACGTGTACAAATTTTGGTTTCCTGAGGGAAAATGTGAGTTGCCTGTGAGATGTCAGTAAAACAAAGTCATGGAACAAACAGAATTTTTGTTCTTTTTAAGAGAGAAAATTTCAAAATGTGACATTGGATAATTTAAGTTCTCACATATAGCTTTATTATGTCACTATTTGTGTGTACAAAAAGTCCCTAGAAAAGTTTAAAATTTTAAGGGCTATCCATTCGTTAGATAACTGAATTCCTGTTTTGACTGATATAAGGAAAGTTACTAAAAGCATAAGTATATCCTTGAAAATACTAATACACTTAAGGGTTTGATACTCAATTCCCAATATATTATAATGTGCTACTTCCTGAAAAATTCTCCAGTGTTAAAGTAAAAGGACAAACAATGTTGTCCTTTGTGATTTTAATTAGAACGAAATTTGAAAATGTTTATATTTTATGATTTGCAGTTCCAAAACCCAATGTCTAAAAGATTAAGTCCTAGAATGGTTTTTTGTGTAGAAAAGTTAACTTTTAAAAAAAATTAGTTAAAATAAAGACCTGAAATTAAAAAAAAAAATCTTTATCCTATGGAATTAGAAGTGGGGAGTTCTACTGTGTTACTCTTAAAGTTCTACTATGTTCATCTTTCTACACTTCTCTTTCTCCTCTGTTTAGAGCCCACAGAGCTCTCCATTGCATATTCGATATGGTCCCAAATCATTCATATGGCTTACAACATCCTTCATGAACTAGCTTCCAGACTCATTAATTTGTTTCTTTTCATTTTAGTCTCTTTGCTTTTGTTGTTCTGGAATTTTTTGAACTTCCCCTTTCTTAATGCTCATTGCCCTTACAATTATTTATTTAAAAACTGTACAGTGATATCAATGTCAATATTCTGGTTTTGATGTTACAATATAGTTTTACAAAATGTTACTATTGGAGGAAAGTGAGAAAAGTGTACACATGGTCTCTTGCATTATTTTTACAACTATATGTATATCCAAAATTTTCTCACTAAAAATTTCAATTAAAAACAGAGAAACAAAATCCTTCAGTCCTCACTGTTTAAACACCATTAGTCAGGGACTGCATGGTTCTTGCTTATTCTTGTATCTTTCTTGTTTGACCCAGTGCCTAGGAAAAGTTTTACCTGAATTAAAATTCTCTTGTACATCCCTGTAGAATGCACAAGAGAATTTTAGAATTGTAAAATGAAGCAAATCCATAATTCTGGTATCCAAGGGCACATAGCTAGTTAGTGCCAAAGATGATTCAACTAGGATCTAATTCCAAAGAACTTGGTCTTTTACTGTAAGTCCTTTTCTAGGCATAGATTTCTGGTTAAATTTACTCCTTCATTCATTTCTTCATAAATATGTGCCAGATTCTCTACTAGGCCTGAGATGTAATGGTAAACAAGATAGAGAGGTCCCTGCTCTCTGGACTTTTAGTCTGATTGGAAAGCCACATCAATCACATTATATGTTGTTTAGACAGTGGTACAAACTGAAATGAGTGCACTGAGAAAAAGAGACCAGAGTCAATGAAAGTAAATATCAAAGGAAATTACCTAGACTGAGAGGTGAGGAAAAGATTTTTCGAGAGTAAGACAAGTAAAATTAGATCTGAATACTGAGCACAATTTAATATTCCAGACAGAGGGAACAGCGTATGCAAGGGAAATCTGGCAGGAGGAAACAAAGTGCATCCAAGACACTGAAAGGAAGCCATTGGGGTTGCCACATAAATGGGAAGAGGGAGGTGACTGCCAAGTTATAGCAGGGCTTTAGGAGCTCTGCTAATTAAGGATTTTGGTCTTCAGACTGAGAGCTATGAAACAATGACTGTTTAAAAACAAAGATGAAGGCTACTTACTATATGATTCCAACAAGAGGTCATTCTGAAATAGGCAAAATTAAATTATGAAGACAGTAGCATATCAGTAGTTGTTAGGCATTAGAGGAGAGGGAGAGATGAACAGGAGAAGCACAAAGGATTTTAGTGCCTGGAAATTGTTCTGTATGATACTGTAATGATGGATACATGTCCTTATACACTTGTCAAGACCCATAGTGCATACAAAGCTAACAGTGAGCTATCATGTAAGCTATGGACTTTGGGTAACAATGATGTGTTCATGTAGGTTAAGGTTAATCCGTTGTAAAAAACGAATCACTCTGGTGTGGTACGTTGATAATGGGAGGCTGTGTATACTGTTGAGGAGGGGATATATGGGAATTATCTGAATCTTGTACTCAATTTTGTCATGAACCTAAAACTGGCCTAAAAAGTAGTCTATTACAAAAACTATAAAATATGATAAGGAATGTTTGTCATGATTAGTTTTATGTTTACAGAGGCTCATTGTGACTTCTGTAGGGAATGTATTGAGATAGGAGAAAAAAGAGTGAATGCAGGAACTCTTGTTTGTATGCAATTGCAGTTGTCAAGGTGAGAGATAACCATGACTTTGATATATCACTGTTTCTCAACCATGGAGTCTGCCTTATATTCAGACATTCACAGTAACTGAAGATTATCTCAGAGTCACTCTTGTGGCGCAGCTCTCCTCAGAAGGGGACTTCTTTCTTCTAAGTCTCATCTTGTCCTAATTTTGCCTCCTAGATCTTCCACAGTAACATCAAATTCTATATATTGGGAAAGTGTAGCTTTTGAAACCAGACAGACCAAAATTCAAATGACACCTCCACCTCTAACTAGCTTTGTGGCATGGGCTAGTTACTTAACTTCTCTGGACCTCAGAATTCTTGGTGATAACAAGCTCTCAGTCATGACTTTACTGGAATCCTAAATCAAGATAAAATACAAATATATACATCACAGTGTCTGGTATCTCAAAGTCACTTATCCAATATTGGTTCAATTTTAAAATTATAAAAACATGCTGGTAAATCAGGTATACTATATGATTCAAATTTTGTCTGTAGTCTTTCCAAGCATCTTTTGGTATCAGAGTACTGCTTGGGAAAAGTACTGAAGATGAACAAATTTTTATTGATCTATAGAACACAATTTAAACTAAGTATGCAGTTTTCAAGCAGAGAAACAATACATTTTAAAATGTCCTTTTTAATCCCCATTAATAGGCTCATAATAGATATTTTAGAAGAGGTAATATGGAAGAAAATCTTACTGTAAGTATATTCATCATAACAATTAGAACTGAGAATTCAGTTCATGTGTCTAATTATAAATGAATGCCACACATTAAACAAAGGGACTGTGGAGTTCACACTTCCTTAATTATGGATTCAAGGGGATGCTAGGTTTGATGATGCTAGTTTCATTTTCATTACTATGTGCTGACATTCTCCTAAAACCTCAGCATAGATAAGTTTTCTTCCTTGTCATGTACTTTGTGACAGGTTAGCAACAATTCTAACTTCATGCTCCATTTTCTCTGTCTACTGAGGCAATTTGCTATCCATGCACTTTGTTATTTCCTCTGCTTTGTGGCTCCGACCTGTAAGGTGTTTCATGGTGGGAACTGCACTTTGAATACCAACACTTCAATTGCTCTCTCAACTGAGTAGGATCTATGCCACCTTAATAGGAGGATTTTAATATATAGGTCATCCTTTTACTTTAAACAGCTGGTCAAGACCATGGGCTGAGTTGTTTTAAAAAAATGTATCTCGTACTTCCCAGGGTTTTGGCATTTTACCATCATCACACTCAAGGTCCTCTGTGATCTGGCCTCTGCCACCTCACAAGGCTCGTCTCGTACTGCAGCCTTGATATTTATGATGGGAGGATATTAAACTGTGTGATATGCCCTAAAGTCTTTATGCCATTTTATACTCCTGCTCCCTTTGCAGAAGACATTTTCTCTGCCTGTAAGAATCAGCCCTTTTCCTATTCTCTACTTGCTTAAACAATTGCTCACCTTCCAAGATTCTATTGGGTGGCCTTTGTGATTGATACTTTTCTTTCTACCTCTTCACTCTCAGGTGCATTAGAGTTCTTTTTCTATTCCTATAGCTCCCTGGGCATCACTATGGTATAGAATGCACTACATTTAATTGAAGCTATTGGTTTATTAATCTCTTTTTCTGTCTAATCCATACCTACATCTCCAACACCTTTGTACTTGGAGCATAATCAAGATATTTAGTGCTTATTGAATTGATTAATATTTTTGGGAGGAAGCAAGGGAAACAATGACACTAATCATTTATTTTACCCTGTTGCAGGTACCATGTTATGTGTTGAGTACACAAAATCACCTGGTATAAGTCTTGCCTTTAGATACTTAAAATCTAGAGGAAGAGAGAGATATAAAAATTGACCATAATTCTCTAGCATAGGTAGGTAGAAGCTACCAGCGAGGTCCAGAGAAAGACATCTAAACCAGATTATTGAAAGATCAAAGAATGCACCTTAGAGGGAAAGAAATAGCTTTGAGTTATAATTGTTACTACTATTAATTACATTTATATAACATTTAAAAATTATTCTTTATTGACTTACTGAGTGCTTAGTAAGAACTAAGTTCTTTACGTGCATTATTTTATGTCTCATAGCAATCTTAGGAAGGCAGTACTGTTATTACTTTATAAAGGGGACTCTGAGGCACAGGGAAGTTATGGACCTGTTCCCAGGTCACACAGCTGAAAAGTGATAGAACTGGGATAAGAACATGGGTATTTCTAATGCCAAAGGCACATCTCTAATTGTCCTGCCACAAGAGTGTCCCTTTCTATGATTGAAGAAATTGAGGAGGGAAAGAGGAGAAAGATACACACACACACACACACACACACACACACACACACACACACACACACACACACTAAAAGTGAGGGAATAGCCTTGGAGGTGAAGGATCATGCTCCATTTTGGGGAACTGTGCTAGAGAATGCAGATCCCATAGGAAGTGAAAGAAGAGAAAACAATTCAGGTATATTCCCAATTCCAACCCTTTCCAGTATCTCTCCCCCAGGGGCAGCCTTGCATTCTCACTACATAGCAAAACATAGCGGGCAGCACTGAAGAAAATAACTATTGGTTTTCTTGTTAAGAAAGTGCTACACTGTTCATAAGTATTGGAGAATGACAAAGTACCTGGACCCTTCATCTTCCTCCTTTGCTGAGGCTAAAAGGAGAGAATAAATAACAGCTGAGAGAAAAGATCAATGAAGGCCTTGCCTGCAATAACAGATAGAAAGTACCTGGCAAAGGGAGACCATAAATGATATAGAACCTCATTCTTCATCCTTTGAATTGAAGGTCTCCTCTGACCAGAGCATTAAGATCAACTATAGTTTTTCCCTTGAGCATAGGTGTTTGCTTTACTTATCTTAGTGCCCAGCTACCCAGGGTGGCATTGAAAACCTGTCTGCTAATACAGTGGAAGCTTTCCCTGATGGCTAATCCATAAACTTCGCAAAAGTTACATTTATCTATCAAGACTCATGCGGTTGATATTATACACAGTAGGGCATTTACTCTCTCCTTCTTCCATTAGTAATAACATCTAATATAGCAAGTTGGCAGAGACCAAGGTGCTCAGGACACCCATCCAATTGTTTTCCTGCCTTTCACTAGTGATGGATGGAAGTGATTGAGTTTTTCATCCTGACCTGCCGAGGTCTTTTATTTAGATTATGCTGTGAAATGACAGGGCTTCTGCCAGATCAGTTTCTTGAGCGTGCTGAAATGAAGTGGTTTCAAGCTGGGTCTAGGAGTGCCTTAGGGATTTGACAGGACTCTTTGGGGGCCATCTTGGAAAAGGAGCTGAGTGAATGAAGCCTGGGCACCAGAGAACTCAGAGGTTTAAGTTTGTATCCTGCATGTGCTTTTCTTCTTTTTGTATGGAGAATAATCTCTTTGAGTAAAAAAAGAGCTAAAAATCTACTAGAACATGGATACACATAGCCTTGGAGATTGAAGACTTTAGTCAAAATTTGCACAGCCCCTAACAGTACTGGTATGGATACAAGTGTCTTTTCTTCCTCTGAACTTAATTAGTATTATCTCTAAATGGGCATGAAGATACAACCTTATCAATTTCATAGGAGTTTCAGAGTAGTCAAATGAGAGCCCATAAATAAAAGCATTATTTTAAGTGTAGAATGCTTAGGAGCTGCTAGTAAAACTGGTTACCAGTTTCAATACTCTTGTTTCTATGCAAGGGTTGTCTTATTTGATCTCTCTTAATTGACCTAACCGTCCTATGAGACAGGAATTAGTAAAGACAGTTTACTTGGCCTTGTCTTGGTTTTCTTGTCTGTGAATCACCACAGAGTATGAGGTAGAATCCAAAGACAAGGAGTTATGTGCAAATGATTTGTTAAAGGAATCATTCCCAGAAGAAATCAGTAAGAGACTAGAAGAAACAGGAAAGGTAAGGGAGAGAGCTAAGTAGGGGTATGATTTCAGGCAAAGTCCTGAAAAAAATAGCTTCCTCCTACAAACATAAATTAAGCTTACAGTTGTATAGATGTAAGGAAGCTAAGATTTGTATATTTCTAGTTCTATCAATGTTTAGTTCAGCGTACCACTTCTCTCTGCACATTTCTATTTCAGAGATGGCAACTATTTGTTGAATGGGTGAACAAAAACATATTTATTGAGCATTGTCTATGTTGCAGACAGTTTTCTAGGTCCTAGAGATATAGTGGTGAAAACGATAGGCTTCCTTGTGGCAGAGACAATCAACTAATAAACAGACACATATTTGTTTTCAGGAAATGATGAGTGCTATGAATTTAAAAGAGAGTAAGAAGAGAGAAAGGCACAAGTAGTAGGGAGAAGATTATATTTTAGATACCTCAGCTCTCCCCCTTCTGCCTAGGCTCATGACAAATATTTATACCTCCTTTTCTAGTAACCCAGGCTAAAGCCTCAAAGTCTTGTTGAACAAATAGTCTCACTGTTGGGGCTCTCATAGAATTATCCTTGTAATGAGTGCTCTGTTAGACAGAATGGCATATGAACAGTTTGTTTTTTATTTTTCCTTTCAAGGGACTATATATATATATATATATTTTTTTTTTTTTTCCCCTCCAGTCTTACTCAGGATTAGTCCTGAACCTATTTAATCTCTGTTCCATTCTGAAACTTTCACCTATTCTGCTCTGTGCAGCAGATGAGCTGAACCTTGAATGCTATAAGGGTCCTGTGTCAAATAAATACTGCTTGCTTCAGCCAGAGAGGCAGGGAGACTGCAGGGTTCAAAGAAGGAAGAAATAAGGTACCTTTCTCTATCCTTCTGCCTCCTGCAGAAACTTCCACAGCACCTTACCTTCTTTGTGTCTCCATATGTCCATAGGATTAGCTGTGTTACAGTCACCATCAGCAGACCCAAGCCTCAGGCTTTGGTAACACCACTTCTTTCTTCCTTTGTCTCTATAGCCTAGGATAGGTGGCAGTGGGTTCTTGCTCTTGCTGATATCTGGGTTATCTCCTTTTCCAAAGTTGGCTTATCTTTTCCATCCTCTAAGGAAAAAATTCCCTGTTTTTGACCTCCTATTTTGTCCTGGTTAGGCCCTTACTGTTGTGTCCAGCCTCCTGATGCCCACCAGTAAGCCTTGTCTCCTTGCATGGCCCCCTCCCACACTGAAATATGGCTGGACAGCATAGGCCTTTCTTTCTTTCTTTCTTTCTTTCTTTCTTTCTTTCTTTCTTTCTTTCTTTCTTTCTTTCTTTCTTTCTTCCTTTCTTCCTTCCTTCCTTCCTTCCTTCCTTCCTTCCTTTCTTCCTTTCTTTCCTTCCTTTCTCTCTTTCTTTCTCTCTCTCTCATTCTTCTTCCATCCCTGGCTTCCTTTCTGCCTTTCCTCCTTCTTTCCCTCCCTTCCTCCCTCCATCTCTTTCTCTCTTTTTCTCTTTTTTTATTTTTCCCCCTTTTCATTCTCTTTTCTTAATTTTTTTCCTTCTCTATGCAAACATTTATTATTTGATGAATATGCAAAGTACCTGACAAAAGCAAAATTCTTGAAGAAACTTATGCTTTATAATTGAGAGGGCAAATTAACATGCAGCTGCTGGTGAATGTAAGACTAGTATATTAGCAGTAGAGTGGAGTCCAGAGTCAGCCTGATGGAGGTCTGAGCCCTGCCACTTCCACTCACTAGTTGTGTGACTTTGACTAAATTATCTAAACTTGGAGTTAACAGTAGTGTCTACCCAAGTGTTGTTGAACAGATTAAATTATATAATCCATGCAAAAAGCATACTAATGAGTTATAAAACAGCTAGTCATAGCTAACATTTATGAAGTCTTTGTAAGTAATATGACAGTGGTATTCAGAGTCATTATCATTCTTTTCTTTTAGAGAAGTTTTAGGAACAACCAGGAAACTGTTCCTGAGTAATAAAGCTAAGGACTAAAACTGGAGCAGCAGAACAGTGGGTTCATTACAATAACAGCATGGCTTTCCTGAAACTCTAGGCAGGGAACCCTAAATTGTGCTCTCAGTGCTAACTGCACATATTACTGGAATTACATTACAATTAGGTTGCCACTGCAGCTAATGTCTCCCGTCACTGTGCTGGATACTACGTCAATTCCAGCTCTTGACTGATTTCCACGATGGCCTACACTGATTCAATGGAAGAAGCAAATCACACTTTAGGGAATTAGAAACTGTGTGACTGCCAGAAATTAAACCACCAGTTGATTGCAATATTTGTTTTTTATAAAGATTGTTTAACTGGGTTTTTTACCCAAGACTACCTTTCATTAAAATGTTGCTATTAATATAATTAGGAGACAGAAAGCCATATTTACACTATCAGGTGTAAATCTACATCATTGGGAATAAATAGAAACCACCCATTTGTATAAGAAGAAAGCATAGGTTATCTGTCCCTAAAAGGAAGCTCTATAGTGGGATCTAGTTTTACACTATTGAAAGAAGGTACATTATTAAAATAAAGCCTGAATTAACTCCCCTGCCCCAGGTATTGATTGCAGGGTAGTTCATTTAACATTCTGTTCTAAAGTGATTGTCTTTAAATGATACTGATTAGATAACAAATCAAATGTTGGCACCAAAGATTTCCTTGATCTGATCCCTTCCTAACTTTAAAGGCTTCCCTCTCCTTACATCAATTCTTACATCCTGTTCTTCAGCCAAACACAACTCGCCAATGTGTTCTGAATTTAACTTTCTTGCAGCCTTGCCCGTTTTTGTTGTTGTTCCCCCTGGATCCAGCATCTGTCGTCAACCCCTAACCCAACCTTTTTACTAAAGTTGTATCTATCAGCAAAAATGTCAGCTTTCTTTGTCAGGTTTTAGTCTGAAAATGTCGGTTCTGGCATGCTCACAGCCAAAGAATGACCAGACACACCAAAGTTAAGCAAGCACAAAAATGAGATTTATTGAGGAAAGAAAAGATAGGATTATAGAGCAAGAGCAAGATACAGGTTTATAGAACATAATACATACACCACAGATGATGACCAGACCCATTGTCACAGCAAATTGAGGGCCAAAAGAAGGGTACAAACAGAGGGGTTGGTTATGGTGTGCATGTTGCTTTATAGTGCCCAGATAGAGACCTCCCTCGTGGTTCAGAGGTCACCATGGAACCACTTCAATTGGACAGCTGGGAGTCACATGACTTGAGCCTAAACTATGCATGAAGGTCAATTTCTGGACTCTCTGGTACCTATGCTGCTTGGCCTGTGGGCCACAGAGTCCTCTGCATTCTTTCGCAGCTGATGCACCAAGTTCTGATTGTCAGTTTCATAGGGTATTTCCTCCTCCCCCAGCTATGGAAAACTAGGGTGAGGCAGGACCAAGATAGGGTCAACAGCACCCACTTTCATCCCTAGGAGACCCCGAATCCCTCACTTTTTACCTAACACCTTCAGTTTCTTTTCCCAACACTTCCTCTTCACCTGACCTTTTAATGATGGAATTCCTCAGGGATCCATTTTAGCTCTTTTAATTATATCCTCCTTGCCTACATAATTCCATCCATTTTTTAAGTTAAATTACCATCTATAAACTGATGACTCAAAAATCTATGTGTCCAGCCCAGACACCTCTTCCTGCTATATAGTCTTATGTACAACTATTGGCTTGATATAAGCATTTGAATATTTACCAGACATTTAAAACTCAATATGTCACAAATGGAACTCCTGGAGCATCCCACACCCCAAATGGAATGTCCACTAGTGGTTCTTCAGTCAGTAAAAGGCACTTTCACTCACCTAATGGCTCACCCTGGAAATGCGGAAGTTTTCTTTGATATCTCTTTATTCCTCACCTTCATAATGGATCCAATTTTTATTAAGCAGCCTCCAACTTATTTTTCAATCTCAGCTTCATCTCTCCATTTCCATCAATACTACTTTAATCAAATTGACTATTATATCTTGTTTTAAATATTTACATATCTTAATTATCTGCCTTCTAATTTATTTTGTCTCCTTTCAGTTTATTCTCCACAAAGTGGGGGATCTTTATAAATGCATTTATGATCAAATCAAACTTTGTAATAAAACCATTTAATCACTTTATATTGCCCTTAAAGTGTGTCTGAAATCCAGGCCTGATCTACAAAGCTCTGCATAGTCAAACCTCTGTCATCTTTGCTGTCCACATCTCCTGACACTCTTCCTTGACACTTTTATGCTGAATTACTGGAACATGATACTCTTTCCAACTTCTAGTCTTTTCTACATGCTTTCTTCTCTGTGTAGGCTACTCTTTTACTACTCTTTATTGTCTAATGTTGTTTGATTCTCTAGGTTCATCTTAAATGTTACTTCTTCAGAAAAGCATTCTCTATACCCTGGGCAGATTTAGAACCCCTTATTTACATTCCAAGAGCATCTCGTGTTTCTCCTAAGAAGGACCATAATTTTATAAACAGATTCTTTATCAAAATTGTATCCAAGTTTGTCTTGCCCAGTAGGCTCTAAAATCTGTGAAACCCAGAACTTTACCTAATCTATTGACCACTGTATCCTCCATACTTAGCGCAATGCCTGACCAATGGTCAGCACATAATACATTTCTGTCCCTATTTTTTATGGGTTGAATTGTATCCCTCAAAAAGATATATTTAGGTCCCACCTTTTAGTACCTCAGAATATGAGCTTAGTTGGAAATAATGTCATTGCAGATGTAATTAATTAAGATGAGGTCTGAGTAGGGTGGGCCTTTACTCCAATGTGACTGATGTCCTTAAAGAAGACAAGGGTAGTGTAAAACAAAATAAAATTTCTGAACTCTCTGTATTTACTATATTATGGAAAGGGGGAAGTTAAGCCCTGGAGACTGAGTTATGTAGTATGTTTGCAATTTTGCTTCTTAGATTATAGCTTAGCTCTCTTTCTCATTGTTTTTGTGTAAATGACTAGGAGAGACAAGAGATGAGATCTCCCCACTTTCAATCACTGATCTTTTGTTCTAGATTAACTGCCTCCTTTATTGTCCTGTATCTAACTCAAACCAGATGCCACCCAGACCCCATGACAATTACATTTTCTGTGTGGAATGTTAAATATACTTTCCTAAAAGAAAAAGACAACCTGAGCTAATGTTTTAACTATGCATTAAGCCTTGCATACAAAGATGACAAAATTTTGTTAAACTTCCCTAAGCTTTGTCTATATAAGCGATCCCAAACTTCTATACATCGGAACACTAACTTTCATTCTTTGTAATCTGTGCTTCCCAAGTGGGCTGTCCTCAACTTCGTACTTGAATACACTCTCTTTAAACTAGACTCAGACTCTATAGATTATTTTAGGTTGACAGAAAAATACCATGTGAAAATTAAGGCAAAGAATGAAGTGCCACTGCTGAAATCCAAGAAGCACCAAGGATTGATGGCTACTCTCAGAAGCTATGAAGACATGATGATTCTGCCCAGAGTCTCGGAGGGTACATGGCCCTGCTGACATCTTGATTTTGGATTACTATCTTCCAGAATTGTGAGAAAATAACCTTCTGTTATTCTAAGCCACGCAATTTGTGGTCCTTTGTTATAGCAGCCGTAGGAAACTAATACACTGCTTATGTCAGTGGACTCATGTATTCTTTTAATATGCTATGCATTATTCATCTTTGGGTCCTCCGTGCCTTGCACTATTGGAACATAATGTGCACTTAGTAATAAAATGCTCATGTATTGATTATTTATAGACACATTTAGAAACTATCTATCTGCTCACCTGCAAATAAAAGCAAAAAATTAACATCAAAAAGTTACATGACTCAAAAATATTACTCCTGGGTCTTTATCCAAGAAAATGTGAACTTATATGTTAACCTAAAAAAAAAAACCCACAAGGTTTATGTTTTTTAAAAAAGGAAAGCTTTATTTCTCATGAAGAGTTCTTAACATGCAGTGGCCATTTTGGCTGGCTGGGAAACACTACTCCAGCCACAAGCCAGGAACACATGTTTCAAGGGAGGGACAAAAGGGAACAGGATTTTATATTGAGCCAGGGTGATTACGTATACATATTTAAAAAGCTATAGGAGGAATCATGAATATTTATGAAGAGAAAACATGGATGTGTAGTCATGCTTTACACCTCCCATTCCATCATGGCTGTGAACTCATTTTAAGGATTTTTCTGGAGTCCCTTGACCACGACAGGGTCCATTCAGTTAGTGGGAGCATAGGATTATATTTTTAGTTCACTTTTATATACAAATGTTTATAGCAGCATTGTTCATAATAGCCCCAAACTTGAACCAACTAAAATGTCTTTCAATGTGTGAATTAACAAACTGTGGTTCCTACCTGAAATAAAATACTACTCAGCAATAAAGAGGAATGAACTATTGATACACAACATAGATGGATCCCAAATGCATTACACTAAGTGAAAGAAGTCAGACCTAAAAGTTTGTAAACTACTTGAATTCATTTATGTGACAATCCAGAAAAAGGCAAAGCTATAGAAGAAAATAACAAGTAAATGTTGCCAGAGTTTGGGGTAAGAAAAGTATTTGATCACAAAAGTTCAGCAAAATGGAATTCTTTGGATGTTATAATTGTTCTGTATCCTGACTGTAGTGGTACTTATGCTAATCTAAGCAAGTGTTCAACTCAAAAGAACTGCATGTAAATTTATGCTTAAAAAAATGGGGCAATAACAAGGAAGGAAAAGCACCAAATTAAATATATGGAGCAAATGATTTTTTTTAAAAAGCTAAAAGAAACTGTGTATACTCTGAGATGGCTATTCTTCGTGAGAGAAAAACTCCAAATCTTACTTAGATGAATGCCTATAATTTTTAAGGACATCAACAAGAAAAATATACATTTAAGATGAAAGCCTGATATAGGCAAATTGTTTCTGCCCTCATGCATCATTATATGCTTAACTAAGGAGAACATTTTGCTGGGATTAGTAAAAGTAGTTAAGGCCGTTTTAGTTCCTCACCACTAATCCAAAACTGGCCTTGAGCAATAGCGGCTGGAAGCCATTACTTTGTAATAGTTACTTCCCATTCTGTAGCTTAGGTAAAATGAATGAATGGCTTTAGTCCAATTCCTAATGGATAGGTGTCTGCATATCACAGATTTTGTTAATTGTCACCCTGCTGTCAAATTTAGTGGATCCCTAAGAGAGAATGAGCCTCAGAGGCTAAAACACCCTATAGGGACTATCTTGATTTAACAATTTAAATACATGGTTTTGTCAGCCTCACTGGGTGTTCACAGGCCTTGAGTCACTTCTGAATATCTTCACCATGGTGTGTGAAGGGATGGAGACATTATTGCTTTTTCTAGCATGGCTCCTGTTCTGCCAGTAAATGGACTTTAGGGCCATTGAACGAACACCTGTCATATAGCAAACATAGAGATAGCCATTCTGGAACATTTTTCCTTCTTTAACACCCATAATAAATGTAGTTTTCTGGCATCAATTTCCTGTTAAATCCCCTGATAGTGTACGTTTTTTAATTGCCTGAAGCTAACATAACTCCTAGTTTATTCTAAAGTAACATTGATATTTTCTTACACATTGTCCAATGGTGGTTTCCTCTGTATCATTTCTCCTTTTGATAGAGTGTGATGGATGCAATTAACTGTTTACCATTATCATTAGGGTAGGCAGACTGTATTTCAAGACTTCTAGGACAACATTATCTTATTTTGGTCATGTGATCCAAGATTTAGTCATCAGTTTGGCAGGAAGAGGAATCTAATTTTGTTAGTATCCCCAGATTGACAGGATTTAGGAGGCGAACTTTAAGCTAAACAATTTAATAAAAGATTGCAGCACAATCCAAAAAATAAAGATAACTTGTAAATATCCAATTAAAATTAAATTATTAAATCCAATTAAAATTAAATTATTGTTGGTTTTTTGCTTTCCATGGCATTTTCAATATTCCCCCTCCCTATAGTAAAATGTATGGGGAAAAACAAACTGTCTTCTGCAGGGCAAATGTAACATATGTGCCTTTCATTTAAAGGTTACTTATTATGACCACTCAGTGAGAACATGAGGGATAGAACAGATATCTGTAAATATACAAATTGTATTGCTCATGTCCTAAAAAAAAGAGAAAGCTCCATGCTACCCCGTGTATGTTCATTTTTTTGGTTTAGATTACTACAGGTCTTCTGGTAAGTCTCTTTTGAGACCACAGAAAAAGAGCAATGTGAATGAACATCAGACTAATGTGATCTGTGAATGAACATCTTGTGAATGAACATCAGACTAATCTCCTGAAAAGGGTATATATTCCCACTGCTAGTCACCCAGGGAAAGGCAAGTACTTAGGCACAAAGCAGAAATTTGGGCAGTTGAGAGGAGCTCCTAGCTAAGCCTGGACATGAAGGAACTTATTATTTTTTACTTGACCCTTGAAAAATCGACTTCTGCTTTGTAGCAATAGAGACATAAATAATGCTATAAGATACACCAAGCAAAACCTAAGTCTGTTGAACCTGATAAACAGAAAAAAATCCAGTTGAATATTTTTTGTTTATTCCATTAACAATATTTTTTAAATTTATTAGAGTATTTAGTAAGATCTTGTTTAATGCTCTGTCCCAGTACAACTGTGCAACAGAAAATCAACTATTAGCTGCTAGCCACATCTGGACAGATGATCAAACATGGCCCAGGTCTCCTCGGGGACCATCATAGTCAAAGCATAATAATTAGAGAGACATCTCCAAATAGGAGGTGAATTTCCAGAAATGAATTTCTTATATAATACTATAAAATGTTAAAGTCTGGGCAAGATCTTCAAGCTTGATGGCAAAAGTTCCTTACATACCCTGAAAAATCTATCTTATCAGTTCACCGTTTGGCTAGTCTAGAGCAGACAACTTCTGCCAATGCATGGCTCATTCGATTTTCTTTATTTGTGTTTCATAAAGAAAACTTCCTCTTTTGTTCATGTTGTCTTCTCTAGACAGTGTTTAATGCATTTGTTTAGAAATGCCCTTACTGAGTTTCAATTACATTTTTGTTCTGCCTCTCTGAGAGTACATGTAGGTCACAGTGAGTGAAACTATGGCTATTTTAAAACTATTCAGTCCCACCTTTATGGGCAGACTGTAGATTACTTCAACCAATGGCTTATTGCATCCATTTTGTGAACATTTTATATGTTTAATTCTGAAAATACAGTTCTTTCCATTCTCTCACATAATTGATGACAGTGACATAGCAATCTGTCTCTGGCAATGTGGTCTCTCTAGGTACTTGTTATATTTGCTAACTTAAATAATAAGTGACTGAAAATAAGAGAGTCACACTCAATTGAGGTTTACTAAGCCAAGATTTTTAAGTATGCGCCTGGGAAAAATACAGCCCAATAGTATCTGTTGTGGACTGGGCTCTCGTGGAAAGGTTGAGAACTTTGCATTTACAGGGAAAAGGGAAGAGTGAAGGAAGTGAGCAGTGAGGCAATTGATGGTATTCTTGTGAAGTTCTATTTTGTCCTCAGTAAATCTACATAAGATGAACACTTAAAAAAAGAGGGGGTAAAGGAAATAGTCAATATTGTGAATCTTCTCTGGGTGGGTAGAATGGTGACCCTATCTTTTTCTTGATTTGCATCTGTGGTAATAAACTTGTAATGGACATTGAAGAGTTTATTTAGGTTACAGTCCTAAGGTTATAGTTGACATGAACTCATTTTACTGGGGCTGCATATCTTGAAGGGGTTTTTTTTAGGGCTCAAGGAAATAAGAAAATACATTTCTTTGTCATATTTTGAGATGGCTGCCAGCAAACAGGAATAATGCTGTAAGGTTGTCTGAGTAGGGAGGCTGGGGGATAAATTTGCATGTGTAGAGAATCTGTATTAAATGTAGCCAGGCCCTGCCTATTTGATCAGGGACAGGTTTGCTGAGAATATGACCTTTGAAGATCTGAATTAAAACATTTCCTTGAGGGCTGTTATTGTGAGGCTTATCTGCATAACAAGACCAACAGTCCACTAAAAAACCAAAAAACCAACAAACAAAAAAACCCTCTGTTTAGTAATTTTTCTAAGCCTCTTCATTTCTTAAAGGAGGACTCCTGTACCTCACTGGGGAAAGGATGGCAGTGCTTGTGTGACTTGGTTCTCATGTTCAGTTCTCCTTTTTGGCATAATAAATTTCGGGTACCCTGAGATTTTTAGTTTTCCTTTATCTATTTATAAGGACTTTACATACCAATTCTAATTATATTTAACATGAGAAAATAATTTGTTTTTGGTTTCTTTCATTCTTAAAGATCTCTGGTATTTTTAGAGAGAATTTAAAGGCAATATTGTTGCTGCCCAACAAAGTTCATTTGCCTGCTGCCCAAGAGGAAGCGAATACATGGAGACAGCAGGGTTTAAGGTGCAGAAAGAGTTTATTCCGAATAGTGCTAAGGAGGGGAGGGGAGAAATTTCTCAAATTCGCCTCCCCCAGAATTTGGGAGACAAGATTTTTAAAGATAGTTTGACATAGGCAATTGAATCTGCTAATTGGCTGGGTTCCGGGTGGAACCATAGGGTTGTAGAAATTGTCTTCTTTGCTGACCAGGTTCTTAGGTGGGGGTCACAAGACCAGTTGAGTCAGTTCCTTGGTATTAGCCACTGGTCAGGGTGGGTCACCCATTCCACTGGAATGTGGGACCTGGAAGATACCTCAGAAACTATCCCTAAGTTTCAAAAAGGTGATGTTATCTATGGAGAAAGCTATGAATCTTTATGACCACCAACTGTGGGGCTCCAGAGTGGCAGTTATAGAGAAGTAAACAGGGGGACAGTAGCTAATATTATCATTATTTTTAGTTAGGCCCTTACCACAGTTTTCGCTTGTACCCTTTTTTATTAATTTGTAAGGGTGGTTTCAATGTGATAAATTGATCTGAGGATAAATTGTAAATGTTGAGTCAACCCATCCTCCCTATGGAAAAACATTTTCAATTTTTTTCTATTGTTGATTTTTAAAATGTCTAGATGTAATATTCTTTTGAATTCGAACTTTTGTTTTCATAGAGCTAAGAGAAAAACAAGCTAATATTATTTTGGTTAAGTATAGATTTTCTAATAAAAATACATATAAAAAATAAGTCCCCATGGGAGAACAAAATAATTCTTTTTCTTCCTGGTAGTTAAGCCCTGCAGTGTACAAGCTCTGCCTAAGCCCCTAGAGTCTGCCTCTTAAATGTAAACAGATAGCCTCTGCCTACCACGTGTATGAAGAAATTCTCCTAATGAAAAATTGAAACCAAATGAATAACAACAAAAAAGGGATTCGCAGGAAACGGATAATAAAGGAAATGGAAGAAAAACCTGGCAAAGAATATCTTCAGAGAGATAAGAGAAGTTATTAAAGACATTTAATTAGTTAGGAGGAAAATTCTCTCTAAAAGAAAGACGAGAAAACAATTGAAAAAAGAGATCTTGGAAATTAAAAATAAAATGCAGAAATAATAAGAAAAAAAGAGTGTTGAAAGGTGAGAATTGATGTAATAACCCAGGAAGTAAAACATAAGAGTGCGAACTAAAATAAAATCTTAAGGCTCCTCACCACCATTAATTGAATGGACCCCATGCTGGCCAAAGGGATACCCTAAAACTGAATTGCCTGCCATGATAAGGGAGGTCAGATATGCCTTATCATGACCTCCTCCCTTCTTAGATATATCCTTTATAACTTATTAACAGGCCTAAGGCTATGAAAGACAAACCTGCAGGTCCTCAATTTACAGATTATGTCCAGTGGCTTGTCTCTTATTAACAGACTTCCTTATCTTAAAACATTCTAAGCTTTTGTTTCATGTCTTTAATTAGTTACAAGTCAAAGAATCTTTAAACTCACCTATAACCTGTAAGTCCCTGCTTCGAGATGGCCCACTTTTCAGGTCAAATCCATTTATGCATTCCATGTATTGATTTATGACTTTACCTGTATTCCCTGTCTCCGTGAAATATATAAAACCAGACTGCAACCCAACCACAGTGAGTCCACTTGCTTAAGGCTTCTTGGGCATGGCTGTGGGTCATGGTCCTCAAATTTGACTCAGAATAAACCTGTTTAAATTATTTTATAGAGTTTGGTTTCTTTTCTGTTGACAAGAGAGAGAGAAATTTTTTTTTAAATGGGCAAATTAGAGCTAGTCTGGGAAGCTTAATATCCAATAGATAAAATTCCAAAGTCTGTTTCTTTCTTCTATCTAGAATTCTTGTAAAAGAACTGAATACCAGAAAATATATCTGAAGTCAGGGCACTTTTTTTTTCATATTAAAAGGACTCATCATAGACCAGCACAATAAATGATAGAATAGTTCTGCAACCAGATGTACCGTCATAAAATTTTAAACACCTGAGATAGAGTCAATCTTTAAAAACTTAGAATATATTGTGACTCATAAGGACATTGGATTTTTCAGAGAAAACCAGAAAGCTAGGTGGTCATTGAGCAATGTTTTCAAAATGCCAAGGTGGGGATATTGATTTTCAAACTAGACTTCAGTGGTTAGTCAAACTGTTAATCCAGTAAAAGGGAGAAATGGAGACATTTTTAGATGTGTAAGGGTCTAAAAATGAAATTGCCTCTTATACACTATTTCTCAGGAATATAGTAGAAAATATGTTCCAAAAAATGAGGAAGTAATCCAACAAGCTGAAAGGCAAAGAATTCAGGACTAAAGACTGCAATACATGAGAGAAGTGAAGGAAGTCACCAAGAGGTGGGATGACAGTTGTAGACAGGCTGAGAAAGAATCTTTATGTTGCAAGCAGAGACAGATAGACAGCCCTGGATTAGGGCTGGGGGGACAGATAGGATTGGGGAGGTGGGCATTTGATGAATGACCTGATACATTTTTCTGTGTGCATTTATTGACTTTCTGGAGTTTGGGATAAACTACTAATAGATACAAATCAAATCACAAATTTTAGAAAGAGGTAACTATGTCCTCATTGTGAACAAATCAGTATACTGTGATTATTTCCCTACTGCTATAGAAATATTGCTCTGTAAACAGTAACTTTAACTTTTGATTATTTATATGATAATTGTGATATAATTGTAGTGTGGAGTTCATGTAAGAACAATACATGCCCATCTTTCATATTTAGGATATTAATAGTGTCTAAAATTGATAAGATGTGAGATAGCACCATAAATACATTTTTAAGATATAGAGATAGCTATCAAAAGAAAAAGTGAAAGGAATTTAAAGTTGTAGTTGCATTCATGAGTGGAGTGGAGGTGTTGTCTAAATACTATTGATATACTATTTTGTCTTCATGAACTATATATTTTCTATATTTCTTTCTTTTACATATATGTGTACATATGTTAATATTTATATGTGTACATATGTTAATAAATTTGTATGTCTTCTCTCCTATTAATCTGTCTATTACCAGTTTGTGTTAGCAGATCTCTTCACCCCTACAAGGGAAAAACACACTCTTTTTTTTCTTCTACTCTCCACTCTCACATGCTACTCAACAACACTTCTGACAGCAGTTTTTGCCACACACCAAACAATCCTCCAGTGAACATCAACTGGGTATCCTATATTTAACTCAATTCTGGCACTATCTACCTAGACATGGTGTCAGATCCCACAGGTTGAGAGCTCAGTCCCCAAAGACTGTCCCCCACTTCAGATTGCCATCATAAGCCCCACGTTGTGACCAGTGACTGACCAGCTATAAATCGAGGGTTCCCATTATCTCTTCTCGGGTTTAGTTAATTTCCTGAGATGGCTCACATAATTCAGGGAAATACTTATTATAAAAGATATGTCAAAGAACACAGATACATAGCCAGCTGGAAGAGATGCACAGGGCCAGGTATGGGAGAATGGGCTTAGAGCTTCCCAGTTCTTTTACAATACTATTCTCATCACTTCCATGTGTTCAGGAATCCAGAAGCTCTCCAAACTCTGCTCTTCTGGATTTTTATGGAGACTTCACTACATAGGCATGAATGATTAAATCATTGGCCATTGTGATCAACTCAACCTTCAGACCTCGTCTTCTCTCTGGGGCTGAAGGTCCCAACCTTCTCTCTAATCCTGCCTTGGTCTTTCCAGAGATCATCTCCTATCCTGAAGCTATCTAGGGGTTCCCAACCACCAGTCATCTTATTAGCATACAAAAGATACTCAACACTCCAGAGATTCCAAGGGTTTTAGGAATCGTGTGTCAGAAACCAGGGGCAGAGATCAAATGTGTATTTCTTATTATATGACAATATCACAATTATACAAACTGTTAAAATGTGAATGTAAATTATAATTAATAATATTTTATTAAAATATACCATTTAGGTGATTATACATTAATATAGTATTTATTTATTAAATATTATATAATAGATACCTTTGTAGACAGTACCTTTTATCAGGTACTGTTTTTCTTCTGAAAATAGCTAATTCAATATTCCCAAAATATATTCTCAAAATATAAGGTTAATATTAAAACTCAGCATTGGAATTCAATGGCATTTTATCTGGACCCATTTTTCTAAACACTCATTTCTATCAATAGGTCCAAGCTGTGTTGTTTCTTCTTTGTTTATTTAAGATGCCACATTTATGCCTTGCTTTGGGATTAATGGATGTTTCCATTTTTTGTATCAGCTTTTTGGAAATGAGTTAATCATGCAATATCATAAAGCAAGTCTGTCATAAAATGTCTCTGATGAACAAGAACAATTCCACAGTGCAAAAAGTCTTTCAAAGCAGAGTCACCCAGAAGCACAGGAATATAGAACTTGAATTTTATGATCCATATCAATATTTTACTGTGGTTACAAATCTAACACAGATGCCAAGATATTTTATGTTGCCAAATGGTTCTTTTATTTTGCAGCACATGTTGTGTGTTCTATTTAGTAGTGAACACATCTGTTAGAACGTTTTTCTTTCTTTCTCCCTACATTTTTTTTTTGGTTTGTTTGCAATTCTAGTTCCTCCAAAGATACAAACTCATACATCAACCCAATGCATGTTTTATGACTTATAAACATTGTTAAACGATGCCATTCTAAGCAGTTGTGGGTTAGGAAATGACTGCTTTGGGAAAGGTATTTTTAGTGGCAAAAGTACTTTTCATTAATCTCAATTCTCCACGTTTAGAATCCAGGCAAAGCATGAGAACTTTGAAGGCAGCTGGGTTTTAGATTCTCTTGAGAGTGTGAAAATAGTGCAAAGGCAGAAATAAACAGGTGTTTTGTGCCATGCCACTCAACTGATTTTCTAATTGCCCTTCTTTACTCAAGTTGCAATCACTTGCCAGCTTGGCAGAAGTATGCTTAAAAGGTGAGGAGGTGTGGGGGGTGCTGGTGAGGTGGAGAGGGTGTGAATGCTTTTTGTGCCAGCGAAAAGTAGGAGTCTCTGCTGGTCCTCATTTCCCACTCCTTGGCTGCACCAGCCCGTGATCCCCACAGAGTTGAATCAACATTTTCAGAAGCAGCCCCACTGGAGTGATCAATGAGAGGTGTTACTTGGAGAGGAACTGAATGATTTAGCACAGTGGGAAGGCAGCAGATCGACAACCAGCAGCAGGAGGTAGGGGACAGACTGACAGTGGCTTGGGCCTTTATAGTCTCTGCCTTCCTATGAAGAATGGTGCATAATAGAGAAGAGTGGAATAGAGCAAGGAGCCCTGTATGTCCTGTCACATGCAGATAACACTTCCCTTTCTCACAGTCAATTTGGATGTCATTTGCATTTTAAATTTAGCAGATATTGGCACACAGTAACTACCATTGAGTTGAGTAGCAGAAATCCCTCAAGACAAGTGAAGAAAAATTAAAAGTTCAGAAGAGAGGTTTGTGTGTGAGGGCATGTATGTTTGTGGGGGGGGGGAATCTTGTTATATATGACAATCTTCTGTTCTTTAGTTCACACAAATTTGACCCACATAGGCTTCCTTAATCTGACCTCACCTGAATCAACCTAACAGCCTTTACTGTTTTAACTGAGGCACTGGAGATTTAATTTGCCCTCAAATTTGTTTTGCTTTTGTTTTCTTTCTTTCTTTTTTTGTCTTGAACAATAGGAGTGGGAATTAGGCTTTGGCCTGTGATTAAGGCTGAGTTTACAGACATGCATCCCCATAAATATCATTCTCAGCTGCCTTGATAGGGAGGAGAATAATGCATAACAGTTTGACATATAAAGATTGTTCAATAATTCTGATCAAAGGAGACAGTAAGTGGGAAAGGAATCTGACATCCTGATTCAATAGCGTGGTTATAGATCTTGAAAAACCAGGTTATTGTAACTGTAACACTGCAGCTTCCACAAGCGGTTGGGAAGCCGAAGTACTTGAGTATTTCCCTTTTCTTTTCTTTTATTCCCAAGGCACTCTATCTTAATATCCAGGACAGTTAATTTTCTTCCTTACAGAGTAATACACAAACAACCTACTCCATTTCAAATCTGGATTACTTGTGAGGGTTTTATAAAATTATTTTTCATTTTTACCATCTAGCTTTTGATGTTAAAATATGTATGATTATAGAGCCTCAAGTAAGAATTATCTTTAAAGCCATGATAAGTAATTAATTCATTCAAGTTACCAGCCTTGAGTAACACTCCAAATTGTAACATTTCATTCCTAATAAACCACATTTACAGTAAACTCAGAGTTCCTTTGGCAAAAACAAATGTGTGGCTGGAGATAACCTGTTTTATCTAGTAGTATTTAAAAGGCTAAATACACAAAGGTCTTCTTAACAGTTTTTATGCATCAACAGCCTGTGCTTCAGAGTCACAGATCTGTGGTACAATATCATAATCTATTCTCCTAGATTAGTATCTTATAAACCACAAACTTGATTCTGAGTATAATGTATTTAATTGAGTAATAAACATGTGGTGACATACCTATGAAACATAATCATAATGATTACTTATCAGAAACTATATACTAATCCATTATGGCAGACCAGAAATTTGGCTTAATGTATGTTAATATGACTTCAGTAGAGTTTGGCTCAAAGTTTTGTTGAGATTTATGAAACAAACGTTAGAAAGATAATAATGAGTTGAAATAAGTCAATACTAAAGTTATATGTCATTTATTTATTATATTACTACTAGTTCTCCAGAAACACAAACTCTGCCATTTTAGGCCACTTTAAAGGTATTCACATTTGTTTTCTTGGTCGAATTTGCTTGTTGTCATTTGATTGTTCAAATGGATACTGCTTACTATGGGGAGAAGGAAAAAACAAATTACTTCCCTATGTGAAGCTGTCAGGATGGTGAGAAATCCATTCTAGCTTGTTGATTTGTAATTTTGGACAGAAATTAAACTAGTAATTTTCAGTGTTGAAGCTAGTGCACTAAGGGAGGACAGTAATATGGTGTTAATAATGATTTTATATGAGCTTTCAAGGTGTCCCTTTTGGGATTATTAAAATTTTTCTAAGTGGATTATGAGGGGTTTTGTTTTTCTTTCTTTCTTTCTTTCTTTTTTTTTTTTTTTTTTTTTTTTTTGGCAACAGTACACCAGAGAGCCACCTGCTGGCTTCCACAAAGAAACACATCTCTGATATTGGCATTTGGAAGAAAAAAGAAAAGAAAAGGGAGAAAAAACCAAACAATAACACCAAAAAGCAAATCATTTTTTTTTAAATTGATTATTTGAAGTAAGAATATATAATTCTATCTCCTAAATTTATTGCTGATATTTATATTTCACTTGGCTTTTCATATCCCCTTTAAATGCATTGTTTTAAAAAAGTGATTTAGATCCATTATATATGGCAATACACTCCATTATAGTGTTTCAAAAGTGTTTTCATTTTCATTTTCTTATGTGAGTATTATTCATAATTTTATAGCCTAGGAAGGACAGCTAGAAGCTGAGGCCAGCCAATTTCCATTTGAACAAGGTTCTAAGCCATGTAGATGGTAGAGCCAGGACTTCCAATTAGAGGTCAGCTGTCCTTTTCATCTCACCCGAAAATCTCATGCATCATTTTCCTTTGTGCTATATTTCTAAGTTGCATTTCACTATGTAGTCACATATTATGGTTATTAACATCATCTTTCTGACTTATTATGATTATAAATTAAGATTGACTAACTAAATCCAGAAACATGAACTAAACCAGAGAATTGGGGTAATTATTTGAAGAGTAACTTCATAATGTCATTCCATTTTATGTCAGATGCTAAGTACCATTAGACTTAATTTCTAGTTGGGATGGCCTTACTGATTTTTAAACACATTTAGTTTTTATTTCCATTCAAATGCAGGTGATTTGGTTTAATTCTGTGCTGAGTCCCATGAAAGTTCAGGTTTGGTTGCCTTCTGATATCTTTTAGACCCATCAAAATACCAAATATTTCACTTTCATTATCTTTTTGTCTGCTATCAATATTGGTAAATTTACATTTAATTGCCTAGTTAACGTGCTCTTTTTTTCACTATTTACATTGTTTTCTATTTCAAATGATAACTGTAAAAACTCTGTAGTCCAGGAGTTTACAGTGGTAAATACATGAACCAATTATGTGGCTTCTTTGTGTTCTTGGCTGCCTCATTGACTAGTTGGTTGTCATTGGAAGTTACTTAATCACTCTGAACCATATACTCTCTTCGTCAGCAAGCATGTTATTAACCACCAAAGTAATGATATTGACCAACAAATTAGGAGAGTGTTTAGGAAATTTTTGTTTTGCATAGGTTCTGAAGTGATCATGTAAATAAATATATTTTGTTCAAAAAATATTTTCTTTCACTCAATGTTTATTAAATACTTATTTTCCAACCCTATATTTGGAAACTATGCTCTTTAACCTTTTTTGGCACTTGTAGGAAATATATACAGATACAAGAACTGGAGTATTATACAGACT
Source organism: Microcebus murinus (assembly GCF_040939455.1). Classification (NCBI taxonomy): domain Eukaryota; kingdom Metazoa; phylum Chordata; class Mammalia; order Primates; family Cheirogaleidae; genus Microcebus; species Microcebus murinus. The sequence goes on from NC_134123.1 coordinate 13,519,980, forward strand.
GGGACATTCCAATTTATGTGACAGTCAGTAATTTGATGAGCTCCCCAACTAATGCAATTCTGTTATTCTTTCATGTTCAGGAACTAAAAACTTAGTAGTGCTGTGAATCTGAATCATGACTTCTGAAGAACTACTATTTATAGAATACTTACTATATACCAGACTGTCATATTATATATGATTCTTATAATTGGAATATGCCTGTTCTCTTCAATAATTTTTTGTTTGTTTTTGTTTTCTGGATTTTTTTTTTTTTTTTTTGAGACAGACTCTCTCTCTGTCACCCTTGCTAAAGTACCATGGTGTCAGCCTAGTTCATAGCAAACTCAAACTCCTAGGCTCAAATGATACTCCTGCCTCAGGCACCCAAGTAGCTGGGCCTACAGGCAAGCACCACCATGCCTGGCTAATTTTTTCTATTTTTTTAGTGGAGATGGGGTCTCGCTTTTGCTCAGGCTAGTCTTTTAACTCCTGAGCTCAAGTGATCCTCCTGCGTTGGCCTCCCAGAGTGCTAGAATTACAGGCATGAGCCACTGCACTTCACAATAATTTTTTTTTTTTTTTTTTTTTTTTTTTTTTTTTTTTTTTGAGACAGAGTCTCGCTTTGTTGCCCAGGCTAGAGTGAGTGCCATGGCGTCAGCCTAGCTCACAGCAACCTCAAACTCCTGGGCTCGAGTGATCCTTCTGCCTCAGCCTCCCGGGTAGCTGGGACTACAGGCATGCGCCACCATGCCCGGCTAATTTTTTATATATATATCAGTTGGCCAATTAATTTCTTTCTATTTATAGTAGAGACGGGGTCTCGCTCTTGCTCAGGCTGGTTTTGAACTCCTGACCTTGAGCAATCCGCCCGCCTCGGCCTCCCAAGAGCTAGGATTACAGGCGTGAGCCACAGCGCCCGGCCTAATTTTTTATTATATTTAGAATAAAATCAAAATTCCTGTGTCTGGCTCCTTAGGTCATTAATAATTTAGACTCTATTCAACTCTCCAAACTTATTACATGCTGATTTTTTTCCAGTGACATTGGCATCTTCTCAGTTTTTCTGTTTGGCACAGTTTCCTCTAACTTAGGACTTTATTCATGTTTTTCTCTATTGTATATGCTTCCTCTAGCTCTTAGTTTGCTTAATTGTGTTCTCCCAAGTTACTTCCCTAGGGAGATTCTGTCATTCTATCTTAATATTCCAGTCCTCCCCTTGAACCTTTGTTATAATCTTTTGTTTCACCCTTTTCGCTGACTTTACAAAAGTTATCACGATTTGATATTGGTCTTCTGGATGTTTACAGCTGCACTGCTTGTCTTCCTCCCAAATTCCAGATGACACCCAGTAATTGGCCAACCACTTTTGAACTCAGGTCCACCTGACCCCAAGCCTTTCCATCAGTCTTTCACACCTCATATGTACTCATAGATTCTCAGAAAAAACATTTCTGTGGAAAAAGATTAAAACAGTAAGCTCTGAATTATTTGTAGCAAACAAGCAAGGTAAGAGAGTAATTTTGGAAAAGAACAAATCTACGCCTTATAGCAGGGGCCCCCAACCTATGGTGAGTTGTATAATTATTTCATTACATACTACAATGTAATAATAATAGAAATGAAGTGCACACTAAATGCAATGTGCTTGAGTCATCCCAAAACCACCTGGTCCGTGGAAAAATTGTCTTCTATGAAAACGGTCTCTGGTGCCAAAAAGGCTGGGGACCTTTAGAGGAAGTCCTCTGTTGTCTGACAGTTGCCAGAAAGTCAGGCCCTGAGCCTGATGCTGAGAGCCCCTGAAGAGGACAGGAGAGCTTGCCTCACTCCTTTGGGGAGAGGAGCTGATGATCATTAACACTTGAAAGCTGAGGCTGGGCCTGACATTGATAGCTCCACAGCAGGGAGCTTTTAATATAAAGCACTACCCTTATTAGCGATGCAGAGAATAAGCTTGGCAGATCCTTCCCAAGATGGAAAGAGAAAATACTCTTTGTAAATCTATCCTTTTTTTTTTTTTTTTTTTTCAGTGGCATGGCTCAAGAGTCCCCTGGGCATCCATCAGTCTAATCACACTTCATGAGCCCTACCTGCATAAAGAAATGCTTCCCTGGGTGTCCCGACCCGCAGGACCTTCTGTTACTCTCGGGGGCGAGGGGGACTGTGCCTGAAAGAGATGTGCGAGAGAAAGAAATGAGACCAAGCAAATGGTTGTCAAGGTCTGCTTTACTTAGATTCTTAGTAGGTTTTATAAGCATACAGAAACAAGGAAGTAGAAACAAAAAAATAGAGTGGGGCGACGATGAGGCTTGGGTCTGGGTTAATCAGCCCCAATCAGCGTCTTATCGGTATCCTGTTTTTGACTGGTTACTCATCTCCAACCTGGCAGGTGGTCGGGAACAATTGCAGGTAGCATGCCCTGGAGCAAGCACGTCAGGGAATGCATTCTTCTTGGAACTATAGCTGGGATTTTCCAGGGCGAAGTCCGTGTGTAGGACAAGTCATAGGGGAGTTGAGGGTCTTTGAGGGTCCTTGCCTCTAACACCTGGGTGCAGTGTAGCACTCACACAGGAATCTGGTAAAATAGTCAAAAGTATACAGATTCTAAGTCCACATAGCAGATCATTTAAAGCTGAATGTCTAAGATAGGATTGGTAACCTGCATTTCAGCACGTTATTCTCAAACTTTAAATCCATACACCTAGACATTGGTCTGCTTCTTCACTCTTTTTTAAAAGGTGATAGCTTATTCAAAAGCTGATTTCTTACATCTACTCAGAATAGCTATCAATTGGTGTATCTCACAGCTTTTCAGAAAATTAATATGAGCACCAATCATTCCATACATTAAATCATAAAAGATTTGATCCTTCTGCCCTGCCACTACCAATGTGCCCTATTCACATGAGAGATTCTGCTTCCAATTAACTTTCCATGCTTTCTGTAGAACCTATATGTTCATTTAGCATTAGATTTTGGATGTGTACATATGAATATTTTGAAGCCCTTCCCCCATTCTCATCAGAAAATTGTGTCAATAGGTACCTAGACAATCACCTCACCTTTTTCTTAACTTTCCAAAAATATCAAGTTGGCCAATCTAAATGTTTATTCATTTACCCATTCATACTAACAACCTGCATAAGCACCCAATAACTGAGCACTTTGAATGTCTCAAGGGCTGAGTTTTGTGTCTTACTCATTGCTGCATTCCTAGGAATTAGCATTATCCAAGAAAGGAACTTTCATACAAGAGAAGAAAAAAATAACATTAGCAATTGGTTAAGTGCTATGACAGAAGTACGTAGAAGAGACAATGGTGGGAAGCAAATAAGTCCAAACAAATGTATTCCTTCACAAAATTATAAGCACTATGATGGTAAAAACCACATCTTGCTCATTTCTGAATATTTAACACTTGCCGGATCACCTAGCATATGGGAGAATCTTAATTAACAATGGCTGAATTAATAAGTATATGAAAATAGAAGGTAAAATAATTTGTCAGCCAATGGAATGGAGTAAAACCAGTCCAGACAGAGAACACCATGTACAAAGACCAATATATATATACAAAAAATGCCTAGTCAATTTTATAAATAATGTTCGAGCTTGATTGGAAGGCAGAGTGTGAGCCTTTTGCAGACCCTCACTTTCTATTTCTCCCATAGTCCTTGGATTTCTACTGCTGCTCTATTCTTCTGTCTAGATCAAGGCTCAGACAATCTAACAACTCTTCTGTGATCAGTGGCCTACTCCATGTAGGTCAATGGGCCCAACAATCTTCTCCAGACACTTGCTTTCATAACTGGCATCCACAAAGACTTGTCAAGTACTTTAAGATTGTTTATAGATTTATTAGAAATAAATCCTAATAGTGGAAATTATACTTTTTCTGGTTTAGATCTGAGTATGCCTCTCAGATGCTGTTTTCTTGAACAAGATACTGAAATGAAACTCTATGAACCACAGTAGCTTCACTTGTAAAATGTGTGTAATAACACTTCACAAGGTAGTTAGAAATGAAGTGAATGGAATGCAAATAAAGTTTCTGATTTATTGTTTTTCCTCAATCAATGTATCTTCTTCCCTTTTCATGTTGTAAAATAAGTAACTGTTCCAAAAGGAACATGGGAAATCTTGCCCAATAAGATATGTTTTTTTCATTTTATTTGCTTTCCTGTCTCTTCTCAGCAATGATGTTGTTTAACTGAAAAGACTAACTAAATTAAAAAATGGAAGTGTCCCTTGTTGTGTTAAAAGAAGTCCAAAGTTTACTTTTTGCATATATTCCTTCAGTTTCATTGTTAGAAACACTCCTTTTTCCAGTAGACTCTATTTGAAAAGATTATACTTAGAATTTTACTATATGTTAAATTGACCAGAGAAGAAATTGTGACTGTTTTGCTTCATAAGTCATTCATTAGTGGGTATATATATGTCCTATTATATTTGTATGTTATATTTTTATATTATATTCCCCACATGTTTTACCTTATTCCTAACTAAATTATAGTGGTTAACAGAATTACTTATTGTAAAGCAGAAAGAAAGAAAGAAAAGGAAAATACACAAACACATACTCACAAAAGTACACATGCGCACACATGTACACACACAAACACATGAACTTGTATTGAAAGTAAAATAAACATACAATAATAAAACAAAGGTAGGTTTAAGGTTAAACCTCAAACATGCAATTCTCTCATGCTATATACATTAAAATAAATGTTGTATACCTCTTCTTCTACTAATCTGCCTTTTGTCAGTTGTTGTTTTAGTGAAACTTCAGAGGGCAAAGGGGATGTTTTCCCTTGATTCCTATAGTTTTGGTGCTGTGAACAGGATAACCAAAATCATCCTGTTCTTCTGGAAGCCACAGCCAAGGGTAGTTAGAACTACAAGCCAACAAAAGGGTAAGGAATTCTTACCAGACGCCTGACTCTCTCCATGGAATCCAGTTGAGTGGACAGTAAAAACCACTGTTAGTTTCTTTTTCCTTTCCAAATTTGAGATTAATGGGAGAAAAACATTTGTATGGCTAGTCTTAGGTATAGCAACTGGAGTACTTTTGGTATGAATATTAATACTGTCTGATCTTTTTCCTCCCAGAAAGAGTCTTTATTGTTTCCTTTGTCTCTTTCTGTTTCATTTGTCATAAAGAATCTATTTTGTATTGTTTCATGTCCTTGAGAGCTTGGCTTATGACCAAGTGGGAACATTCTCCTTGGTCTTCAGCACCTGAGGGGGAGTGTTATTTCTGGATCACATCCAGTGGCCAGTATGAAAGGATTGGGAACTCTGAGACATGTAAAAGATTAAGCAGCACATACTTTGTTTCTAATGTGCCAAGATGTCAGTATAGTTTGTCTTAATAAGAAGTCCCATATATAATTCCTGTTGGCTGATTAGTCTTGGGAAAGTTCAAGCTCAGGAGGACCTACCTAGTGTCATGGATTAATGAGTCTGTGACTGGAAGCCCCCCATGAATTTTTTGGATACTAAAGATACTGTACAAACATTGTACAAACATTGTCCTTAACTGTGTGTGGTAACAAGATACTTTTTGCTTTGTTAACCTATTTCTGGGAGTATTTTTTGTAAATCATAGGAGTTGCATCTTCTGCACTCATGTAAAAAGCACCACCTTTAAGATTAATGTCATTCTTATGGAACTGGCTTAGTTATTGTGAGAGTGGATCTGTTATAAAAGCAAGTTCAGATTTCCCAGCCTTCAAAACTGTGAGCGAAATTAATTTCTGTTCATTATAAATTCCTCAGTCTTTGGTATTTTGTTATCAAATCAGACTGAGATAACTCCCCATGACCTAGACTCTGATCAATGTTGCAGATTTAACTAGATTACTTCTGGATCCAAACTAGAAATTAAGGGTAAGGTTGAAAGAATTTGGGAGTTGTAGCATGGATTTTAAGCCATAGGAAGGACATGTGATCACTTAAATACAGTATTAAATGAACAAAAAAGAAGTGATAAAGAACTGAACCTCAAAAATGCCAACATTTCGAAGTTTGGAAATAGGGAGTAGCTAATAAATGGAACAAAAAAGTAAGAGTGAAAAAGAAAGAGAAATCAGAAAAATGCAATGTCACAGAAAACAAAAGGGGAAGAAAATAATTTTAGAAGCAGAGAGAGGTCAACTTTGGAATGTGATGTTGCTGAAGAGATGAAAAGATAAAATTTAAGGTATATACTTTAGTGCACTGTGTAAGACATAAAAGGGAAAGAATAAATTATTATTATAAAATTCTAAAACATGTATTGTACCAAATTAAACAACAAGGATCTCCCACAAATTAAATGCCAAAATTGAGTAAACGAACCTTGGTGAGTGGACCAAATATAAGATCATACATATCTCAAGGAGCACAGTAAGCCTAATTCTGAAAGAATGCCTTACATTCACTTTGGGTGAAGCAAATTGCTATGAACTAAATGTTTCTGTTCCTCCCAAATTAATGTTGAAGCCTAACTCCAGTGTAATAGCATTTTGAGTTTGGACCCTCGAGAAGTAATTAGGTCACAAGGGTAGAATCCTCATGATGGGATTAGTGCCCTTATGAGAAAAGATACAGGACAGCTTGCTTCCTGTAACAGAATCCATTTACACTACGTTTAGTGACATTTGGTTCACATCTCTGCCACACTCATTCTATATATTCTGTTAGCTTTCTACTTTATCAACCCATATTTCATGAATACTACAACTTAGGGATCAACATTGAGTGCATTTTATCTTTTTATCCATAGAGACTGGTTCAGACATGAGCATAGGATCCAAGCTAAGATCACTGGACAAAGTCAGAGCAAATCTTGGGTTTTTGCTTGAGCTTGTCTCTGTTTCACAGGGCATACACATGAGACATGGAAGGGTTATCAGTAGAGTATCTTGGTCCCAGGTGGTGGCTTGGATTTAAATGTCCAAAAAAGGCAAAGGTTAAGAGGAAAAGCATTTGAGCTCCCAATCCAGTTATGCTGGAAGCCCCTAGTTCCTGGTCATGTCATTCACTATAGCCATCAAATCTCCATATGGTTTAATCCATTATAGATATGATTTTATCTCACTTGCAAGCAAATAAAAAACACCCAAACAATTTCATTTATTATTCTCACATGAAGAATAAAGATGTATTCACTATTGCTTATCCTTTTCTTCTTTGCCTATTTCCTGGTCACAGAAATTTCCACCAATTCTTAGATTTCTCACCAAGATGCTCCATTTCATGAATCAGTTTCTTTTCACTTTCCCTCTTTAGACAGAATGAATTTAATCTTGAGGCAAATGTTGAATTTGACAGTGGTAGACTATCTCCACTTATGACAGATCTCTAGTCTTTTAAATCTAGGTAGCATAATATAAGTTAGAAAAACTTGCAGGTAACATGTAGTATAAAAGTGATTTTTGGTTATAAAATTTATGACCAGCCCAATGACTAGATATTTCCTGTAATACATTAACAAATGACTAAACCTCAAAAAATAAACCGCAATGCCCCAAACAACATTGAAGCATATGCCTATAGATTTCTTACTGCCTTTTTCTCCTAAGTTACATATGAAAATAAATAAACAACTATGAACATGTAAAAAGTTAGTGGTTTATAGAAATAGAGTTAAACATTAATGATAGGATGGAAAAGATACCAACTCTCTGAACAGGCCTTCTAGGAAAATAAGGTCTTTTATCTTTTAGAGCTATAGGGTAGATGTTTGCTTTCCCCTTTAAGTTTCTTCTGTTATTTATACAATGATCTAGCTCTATTTTCCACCAGGTTTATAGCTAAGCTTTTCACTTTAAATAGGTTCATCTTGTTTGTGATCCAGATGATGGAAAGCAGTTTCATTAAGTCCTTAACTTAAGTCTGTTTACATTCAAATGGTGCCTTTTAGGTCTGATTTACATTACCCAAGCAGATTTTGTCTGGAAAATTCACTTTCCCTGAGACTTGCATGTGACTGTCAATTTTCATCAAGGGTGAATCTATTAGTCTCCTTCATTTCCTGATTACTCAAGTCTTTATCAACTAGAAAGAATTTAACATGCCTCAAGAATAAGAAATCCCTCCATTTCTCTAGATATGGTAAATTTTCTCTGTCTGGATCTAGCCCAGACAACAGTAATAGGTATCTGGACTATAATCTTTTAGCCTCTGATAGAGTTTCATTTACTGAATGGCTCTTTATTGTTCCATGGACTTGCATTAAAGGCCATAATAAGAGTCAGTCTTAGAAAAACTTAGCCTTTACTTGTATTAAGGCCTGAGAAAATTTGTCAACAAGTGTGTTTTCCATAACTGAACTTTTAACCATGGTGAAAGCAAACTCCATGGCACACTAGTGAGATTGGAGGCATTATAAAATATTAGTTCATTCAGTCTTCAGTGACATATGACAAGACAGAAGAACTCATTTTTTTCTGGCCGAGAGCAACCTCATCTATATATCACAGTGTACCTTAAAAATATAACACTTTACCTTTGCTGCATGATATGAAAAAGGTTCGTAGTACTACTTCTAGAGCTTCATAACCACTACACCAGTAGACTTCCTAAGTAAATTGTTTTTCTTTTTATTGCAGGGGCTCTTGGAAAACATGCCTTTTGCCCTCTGAAGTTTCACTGAAAATTATCTAACAAAAGCCAGATGAATAGGAGAGAAAACATACAATGTTTATTTTTACATGTATAGCATGAGTAAATCACAGGAGCATGATTACTCAACCTAATGGGATATAGAAGCTTGTATACCCTACATAGGAGATGGGGGAATGTAAACAATACTTTTGAGTGGCGATAAATGATTATTAGGGAGAATTAATGGACCTGGAAGACAGAAGTTAACTAGTAAATTATTCTGTTTGGAATTTTAATGAATCCAAAAGGAAGGCATTATCATATAATAAAGTCTATCCAGGTATATTTGCACTGCTCAGTCCACTCTTCTGCAATGGGTAGTGAGGTTTTAGGGAGGAGATGCAAGGCGGTTGTGCTTGTCTTTAAGGGTCTAGGTTTTAATGGATAAAGGAACTTCATCCAGTGCTTTGGGAGAGAGATAAAGAGTTGAGAGACAGGAGTGAGGGAAGGTTAGAGAGACTTTTACACTGTTTCTTTAGTTAGGCCATATTTCAGGGTGAAATATTATGATTTCTTCCAGTACCCCATTTGAAACTTTATTTTTAGAAAGTTTCATATGTTAAAGTAGGATTAGGAGTTATGGAGAGAGAAGTCAGGTTAGTATTGAATGGCAAGGGACCTAAAAAGGGAGAAAAGAATGTAGATTAGGATGAGAATAAATATGTAGAAAAGAACAAATCTAAGCATTTTTCTTCACACTCAAGTAAACCAGTCTCTAGTTTCTGGAAAAAATTTAGCCCAGTCAAACAGTTGCATCTCATTCTATAAAATAGTGTTGCAAAAGGATTCTCAAAGCCAGGCCTCTATATATGATGCAGGTAGCAGATCTTTAATAAGAGACATTATTATGGAAACAAAAGAAAAACAAAGTTAAATATCTGTAGTAGTCTATAAACTAGTTTTTCTGTAATGTGGAGGGCAGTCAGTTGCAAAGATTTCTGGAAGCATTTTCAGTTAGAGCTGAGCAGGCAGTGGCAATCTGATAGATTTTCCAGGCATAAAGGTTATATATACACAAGTCATTGTGGTGATTTCTGTGGGGTCTCTGTAAAGTTGTAGAGTTTCAGATTGTAGAGCTTCAGGCAAAAGGCAGTTTTAATTTCTGGTGCTTCTAAGTCAGAAAAGTGGAAGAAAATGGGAAATGTTAATCTGGAAAGTCACAGCCAGATTTTGAAAGAAACTAGAAATTCAGGATTCAGTCCAGATAATAAAACACTCAAAAGCAATGGGCAGGGATAGAATCTAATGCAGATACACTATAGTTTTTTTTTTTTGAAACATAATTTTTCTTCTTCCAGCTTATTATTTCTACTGAAGATATTTATGGAAAGACAAATTTGTTTCTAAAATAAGTTTAGT